>NW_027397159.1:1467386-1548619 GCF_003265705.2 Callorhinus ursinus | reverse complement strand
AGGGGGAGGAGCAGGTGGGGGAGGAGGAGCAGGTGGGGGAGGAGGAGCAGGTGGGGGAGGAGCAGGTGGGGGAGGAGCAGGTAGGGGGAGTGGGCAGGGGGAGGAGCAGGTGGGGGAGGAGGAGCAGGTGGGGGAGGAGCAGGTAGGGGGAGTGGGCAGGGGGAGGAGCAGGTGGGGGAGGTGGGGGAGGAGGAGCAGGTGGGGGAGGAGCAGGTGGGGGAGGAGGAGCAGGTGGGGGAGGACGAGCAGGAGAAGAAAACGGACTTCCAACCCAGCCAGTTGGCTGCGAACTGCGTTTCTCCACACAGGCGAGCTGTGTGGCCTTAGGCAAAAGGCAGCTTCTCTGAGCCTCTGTGAACTAATCTGTCAAGTGAGGAAAATCGTGATAGTGTCTTATAAGTGGCTGTGAGTATTAAATACGAGAACCAAGCCGGAGAGCTTGGCACATGGTGTCTTCCTCCAAATCACAGCCTTGTATCTTCCATTTTTCACGCACAGACTTCTCAGCGGCTGGAAAAGGGGCCAGCTCACAGGCTGTCAGCCAGGCGGACGTGGGGGTCCCCTGTGTTTGCACCCCAGCCGCAGACCAGGTATTTCAAACGCTTGCTATCTCTTTCCACCTTGGCTCCTCACACCGATGTCACAGGACTCTTCTGCAGCCAGCATGTTCTGGCCGACGGACACCTTTCCGGTGGGTCTCTGGGGCAGACAGGCCTCCAGCCTGGGGGTCTTCCCAGGGTGGTCTCCAGCTTTCTCCTCTGCTTGTCCAGAATGTGAGTCCCGGCACATGCCCGTGGGCCCAAGGAAAGGCATTTTGTCCTGTCTTGAGGAGGGCCACAAAATTCTGAGATGCTGTTTGAGAACGAGTTGTTACTCCTAATCCTTCACAGGCATTGGCTTTGTTTAAATCCAGATTTGAACCCCAGGAGCCTGGCTTCATCTTCTTCTTCTTTTTTACGTGGAGCCCAACTCACGGCTTGTACTCACAACCGCAAGATCAAGACCTGAGATGAGTATCAAGAGTTGGATGCTTTACTGACTGAGCCACCCAGGCACCCCAACTGGCTTCACGTTCTTCTAACTGAAATTTTCATTGACATAATTAGAGGGTCATAAAAATAATACAGAGAGAGCCCGTTGATCTTTACTCATTTTGGCGTCTTGCAAAACTGCAGCACAATATCCTGGCCGAGATGCAGACACGGATCTGGCTTCACCGTTCCTCAAGCACAGTGTTCCCACCCCAGCTGATATGCAGCTTTCTCAAGGAAGATGCTTTCGATCCTATTCCGAATTTGAGGCCAATCTGTCCACTTTTTAGTGGTGTTTAAGGCTACTTTATTATGCTTCAGGCTACTTGGGAAGACCTTGAATGGGGTTGAACAAATCACTGCAAAGATGCCTCAGCTTACCATCCTATCTGGATTGGAACCATTCACCACCTGAGGCAGATTGCATGTCCCTGACTTGAAATATGCCTTGGACCCCAGCCCTCCCATCAGGAGGAGGGGCCCTTCCCTTGAATTTCAGCGGGCTGCGGACTTTGGAGGCGATGTTACATAACTTCTGAGAGTAAGTCACCAATGATGATGCAACTTCCTCCTGGGTCTTTGGAAGATGCCTGTCCCGTGACCTTGGTACCAGACCGTGCTACAGGGGGAGCACCCGGACCAGTCCCACGTAGCTCTTGTGGCCCACAAGCCAGCCGAGGTCCCCGCTGACAGCCAGCCAGCATCCAACCCCAGACAGGTGAGTGAAGGTACCTCCAGGTGATGCCAGCTTCCAGCTGCCCAGTCGCCCCCCTCCCCCGCTCTCTGCTGCTGCAGAGCAGAGCAAGGCCACTGCTCACGCCCTATCCCCATCCTCAACCCACAGAACCCATGAGTATCCCAAGATAGTGTTTCACGTCAATAAGCCCGGGGTAGTTTCTCATCTGGAGAAACGAGCACCATCCAGCAAGTCTTTCTTGAGCACCTAGTATGTGCCCAGCACTGTGTTAGGTGTGGGGAGGCCATGGTGAGGAAACCAGACACGGGTCATGTCCATCCTAGCAAACGCAGATGATGAAAGCCAATCCCAATTTTGCTTCTCTTCATGCCAGGATTTGCTTTTGTTTCTATTTTATTTTATTTTTAAAAGAGGAGAAAATTTGGACTCGGTCCTCTTTGGGCTTTGATGCTCTTGCCAAATGAATTAGCCCAAAGTATTTTAGCCAGGCTGTGCCAACTGAGTGTAGCCTGAGCAGAATTCGTGGTGACTCATGATGTCTTGCAGCACGAAGGGCTGACATCCCGGGATGAACCCGTTCGGGCCTTCGGTCTGGTAGTAGCTGACCTTGAGGATGGTGGTACCACAGAGACCTACGAGAGAGATGTCGGGCTTGGGTCCGGGGCTCTGAGTCCCAACGGTGCCTCCACCTTTGGAAGCATTGCTGAGCATCTGAACGAGGTCCCTGGGGAGCTGGGAGAGGCTAAATTCCCACTCGTGGGAAGGAAGGGACCAGCCTAGATAGCCGTTGTGGAGCCCAGCGGTGGTGGGTGGGAGCTAAGGGGTGGCGGGCAAGCCGAGCTCGGCCAGAGCACCTCTCCGGCTCATCGGGAGTCCTGCCCAGTGTTCCCAGGGCTCCTCTGCAGGCCAGTTGGGGATGGCAGTGGGCAGATGGAAAAAGTCGATCATTTCCCTGGTTTAAGGCCAAGACTCCAGCTTGCACACTCTGTGAAAACAAACCCAGGAGTGAATGCTCCCAGTCCCAGCATGACCGAAAACAGTCTGGAGGCGCTCCAAGAGGACAGCTGCAGGACGGAGGGCTGCTTGCAGAGACACCAGGACTGGGAAGGACCCCGGGGGCCCTGGGCGTGGGCATGGGCAGAGGGAGACTTTCACGTGGGAATAAAGGGGTGGTGACCACATCCACTTCTCGTGCTGGGGTGACCTGAGGGCTCCCTGGGAATGCCATTCGGGGATCTGCTGCTTCAGTGCCCAGAGACACCGCCGTCTCCTGGCAGAGGGTCTCAGGCTGGCCCTCTAGTCAACCAACGAATTCCCGGTATTCCCGGAGCAGACGTCTGTTTTGGGGGCTCAGCGTCCGCCCATCTTCGAGTGGCAGTATCCTAAGCTTTCTGAGGCCCCATCCTCCCCCCCCCACACTCTGCATCGCTGGCCGCGGGTCAGAGCTGGTCCTCTGGAGCACCAGGTCTCTCTGGCCGCGGGACTGGTTCGGCGAGAGGCGCGTGAGCCGGTTCTGGCCAATAAGCCTCAGGCGGAGAGCCCCCGCTCACACAGGTGCCAGAGAAGAGAAGGTTCTGTGTCCCCTGGGCCTGAACAGAGGGGATGTGAGCTGGGGCCTTGCAGGGGCCGCCGGGTGGGGGAGGCACGTGTGGGAATGGGGGCACTTGGGAGGGAGCAGGCCTGGGAGCTGATTTCCACGACAGCGCATGAATCAAACCACCTCCATGCCCGTGAATCTGCACTCTCCATTTGTGTGTTGGTGTCTTAAGCCACGTTGAGCTGGGTCTTAGGGACATGAATGAGAAAGTCCTGGCTGAAACCACCCCATCTCAAAAATCATAGTGCGTATTCTTCCAAGAGAATGTGCCCCTCGCCCCGGGACGGAAGGGAGAGGCGCAGGTTAGCGGTACTGCCCCAGAGTCTGCGGCTGCTGCAACATCGATCCTCTTAACCTCCGGAGCTCAGAGTCCAAAATGGGTCTCGCTGGACTGACGCCAGGGTGTCCGCAGGGCCACGCTCCTTCTGCAGGCCCTCGGGAGAATCCGCTCGCCGGCTTCCCAGCTCCCCGGGCTCAGGGCCCCTCCCTCCGTCTTTGAGGCAGCCCCTCCCTGACCCTTGTGGTCATGTCATCGGGAAAAGCTCTCCGTGGTCAGCCTGGGCCCACCTGCACCTTCTCCATCCCCGGGTCCTTATCTTCGGCCACACCTGCGAAGACCCTCTTGCCGAGGCAGGTAACAGAGTCACAGACTGCACGTTGCAGGGGAGGGCGTCCTTCTGTCTACCACGGTCCCACAAGTAGCGAGCATTTATTAGGCACCTATTGTATACTGCACTCTTTCGGGGGAGGCTAAAGGAGCTGTGAACGAGTGAAAAATAAAGTCAAGAAAGATTGGAAGGACGGCAGGTTCAGAGGGTCCCACCACTGAAGGTTTGATGTTTCCGGAATGCTGAGGGTAACTGACTGCTTCCCTCGTACTGACAGGTGCCCCTGGGGCTCGTTTTTTGAAAGACACCTTGGAAACAGCACAGACAGACTGATGGGCCCTCTCCAAGTTGAGTTTTGGGGGGTTCCCTTGGGGGATGCTTTCTCATAGCTGATTTCAGGCAGCACCCCAGCCCTGTCATCGCTGACCTGCTGGCCGAGCCCCTGGGTCTCCCCTCTGCCCGCCCTGCAAAGGCTTGTGGTTTCCGAGTGTGGGTGTGACCCACGTGTGGGCGAGAGGGAGACGCCCCAGGAGGGAGTCGCCTGAGCAGCCGGCTCGCCCAGAAGGCGAGTGGGTGCAGCAGACGCCTCCCCTGCGCTGTGGTTGTGCGGAGGGCAAGCTGGTCCTGCTGAACCACCTCTCCTCAGAGGCACCCAGCTGGTCACAAGCCACACACACCTCACCTACCCCATGACCCCTGCCCTGGGGCAAACCCTTGGGTCACTCTCAGTGCCCTTGGGGTGAAACCCATGCCATTTACCACAGTCCCCAACGCCTGCTGGTCTGGCCCCCTCTTAAACTCCTCCACGCTGCCCTCACGGGGCTGTCCTCTGTCCCCCAATCCACCCCACAGCCCTTGCACATGCTCTGCCCTTCACCCCAAGTGCTCTTCTCCCGGAGAATCTGTTCCTGTTCATCATTCAGACCGATTTCCCAGAGCAGCTCAGAGAGGCCTCCGAGACCATCCTTTCTTAGCATTTCCAGCCTCTACCCAGGTGCTTCTTTACACCGATGATCCCTACTGCAACGATCCTGTTGACGTTCACTTGCTGTTTGCCTGCCCCCTTCGCCCCTTCCCACTGGGTGTAACTGCCGAGAGGGCAGGACTGTGCATCTGTTTATTTGTGGCTGAGGACAGTGCCTGACAGAGGCAGGAAGTGTCCATGTCCTGAAGCTGGGACGAATCCTGAAGGAGGCCACAGTCACTCTGGATTAGAAGCCAGCCTCCACGTGGCTCCCAACCCTGCCTCCTGACATCAATGACCTTGTGGGGTCCTGGCCACACGCAGCCTGGGAGTGATACCGCGTGTCTCCAGAGGCTAACCCACCGGAGGCCTTGCAGCTCTGCCTTGGTGTCTTGGAACACAAGCTTTCCGAGCTTCTAGCCACTGTGGCGGAAGTCCTTCTACCCAAGGCCACGTGTGGTGCTCACGGCTCCTATGGGGCCGCCCTCCAAGCTGTCCCTGCCCAGGTGTGAGTGAAGGCACGTGGGCCTCAGGCACAGCCCTTCCCATAGCTGCGTGCATGATAAAATAAAATGGTTTTTGTAAGCTGCTAAGTTTTGTCCCATAGGGGCTGAAGAGGGAACCGGTCCCCACCCTCCTGGAACTGACCCTGGCCTCGGGCGAGGTTCCATGGAGGGCATCTGCGGTGCATGGAGCCTGGCAGGCCGCCCCCACCCTCGGGACAGCTTCTGGCCTCAGCAGCAGCTGCAGAATGCGGCCCCGCCCTCGAGGAAGCAGCTCATCCCGAGGCTCCAGGGTTCGCTCCAGGTCAGCCTCCAGTGGCTGCCGGCCTGGGCGCCCAGGCTCAGTGGCGGCAGCGAGGGCAGAGCCCGAGCGCGCCCCCTCCCGGCTCGGCCTCAAGACCACCCCGGAGCCACGGGCAGTTGGGGTGGACAGGAAGGCGGGGGACCCCGCTCAGCGGCACCCGCGAGCTTGTGAGGGCGGTTTTCAACAGTGTCCACGAAAAGGGCTGTAGGGAGGTGTGGGCTCCAGGCCGGCGCTTGACCTCCTGCCCACCCCGTGGTCCTTGGGGGGCACAGGAGACCCGATGGTGCTGGGTGTGGAAGGCCCGTGGGCAGCTCCTGGCTTTCCAGACCCAGGCATCCAGCGTCCAGGGGCCAGCTCTGCACAGCGAGTGTGTTTGCAGCCGCCTGTCTGCGAAGGTGTGTCCCACCGAGTCAGGCAGCCAGCGACAGAGCTGCAAAGGGAGCCTGTCCCTCCCGGGCCTCTGCCCTGAGGCACGCTCTGCAGCCAGCTGGGCATGGCCGGCCACCCTGCCCGGGCCAGGGCCCAAGTGCAGCTGCTCCGGGGAAGTTGGGGGGTGTGTGTGAGTGTGTATGTGTGTGAGTGAGTGTGTGTGAGGGGCACGGCCTCAGACCCACAGCCCTCCACGGCAGGTGGGATGTAACAGGCCCTCGCTCCCTCCATCAGAGGCCACAGAAACCAGCACCACGGCAAAGCAACCTTAGTGGACAGCTGTGCCAAAGCCAGGAGCAAGCAGCCCCTCCCCAGCACTGACCGTGCGCCAGCAAGGAGGACGCGGCCGGGCTGGTTTTCCTGGTGGGGACTCCGCAGTGGGGGGGTGTCAGGGAGGAAGTAGCCCCAACATAGCTGCTTTTTGGGGAAGCTTCCGCACAGGCTCCGCAGATAGACATGCCCCCTTCACCTGCTCCGGGCCCTGCAGGGGTGCTGAGGTGGGGAAGGGCAGGGAGCCCCGGACAGGGGTTGTGGGGAGATGGCAGACACTGACCTCCAGCCTCCAGGGGAGACTCCACCCATGTGCCCACCCCGGCCCCAGATCCGCAAGCCCGCTGGACGGCCAGTCCCGTCTGGTGACTTCTGTATGAAAATGAGAACCACGATTTGTGGGCCGGCTCAAATTCTTTCCTTCCCGTCGGGCTCCCTAGCTGGGCTGGGGGAGCGTGCTCCTTGCGCATCAGCGGGAACTGCTTCCTCCCGCCAAACCAGAAGTAAGACGAGGGCTTCTGCCAAAGCTTGTGTGAGCCGCCAGGGATGACGCATCCGGAAATCCACGATGAAGGAATTTTGCGGGAAAAAAAAATCAAAAATCAAAGGGAGGTTTGGGGAAACGGGGCCAGGGGATTTTCCTCGGGTTTCTCCCCTGAGCCGCGACTCCTCACCACCACCCGCCCTATAATCTTCTTGATTAGTTCTGCTGGAGGGCAGCAGGTCAACGCGGCGCCCACTGGAGCGGGGCGGGGGCAGTGGTGAGCGGGAGCTGGGGGTGCCGGGGGGTGGCGGAGATGAGCTTGGGGTCCCGCGGAAGGCCACATCGACCCTGGAGTTTTCCTTGGGGTCCAGACCTGTGTGGGGTGGCACGGGGGTGGACAAAGACCTCCTGTGTGTGTGCAGCCTGCCGGGGGCCGCGTCTGCAGACCGGGACTCTTAGCGAAGGGGGCCGGGCCTGCAGGCCACCACGTCCCCTCCGGGTCCTAGTTGGGTGGAGGGGCTCTGTCCCAGCAGCGCTGGTGCTGTGTGAACACGCACCACAGACTCGGTGGCTTCCAGCAGTGCAGCCCGATTCCCTCACAGCTCTGGAGGCCCCAAATCTGGCGTGCGGTTGGCAGGGCCAAAACCAAGCTGCAGCCGGCAGCGTTCCCTTGGAAGGCTGTGAGGAGGCCGACAGCTTTTCCAGGCTCCTGTCCTGGAGGCCACCCGCCCCCCCTGGCTCCTCACCCCTCCCTCCTGCGTCCCTTGTCACATCTACTTCCGGGGAGCTTCTTGCTCTCCTAAGGCCCCTGGGGTCACACGATCCGAGCCACCTCGAGTCCCTTCCCTGACCATGCCAGCAGCATCCCCTTTCCCTGACCCACAGGTTCTGGGCATTAGGACATGGACCTCAGACTGAAAGCCAGAGCCAATCCCCCCGTTGAAAAGGAGAATTTCCCTGCATCTCTTAACGTGCTGCTTTCCTGCCCACCGTGATGCGGCCGGCGGGCTGTGGGCCAGCCCCGGGCACCCAGGCCCTGGGGCAGCAGATGGGAGTGGGTCGGGCCCGGCCCTCTGCGCACAGCTCCCCCGGCCACCACTGGAGCCATGAGCCCGTCCTCGCAGAGTCTAACCGTCTTGGGGGAATCTCATCTGCTGTTAGGGAATAATCCCGGACAAATGCTTTTCATCAAGGGTCCCACAAGAAGCAACGTCAGGATCAGGCCTTTGAAACGTAAGCGGTGTGACTACTGGAGGTGAGGGGCCCCAGCTTCAACTGAAGCTGCCTGGCAAACAGCAGTTTTCTTGAGGATAAAAAAAATACAAGCACAGAAACCCCAGTAGCCAAGGGGGCGGGCAGGCGGGGCCACCTCCGCTGGACTTCCCAGCCCTGGCCCTCCCTTGGCGTTGGGGGGGTCTCAGGGCCCAGAAGGGCTCCTGAGCATTTCCAGTCTTGCTCAGGTTGAACTGAAAATATGAGAGGCTATTTGCCAGGCCTTCCGTCCAGAGGGGAACATCCCCCTCACCCTTCTAGAACATTCTCTGTAGCCATGGAGATGGTGGGTGGCCTGGCGGGTGGGGTCGCGGAGCCCCCCACCCCCTCATCCTCCTCTTCAGTGTCTTCCTGTTTCCCCCGATGGCCTCGGGTCCAGACGAGGCCTCGGGGGCCAGAGAGGCTGGGGTCTCCCCACAGGGCTGTACCACCCACACGCCCCACCACCGTGCCTCTTGGGAGTCGGCGCTCCCAGATGCACCGGATGCTTCCCCCCCGACAGCACGGTCGCATCGGGCTGCGGCATGTGACTGGGGTAGGTGGCATGGACACAGAACGGAGTCTCCGCATTGTAAGCAGCAAATAGCTAGCATTAGGCCCAACAGCACATTTTCTTGAGAAAATGCCATTATTCTTCTGAAAAAAATCCTAATGTTCTCGATTGGATGAGATTACTTCAATGGTCACACTCTTTGAGTTCAGAGAAACAAAAGACACCAGGGTTTAGAGGCCCTGCTTGGCCCAAACTTCATTTCTTAATAGACTACGGTGAACTTCAGACAAAGAAAAGCACCTGACCCCTGCAGGGGAGCAGGGGAGGGGACAGACCCCAGCCCACCCCTCCCCCTCCTCCCACGACCCTGAGATCTTGCAGAAGCACGGCCCCGGCCCAGACCCCAGGGCTGCTCCCCTCACGGGCTGGGGCGCAGAGCTAGAGGGTCTGCCCCAGCAAGATGACGACAGCCCCACAGGGAGCGGGGGGCTTGGGGGGGCCGCTGAAAGGGCAGCCCGTCTGCCTGCCTGCTCTTTGAAGGCACAAGCTTCTCATCACTGGCTCACCCCCGCTGCTCACAAGAAAGGCACCCGCGGGATGGTGTGAACAGTACGGGGCTGGCCACCCCTCTGGTGTGGGAGGCCTCAGCCCAAAGCAGAAGGGGCGGGCGCCCTCCGGGAGGGGCAGGTCGGGGGCCACAGGGGCTGTGCTGGGTGGTGGTCCCTGCGAGTAAAACAGCAGCTGCACCCCTGCGGCCGCTGGGCCCGTGGCCGGCCACATGGGGACCTGAGCCAGGCCCTGAGAGCACGGTACCACCCCTTTCCCGTCTCTGGTTCCCCATTTACTAACGGCCAGGAGTCGTGCGGGTCGCTGGCTCACTCTTGGAGCATCCATGGAGCCCTCCAGGGCTCCTCTTCCACCCCCCCGCTGAGCCCCCAGTGGGGACCTCCCTCCATCCTAGCTTCTGGGATGGGAGAGCAGGCGGGAAAACGCTTACCTCGTGCCGGGCACGTGACTGCACCCACGGTTGCCACCCCCAGGAGCTGCCCGCTCCGTAGAGGACAGTGTTTCAAGGGCGCTTACGGAACAGGAAGGCCTCAACACACTCTGCCGCAGGGAGCTCCAAGGCCTCTTCCCCCAACACAGAGGGCGTCGGGGGAAAGCGAGGCCTGCAGGGCAGTCGTCCTGTGCTTGCCGGGGGCAGGCGTTCTGGGGACACACCGTTGGGGTGACGTCTCCTCCCGCTCGCACACAGATGTGATGGGAGGGGCTGGGAAGGTGGCCTGGAGGAAGGACAGCAGGGAGCGAGCCAGAACATTCTGGAAGCGGGGGCTGGAGAAGCTTATGCAATGGTGGAGAACAGGGAGCTGCTTCCTGCTCTCCCAGGTGACTCACAGAAGGCTGAGTCTTTCCGAGCCGGTTCTGTGTTTGAGTTTTACAAACATCGGCTGATGCACGATGTCACATTTGCTCTGGAGGGGAGGCCAGGCTTCTTTCTTTCCCCGGATGGATTTCCTTCCGATCGTTTGCATGATGGCTTGATGCTTTTGCACGGAGGAGCGTGCCACGTGTGTGACATCTGCTGTGAGCAGGAAACCCTCCCAGACAGAGACTTCAGACCCGCTTTGTGATCTCAGCTTACGCAAAAAGGGACAGAAACGCCCTCAGAATTGTGGGGGGCACACTTACTCCCTACAGTATCACTTACCTGATATTAATACTTAAATTAGACTTCCTTCCTATCTTGGCCTCAGGGCGAGAGCAAGAATATCTGTGAAGTAACCACTTGGTGGTAAAGGTAAGTATTTTCCTCATTAACATTATAAATAAGTAGAGTGGTCTTTAGGCAATAATGTCCATCTGCATTCGCTTTGCGCACCGACGTGGCCCCCATCCAGCTCCGAGACAACAGTGATGCAGCAGAATGGCACTGGTCGGAGCCGGACGCACCTGGCATGACCCTGAAGCAGTGAGCGAACCTGTCTGGGCCTCATCCTCCTATCTCGGACACGGCCTTACAGGAGGGTAAAGTGGGAAGGGGTCGTCCGGGGCACCTCCACATCCTCCATGAGGCCTGCTGCATTTCCAAGTGGATAGCAAGCCCATCCAGGAAGAGGAAAAAGCGAGGAGACAGTCAGCAGTAACCATGGAAATACGGTCGATGCTTACTTTATGTCACGCTCGTGCTACGTGCTTATTGCATACGCGCTGGCTTATTAGGTTGATGATGACCTTATGGGGTCTTCCTCGTGACTATTCCCATTGCACGGCTGAGCAAATTCAGGCTCAGGGAAGAAGGTGGCTTTGCTCTCGGTCACACAGCGGGTAGGTAGGTGGCAGAGCTGGGACCCGGATGCCAGGGCCGGTGCTCCTCCCCGCCCCCCTCCGCCCCAGCTCACCAAGTTGCCATGCAGGACCACGTGGACAGGCACCCAGAGCACAGAGCGTCCAGGCTGGAATGGGAGCAGGAAGATGTGCTCCGCAGGTGCGTGCAGGGGGCCGGGCACCAACGACGGGGCTGAGCGGCGAGCACAGCGAGCACGTGCGGGCCCCAGGCCCCGTGCCCACCACACCCTGCACTGCCCGCTCCCGGCCACTGCATGGGCACGCTCCCCGTGCTTGGCCCCAGTATTGCCCCCACCTTGCAGATGAGCAAATGGAGGCCCAGTGAGGCGGAGAATCTTCCAGCCACATAGCACGGGAGGGGCGGTCAGGGTTTTAGTCCCTGCACGGGGCCTTTAGAGACTTTAATTCACAGACGTACCATATGTGTGCTCTCTCTGTGAACACACAGAACACATACCTACATGCAAATGTAAAATACACAACTAACATAAACACACAAAAACACAGAATACATGGAAGTATAAACTATTATATCTACATAGAGGAGCCATATACCATCACCATTGTGATATGTAAAATTCGGTGATTTTTACTGTGTCCACAGAATTGTCCAACAACCACCACACACATGACAACAGGCCATTACTGTAGTCCATTTATATGCAACGCTAAGAATAGGCAAATCCATAGACACAGAAAAAAGTTAGTGGCCACCAGGGGCCAGTGATGGGAGGGCTGAGCGGAGACTGAGTGCTAATGGCTGTGGGGCTTCTTTCTGGGATGATGGGAACATTCTAACCTGAGGGTCGGACAACTCTGTGAGTGTGGGATCCCTTCTTATGGCTGAATATTGTTCCCTTGGGTGGCTAGGCCTCGTTTTGTGTGTCTGGTCATCAGGCGAGGGACCCGTGGGTTCTCTGCATGTTTCGGCTGTTGTGGGTAGTGCTGCGGTGAACGTCCAGGTACGAGCTGCCTCATGGATGCGCGCTCATTCCTCTTGGGTAGACACCTGGGTGTGGGATTGCCCGGCCACGCGGTGCCTCCTGGCCTCTTCAGACCTAGCCACGGCATCAAGCTGACCTGCAGAGAGCCCGCTCCTAATGCATCTGCTCTCTAGAAATACCCAGGCATCAGACTTACCCCAGAGCAGCGCAAGGTCAGCCGAGACCACACGAGGCTCTGTGCTCAGCCTGGGGCCCAGATGCAGCAAGTGCGCAAGGAATATTCTATTACTATTCTTTCCAAAGCTAGGTCTACCACTGAGAGCTTATTTTTATTAAGAGCCCTGAACTTGATGTTTGTGCACCCAACAGAAACGTGTTCTGTGTTCACGTTCATCTCAGCTTGCTCGGGCAGCCTCGCCCCCTAAAGAGCGCCACCTCCTCCGGCGTCCACCTTCTCCTGGCTCCGTACTGCTGGGATCCGCCGGCGTATCTGATCTCTGAAGGTTTGCTTGGAAAAATAAAACGTCCAGGGCACGACGCAGAGACAAAAGCACACGTGATCCACTGCCCATTAATCTCTGTCAGTCTGTAGAGGCAGACTTCAGACATCAGGAATCATGAGACAGTTTTCTCTTACGCACATGCTTCTTATTAAGGGTCTGGTAACTCATAAAAGTGTTCCCTGGAGGGGAAAGGGTAAGAGCGGAGGATCGTTTGTAGGTTGCCTGTATAATATGGAGCTTCTAAAATACAAGTAAATTCTAGGGGCGCCCGGGTGGCTTAGCTGGTTGAGTGTCCGACTCTTGATTTCAGCCCAGGTCGTGATCTCGGGGTCTTGGGTTGGATGTGTCGGGCTCGGGGCGGAGTCTGCTTGTCCCGCTCTCTTGTACCTCCCACTGCTCACTCGCGCTCTCGCTCTCTCTCTCTCTCAAATAAATAAGTAAAAATCTTTAAAAATAAAATACAAGTAAATTTTAAAAACTCAAATTTGCTCCTTAATTCCATGGCAGAGAGGCATGCCTAGCCACTGTTTCCTTTACTGTCATTGTCCACGTGCACAGGGAGACTTGGTTCGAGGAAACCTAGCTGAGAAATAGATCCAGTCTGCGAGCCTACCTGCCCCGAGGATAAACATCCCAGTTGGCTCTAAATTTCTAACCCCAAAGTTGGTTTTAACTCCTCCTTTTTAATTACTGGTGGCCGAGGGGATGGTGGAAACGTGCATGAAACACCTTGGCTACAGAACACAGCTGGAGAAATGTCTGCGTGTATTTTAAAGTATTTAAAAAAAAATTTTTTTTTAAGTAGGCTCCACGCCCAACATGGGGCTTGAACTCACGACCCTGAGATTGAGTGTTGCGTGCTCACTGACTGAGCAGCCTGGGGTCGCTTGATAACGTATTTTAAGAGAAGATGTGCTGGCAGCTGGATAGACAGAGAAATCTGATAAAATCAGAGGAGGAGCATGGTAATAGTCAAAAGTAGCTCGTGGGTCCACGGGCATTTGCTGAGTAATTCTTTCAACGTCTGCAGATGTTATAACATTTTTATAACAAGATGCTGAGTAAGGAGGGTCAGGTGCAGTAACGGCTGGTTCTCTTTCTTCTGGTCGCAAAACCCTCCCACTCACACGGCTGGAAAGATCAGCGCCCTTTGTAAACTCCAAGTAATAAGGATTCGCAGTGTACGCTTGGACAGAAGATCAGAGGAGGTCTGTGAAGGGCAGCACTGAGGGGTGGGGGATGCTGATGTCTGCAGCTTACCCTAAAATGTATCCCGAAATCAGCCAGCAGGGCGGCAGGAGGACTCCAGGTCCAGCGCCAAAGGTTGTGGGCGCTGTGGTCTTGCCAATACTTCATTACGTGGTGGGGGGAGCAGAGAGAGGTCTGCCAGCCCCACAGCGACTGAGGGGCTGGGAGTGCAGACGGGGCTCCACGCTGCCCCTGCCCTCGCTGGCTGGGGGACCTCGGACAGTGGCCATCTGCATCGGAGCATGCTCGCTTTCCTCAGAATCGGGAGGAACCGGCGAGAGCCGCACACGCAGGGAACGGAAACCGGACTTTGGGGCCCCAAGAGGAAAGCTGTGTCCGGGACCGCGGTGGTGATGTATGCGCCCCTGAGCCGCGCTCGGGGCCTGCACACCTGCCCCGCAGCACCCCCAGGATGCAGTTCAGCAATGCCGCCTGCATCCCTCCTGTCTTCAGTCCTCTGCTCAAGCCGATGGAGCTGACCACCTGAGGGTCCCTTCCTGACTTCCAAGGAAGGGAGCCAGGGGCTCAGCTTGGGTAAAACGTCCCTTCTGGGTCCACTGCTGTCCAGACGGCGGTCCTGCAGACGAGACCCGGGTATTGGTAGCGCACTGCTGCAGCCGGTTCAAGAAAAGGGGGCAGCTGGATAGACGTCCACGCCGGTCGTACCCACTGCATTTATACCATCTGTAAAGATCTGTAAAATAGAATAATTACGGTCTTTCATGAGAGCCCTTGGCAGAGACGGGCATAAGGTAAATGTTCGGAAGTGGCAGCATTACACATCAGTGAGGACAGAGAGAACGTGTGCCCAGACAGCACGACAGAGCCCCCTCCCGCAGGGTATTCCGGTTGCCACGGCTGCGTGACAAGTGCCCCTGAGCCTGGGGGCTTACGGTAGCTGTCATTTGCTCGGCTCACGAATCGGCAGTTTGGGGGGCAGGTGCAGGGGGCTGGCTCCCCGGGCTCCACGCAGCGTGGGTGGGGGCAGCTCAGTGGGGGTGGGAGGCTGGCTGGTCTTGGCCATGGATTGGGAGCTCAGTGGGGGCTCCGCTCCTTGCCCCGGGACGTCTCTGCAGAGCTCCTTGGGCTTCCTCAGAACACGGCGGTCTCATGGGGGATTGACCGGGACAAGGTAGCTGGCTTCTTTCAGAGCGAGTGTAAATGCTGCAAGGCTCCTAATCCCAGGGTCTCAGAACATTGCCTCTACCTTGTTCTATTGATCAAGCAGATGGTCAAGGCAAACCAAGTGTCACTCCCCCTCTCGATGGGAGGAGCAGAAAAGGATCTGCAGTCGGTTCTTCTCTGCCACCTATAGTCTAGGAAATGATTTGAGCGATAGGCCACAGCCTTGCTCTATTTTGGGTACTTATTCAAATCAGTGCATTTCAAAACCTTCCTACCTTCCAAGCATAGATGTAAAAATCAGTGCTTGGCCTCAGAAGTTTAGGTAGTTGGGGAGACAAAGCAAAGCCACTTGAAAAGATCTTTTGTTGCACACACTGTAAGTGCAGATTAATCCAGATCAAAAGGGCAGAGCCTGGGGCAGAGATTCTCAGCTCCGGTGTGCACCCGGATAACTAACCAGAGCAGGTTTGTTAATAACATGGATTCCCGGGCCCCCACCGTTGAAGATTTTCCTTCAGCAGATCTGGAGAGGGGTCCAGGTAGCTAAACTGAACAAATTATTTTTCTTTTTGAAAGGGAATATTCAGAAGGGGCAAAATTCATCAGGACCAAAGAATATATAGTAGGATTTCCTCTTTCCCACCTCTGACCCCAGCCGCTGAGCCCCCTCCTCAGAAGGAACTGGATGCTGCTTTGCACTTCTCAGGTATTTTTGCAAACGTGGTTCGGCACACACCTGCACAGGTTTAAATACAGGTGGATGTGTGCATGTGTAAGCACACACACACATGTGCAGGTGAGCCTGGATGTCCGTGCGTGGAGATGCGTTCAAACTCCGTATGAAAGCGGGGGACATAGGTGTTTCTGTGTCCTCATCTCTACGTACACGGACGGACACATGCACACACACCACCTCTCCCTCCGCCAGCTCCTGTTTCCGCTGTTGTGCACCTTGCTGCTGCTTCCATGTGCCCACACATTTTGGCGAATGTTCCTTGTCCTTTTGGTGCCCGCAACATGCCACATTGCATGGGTGGGCCCCCATTTATGCTATTCTATCCCTGGTCGGTCTTTGGCCATGATAAATAATGCCACATGGACATCATTCGCACACGGGCAAGTCTGTCTAACAGAGTGTTATTTCAGGGCTGAATGCTATGTGCACTTTAAAATTGTGGGAGTTTCAGGCGCCTGGGGGGCTCGGTTGGTTAAGCGTCTGCCTTCGGCTCAGGTCATGATCCCGGGGTGCCGGGATCGAGCCCCACATTGGGCTCCCTGCTCAGCGGGGAGCCTGCTTCTCCCTCTGCCTCTGCCCATCCCCCACGCTCATGCACACTCTCTCTCTCTCTCTCAAATAAATAAAAATCTAAAAAATAATAATAAAATAAAATTGTGATAGTTTCTGCCCAATTGCACTGCCTAGAGTTGGCACCCAAGCACGTTTGCATCAGTAGTGCATGAGGGAGGGTGAGGCTCTGAGTAGCATCCGGGAGACTCCAACGCAGCCAAGCCCGAGAGCCGCGACCCGGGAGCAGGGTGCGGCTGTGGGCGTCTGAACGCCCCGGTGGACGGCAGGCTCCTGGAGGAGGCAGCTTCTGCAGGGAGCTGGGAGGACTGGCTCCACGGTGTCACGTGCAATCCACCAAGAGGAACGTGGCTGCTGGCTTCCCCCAGCGAGTGGGAGTGACCTGGGTGCCCGGGGACTCGCTGCCAGTCAGGACATCCTCCCTCGAAGGTGAGCGTCCAGGACTCGAAGTCCCGGGAGGGTGGACCTTCAGTGCCTGGCCCAGCCACGGAGCCACCTTCGGGGCCCCCGGAGCAAGATCTGTGGTTTATAGCAGCTTTGGCCGCCGAGCGGGGACAGACGGGAGCTTTTCCAATGTCACAGCGGACACGTCCAGGGGAAGTGGCTGCAACTCTTTTATCCTGCTAACAAATGCATTTCTTATTTGCAGATGAAATGTTTTGTGTCTGGAATTGGCTTCAAAGAGACCCAAGGGGTTGATGGTGTGAGTAGGCGGGTAGCACAAGGCCGGCCCGGTCGGCGGGGCGCTGAGGCTGGACGCTGGGTGCACGGATGCCACCCAGGCTTCTCTCCACGACCAAGAGTTTTCAAATGTCCCTTAATTAAAGGTTGCAATACTGCTTCTGCTTAAGACACGGAGATGAGTGAAAGTACCTCAATTCTTTGTCTATTTCAAAACCACAATAGTAGCAGTTGACAATTTTAAGGGACCACGTTAAACAGAACCGAAAGCTACTTTTAGAGGTGCTGTCCCCCCCCACCACGTGGTGGACCCCTCCCCCATTTCATCTCCTAAAGACTAAATCCATCACACACGCTCCTGACAGCACCCAGATCCCCTGAATTGGCTATAAAACATTTCAAGGTCTCTGAGTAATTTAATGCCCTATGAAAGTAAAATAAATTGTGTACAAATAATTCAATAAGCTCAGGGAAGTGGGGGGAAAAAAAAACATTAAGCATGTCACAGATGGCACCTCCAGGCAGGGTTATCAAAGCGAGTTTCATAATTTAACAAAACCATCTTGGCATCACACACAAAAGCCCTCCTGTTTGATCCCTTAATAACACTGCTTAGCACTTTCTGGGGAGCTGGCTTCAGCACCGGAGCTGTTTCCAAGCATTAGCTAATCAATCATCAAAAGATATTTTCCACGCAGGCAGGCAGGACTCGGAATGCTCACTTGACCCCCACGGAAGTGGCCCTGGAAGCTTAGAGGCTTTTTCAAGCTCACGTGGGGGGCAAAGGTCACTGCGGGGGTTGCAGCTAATGAGTTTCTGGTTTCTTCTGTGCCCCTGAGAAGGCCCCTGTCCCCGGTCCCCTCCCGGGTCGCTGCGGGGGCCCCGCCCATCCGGCCAGCTCCCCTCCCGGCCTGGCCTCGGGGCTCAGCTGCGCGGCCTTCCTCGGGACACACTGGCCGCTCATCAAAATAGACTGGTGGGGTCATCGTCACCTCCCCTGCCCTGGGTCTGGAAGTGGGCTGCACGTATGCTCGTCTCTGGAGAACAGAAAGCCTTGCTGGGGACAAAATATCACGCAACCTGCCCCTGAGTTTTGCTCAGCAGCTCCCATCGGTTTCGAGAACTGTATTTTTAAATTTCCGAAGACATACGTGCACAGGTTGAAGAGGCAAACACCACGCAAGAGCTTCAAGGTAAAAAAAAAAAAAAAAATGCCCAATACTGCATGCAGCCCTTCCCCCTCAGGAGGGGCTTCCCGGCCCCCTCCCCACACTCGAGGGGGGCCTGTACTCGGTCGCTCGTAAGGGCACGGGAGGACGGAGACGGACAGTACCTAGAACTGGGGGCATCTGGAGGTGCGGCCTCAGCCCAGTGATCAAGTGACCCCTTACAGGATGCAAAGGGAAGGTCATGTCACCTGTTGTGTCCCCTCCCCCACAGGCCGGAGTCCTGAGAAAAGCCATCAGACCAACCCAGGCTGAGGGACACTGGGTAACACCACCGACCAGCACGGTCCCTCCTGCTGACCATCAGCTAAGGTCGTGGCAGACGGGGGGTGGTGGAGAAGCCCACAGGTGCCAGGAGCCTAAGGAGACGTGGCAGGGTCCAGATGGGACGTGGGGGCAGAAGGGACATCCGCGGAGGGCTAGGGGCATCTGGAGACAGGAGCTGCTGTCTTGGCTGTGACAAATGTCCCCCGGGGACCTGGGGTGACAGCGCGGGGAAGCTGAAATGGCGGAGGGAAGTACAGGAACGCCCCACAACATCTTTTTAAACGATGAACACACTTTGGTTTCCGGAGCAGTTTTAGGTTCAGACTGCACTACGTTGGCCTGGACTATGTTTTCACATTGGCTGCAAATCAAAATGTTTCCAAATGTTCGGTTGGAATGAAATTAAAGGTGAAAGACCTCCAGCATCCTCCCTCTGGTCTCAGTGCACCGCGATAAGCGTGGTCACCACTTTCTAGAATATTCTTCCAGAATTCTGTGGCACCTAAACAGGTCTTATTTTTCTTCTTCTTCTTCTTTTAAACCAAGTTTGGATCCTACAGTACAGGCTTTTGGTTTCTTGCCTTTTTCGCTTAATCCGTATCTGGGAGGTGTTCTTGTGGAGCAGCAGGGCTGTACCTCCCTGTTTTTTTTTGTTTGTTTGTTTTGTTTTTTAAGATTTTATTTATTTATTTGAGAGAGAGAGAGAGAGAATGAGAGATAGAAAGCACGAGAGGGAAGAGGGTCAGAGGGAGAAGCAGACTCCCCGCTGAGCAGGGAGCCCGATGTGGGACTCGATCCCGGGACTCCAGGATCATGACCTGAGCCGACGGCAGTCGCTTAACCAACTGAGCCACCCAGGCGCCCTGTACCTCCCTGTTTTTAACTGTCTGCAGGTCATCTCTCCGCAGCTTCCCATAATTTATTGGTGGCCCTCTCCCAGCAGGTGCACCAGCAGGCTTTGTCTTTGACTATTGTAACAACACCACCGGCGTGTCACAGAAAAAGTCAGCAAACACAAGAAAGAAAAGGCTTCGCTTTACTCATAATTTAGAAGTCAAAACGCGGATGATGTTGGCATATCGCTTTGGGTCCCCTGGACACGCTTGTCTGTAGCCCGCGCCGGCGAAGGTGTGTGAGGGCGGTGTGACTTCGGCGAGTGCCAGCTCGGGGCCAGCAGGGCGGGCAGTGACTCGGGGACCCTCCAAGAACTTCCGGGAAGCCACTACAAGTCTCTGGAATGTGCTGTTGGTGACACAGGTGTGTTCACTTTGAGAAAATTCTTTGAGGACCACATCCATGATCTCTGCACTTTTCTACATGTTCCGGTTTAATGAAAAGTTCAGGGAAAAAGGTGCCTTGATTTGAGCAGACTCCATATCCATCCTTCACAAGAAACGCTCAGGATGGACGCGGGGTGGGGAGGTCCCAGTGGTGGGGTCCTCTCCCTGGAGGCATGGTACCAGGGCACCCATCATAGACAGACAGGAGCTTCAGAAAAATCCGCTCCAAATCTGAGAATTCCTCGTCATTATACTGTACTTCCTAGAGGTAAAAAGTCAGACCAGGGCGCCTGGGTGGCTCAGTTGGTTAAGCGACTGCCTTCGGCTCAGGTCATGATCCTGGAGTCCCGGGATCGAGTCCCGCATCGGGCTCCCTGCTCGGCGGGGGTCTGCTGCTCCCTCTGACCCTCTTCCCTCTCGTGCTCTCTTTCTCTCATTCTCTCTCTCTCAAATAAATAAATAAAATCTTTTAAAAAAAGAATCAAAAAAAAAATAAAAAGTCAGACCAAATCATGCCTTTATCTTAATTTCTACAAGTGAGCTAACCAAATAAACAACCTACTAAGTATGATTCTCTTTTCTTCCCCCTTTCGCAAAGACTTAAGAAAAAAGCTTTAAAGTTTCAGGACTTGGAGGCTACTCTGGGAAAAAGAGAACAGTGGTGCAAGTTAATAGAGTTGTTGCCTGAATCTCAATAACTTGTCACCCTTAATCAAGGTCAGTAAACTGACCTTTTATTTGGGAAAATCCAAGGTGAAGTCAAGCGTGCCACATCCTCTAAAACCAAACTAAGGACCTGGAGAAAGGCGCTGTGGGCCCCCGGAGGGCGCGATCCCTGAGCGCCGGGATTCGAGGTGGGCAAGCGCGGCTTTAACAACAGGAAGCAAATGATGGCTCTTCCCTGAGGTACAAGTCCAGGGTCGAGCTTGGGCAGGGACGGAGGGCATTCAGACGGCCGCTCTGCCCCCAGAGGGGTAACAGCGGAGCTGGACCGCAAACCGGTACCCACAAGGGTTTTGGTAAAATCCCCAGAACTCCATCAGTGAACCTCAGTCTCGAAGCCAGAGGAGAGCCCGCATTCTGGTGTCGAAACAGGCAGTGACCTCCTCCTCCATGCAGATGCCCCCCCCTGCCCGCCACCCCCAATTAAGACCAACTTTTATTTTGGCTGCTCTTTGATAAAGCAAAGCCTCCTCTGATTTCCCCATATTTTTCTGGCTTCTGTGTGTCACACAAGCCTTTTACATTATTAATAAAAGTTTTGAATTGAGTTACTTTGCTCTTGAATATGAAACGTTCTCTTTGGGGGACTTTGAAACATGCTCGCTGCAAACTTCCATTAAGGCAGTTAGAAATAAAACGTGATGATCATCTTCCTTTGAGCATCTGGAGTTTCTAAAAATCAAGACCGCGCATGGAACCTGGAGTCATATTTGCACTAAAAGAAAGCACCAGATCTGACTCAAAGAGCTCTCCATTTGGATGTGGCGTAATTAGAAGCTTGCTCTCGCGGGTGTTGCTATGGGCACGGTGTTTGGTGGCGTGTCTAAGAGTCATAAAGGCCGGTGGGGCTGTATCATGGGGGGCAAGGTGATCTGAGAAGGGGTCTTCAGGGAGGTGTGCATATGGCAGGGGCAGGTTGGAGGTGGGGACGGTGCATCCAAAAGTCCCTTCGACCTGAATTATTTGCCTAGAGGTGAAGTGGGAAAGATCTCCATCCTGGCTGGGCAAAATCCTAGAGAGGTGGGTGGTGGTGCCCAGAGCAGCTACGCGGAATTATTCTGGTGTTAGATATTTCCTTTTGAGGGTGAGTTTTCTTTCCTTGTCTATTGCAACAGTGGTGCCCAGACACAAATGGGTTTGGGGCAAACGACCCTTTTGTTTTCAGGCCGCAGAGACAAGATTCCTGGGAAGTACGGTACAATTAATAACCCCAAACAGCACGATCTGGGCTTCTGAATTCCTGCAAAACCTTTTCTGGAAGTTCCGGCCCACACTGCTGTCTCCCTTCACCTCAGACCTCACTGTAACCCGAACAGCGGTGGACGTGGCTGGTTTGAATTCTGGTGCCACCAACTATCCAGACGGCCTTCCACAGGCCACTTGGCCTCTCCGTGGCCCAGCATCCACGCACGGTGTAAGACCACCTACATTCCAGAGGGTCGTGAGGAAGGCTGCGTGGGGCAGGGCACACAGGAGGTGCTCAGGAATTAGGAATTCTCATTCTGTCCGTAGTTCTCACTGACGGGATGATCATGAGCCTCGCACCCCACTTAATGCCCAGTGCCTGTGGGGAAGTGCGTGCAGCTATTACATTTCATGGACTGGAAGACAAAGCCCCCCTGCCCCCGCCTTGGGGAGGCTGGAGGTGGGGCTGGAGCTGCAGACTTCCGAGACTGGGCCCCGCGGTCTCCCGCTCCCTGACTTGAGCACCCCACTAGCACCTCCTGGGGCCAGTCACTGCCGGTCCCTGTCCTGCCTGACATTTCCCGGGATGCGTTGTAACACCCTCGTGAGGTGTGATCCCCCGCCTTCCACACACGGCGGGACATGCTCAGCAAAGTCTCTCTTCACTGTCTGAGGCCCTCGAGCCGGGAAGAGGAGGGTTTCCATCCAGGCGTGCATGAGATGCCTCCACCTGGGGCCTGAAAAATCCCCACCTTCTTGGATCCGGTCGGCTTGGCAACTCTTATGCAGGAAGCACGTGGGTGTTTTATGGGGTGGAGGTGGAGGGCAGGGGGAGTTAGAGCCCCCAAATAAAATCCAGGCTGGGCACTGCCAAGGTTCTGGGCCAATTAGAGCCAATTGCAGACTTTTATGCAATCTGACAGTTTCTTGCAGGAGTCTTTCATTACCTTGTAAATCACGAAGTACCCAAGCCTTCGAGTCTGATGGCCTAGGCTTGTCTGGGAGCTTTTGTATGTGTGCCACCATGCCCGACTTCTCTGCCCCGGTTCAGCTGCTACCATCAAATCCTGTCTAGTGTGCGCTCATCTGTAGGACCTCCCCCCTGCCCTGTCCCCTCCATGTCACAAGAGCCCCGCAGTAGGACAGGGGCCCAGGAGACAGCCCACGGAGGCCCCTGCCACCATGACCTCTTTAGAGCAGAGGGCAGGTCGCAGACTTGGCTCTCCGACTCCTCTTCTCTTTGCCTCCTGCCATGGCTGTGGTTCCAGGGCCCGGCCTCCCTTGTCCCCAGGCAGAACCCAGCCGTGCCCCCAGGTGAAGCTGCATCACAACTCAAATGAGGTAGTCTTTGGGGGCATTGCTGTCCATTCTTTAGGACTGCTAACTCACCTTTTAGGTCGGCGGTTGCGAGCTCAAATGCTCCCAGGTTCCGCCAGGCAGCACGGAGGATGCCATGCGGGCTCACGGCAGGCGGCCGGGGGTGCCGAGGACGGGTGCACCCGCAGGGCACGTGCTCTGACCAAGGGGCAGCCCCTGCCTGGCGCCACCACACCGCCTCCGTACGGGAAGGTTGGCCTTGGTCAGCACAACGCACCAGGTCCTCATGAGAACCACGAATGTGAACGTTCAATTCAAATCTCTAGACCTCGGAAGCACCAGAAATTCCTACCCCTTGAATCAGTTCTAAGGGTCAAAGGAATGACAAACAGCATTCTGCCCGTCTGCCCGGAAGACACAGCCGTGCCCCGTTTCTCTGGCGTTTGTTCCAATTTGAGCATCTGCTGTGCTTCAGGCATTAGGCGCCGGCAGAGGGATTGTGAGCAAGACGCCTCGGAGGGCCCGTCCGTTCTTGGCGCTCCTAAAGCCCGCTCGAACAGCATCTGTCCTTTTGTGACTGGCTCGGTTCACTCAGCGTAACTCGTTCACTCCTCAGTGTAGCGGTCACACAATGTCCTTCCTGTTACAGCCCGAATCACGTCCCACCATGTGGATGGACCACACCTTCTGTATCCATCATCCGTCCACGGACACGTGGTCGGCTCTCTCTCGCTGCTCTTGTGGATCATGCTGCCGTGAACACAGGGGTGCAAGCATCTCTTTGAGACTCTGCGTTCGGTTCTGTGGGGCATCTGCCCAGGGGCGGGCTTGCCGGACTCCACGGTAATTCTGCTTATGTTTTTAGGAGCCGCCGTACCGTTTCCCACTGCGGCCTCACTGTCTTACCGCTGCCCCACTCGGGACGGAGCCGTGGCCGGCGCAGTGGGGAGCAGCGGCAGAGCGTCCAGGTTACCTGCCGAGCATGGGCCCTGGGGGCCGCCTGGCTTCAGACGCCTGCTTGCTACTCCTGCCTGAGCTGTGAGGGTGTGCAAGGCATTTAACCTCTCTGCGTGGCCTCAGCCACGGAACGGGCTGGGTGGGGGGCGGGTAGCCGCCCCTGGTTATAGGGTTGTCAGGAGAGCTATAAGCTCAGGCTCTCAAAACAGTGCCTTGTGCATGGTGAGACCCATGTACGACTTTGTTCAATAAAATGTGACCTGCTCTTGCCAAATCGTCCATATTTTTAAACAGAAGCTGGAAATCTGGATTTTTTTTTTATGTGAAATCCACTGCTTTTTAAAATGTTGGCCAGCAGTTTGGATTCAAAATAAAATCATATGTGAGCCTGAGAGACATATCCGTGAGCCAGAAATGCCCCTGGGCTGCCCTTGTGCCCCAGAGACGGGAGGGCTGCATGGAGGAGGTTGCGTTTCAACGGAAATGCGATGCGGGCAGCGTCGTCCTGGCAGGGTGAACCGTAAGTATGGGTCGAACTCTTTAAGAACGTACCAAAACTGCCTCAGAGTAGTTGTCAGGGGCTGCAGTGGGCTCCCCAGACGTCTGATATCCGATCCTCCAGGACCTCGGAATGTGACTGTTGGGTGATAGCGTTTAACAAAGATAATAAGGTGAAATGAGGTCACTGGCTCCGACCCGGTATGACTCGTGTCCCTTAACGAGAAGGAATCTAGTTAGATGCGGAGGAAAGACGTCGTGAGGACCCAGGATGAAGGCCAAGGAGAGAGGCCTGAACAGATCCCTCCCGCCCGGCCTCCGAGGGACCCAGTGCCAAGCTCGCACTTCTGGCCTCCACCGCAGCAGACACTGGGGTCTGTGGTTGAAGCCCGCCCCCCCCCCACCGTCGGTCATTGGGTCACACCCGACCCGGCAACCTGATCCGGTAGCCACGCATCGCACCGTCTTATCGAGGACGCACGAGGCCCCGCCCCTCTCCTCACCGGCCCGCGGTTCTTGGGCCTCCCGTCATAACCCTCCTACTGTGCGCAGGGCCGGCTCGGGGTATCACCTGTTGGTTCATCCACAATTGCCTTTGGTTGGGGTGATAGAATCAAATAAACATAATAGAATTAAACACTCAAATGTGTACAACTGGGTGGCATTCAGCACCTTCGCACTGTGGGGACCATCTAACGCCCAAACACTTGGGCCATCCTGAAGGAAACCTGGCCTCGTGAAGCAGTGGGGCCCCGCGCCCCTCCCCAGCCCCAGCCGCTGAGCACCGGTTCCCTGTCTCTGGATGTGCCTCTGCGGACACTTCCCATGCATGGAATCACGTGAGTGGCTCTCCACGTCTGGCTCCTCTCCCTCGGCATCATGTTCTCGAGGCTCATCCACATGACGTGGCCGGATAATGTGCCGATGTGCGGGTGGACGCATCAGGCTCACCTGCACACATCCGCCAGCCGACTGGCGAGCACTGCCTGAGCATGGTGTCCACTGGCCGTTCTCTGGTGACCCGCGGGCCCCAGCCAAATGCTCACTGTGCACTTTGTGTGCCCCTTGGCCTGCCGCCCACTCCCTGCTGCCTCACTAAGCCTCAAGATTCTCCTGGTCTTTACCGCAGGATCACCACCCCTGCCCCGCAGGTTGCGGGCAGGGCAGACGGGGCTGTGCATACAGAACGGTGCTCGTGGATGCCAGCTGGCTGTGGATTCCCAGCCCAGCTCAGAATTCTCTCACTGGAACGCTGGAAGATCTCTGCAGGGTTTCTCCTGTGTGGACATGGCCTGATACAGTGGTTGTGATCTGGGTCACTGGGCCACCGGCAGGGGAGGAGGCAGGCCCCACCCGGGGGCCCTGAGCCCTCCACCGCTCAGCTCAGGGGCACTGCTGTTTTCCTGGCCCTAAGAGAAGCCACGGCCCGGATCAAAGGTGCTGCAGATGGATGCGAGCGAGCTAATGGCTCAGACAAAGTCATTGAAAGAGGTGCTAACTAGAGCCTGGGGAGGGTCCCCTTTCCTCCTTCCCTGTGGCAATCAGCCTGGTGGGCGGACAGAGTCAGAGCAGGAGCATTTACTGCTGGTTTGGACACCAAGGGCTTGGTTTGTGATGAGAAAGCAAGCGGCCTTCTCTGGTGTCTGAGTGTCCCAAGCTCTAAAACAGAGCGAGGGAAAGCACCCTTCCTTTTTCTTGGACACGCACACGCACGCACGGACCCACATGCAAATATGCGCACGCACACAGAGACACACGTGCACACATGTGCACACACAGGCACACAAACACGCGCTCACACCATGCACACAGACACACATTCGTGCACATGGGCAAACACACGTGCACGCGAACACGTGTATGCAAACATGCATGCACACACAAACATGCTCACACTCACACACACACAGACACACACGCTCCTTCCTAGGGCCTCTACAACTAATCTTGGAGATGAACTCAACAATCTCTAAAATAACAAAACACAGTGGTTTTTGTTACTGTCCCACGGCCCTGAAGTCATAAACCAGTGACTCTTTCCCTTAAACTCAGCAGACAGGCCGGGCACGAGAACAGCTTCCGGGGAAAGAGATCATCTGAACGCCGTTACACGGGTGTGTTCCCTTGTGAAAATTCTTCAAGAGGTACAGGTAGGATCAGAACCTACTGGCAGAGTGAAAAGTTAACAAAAGTCTCAAAAAACGCCCTCCCTCCCCTGGCTGGCCCCTGGTGGGATTCTGAGCTCTCCCTCCCTCCCTCAAGCTAACAGGTGTGCTAAGTGCAAGGCCCTGCCTCTCCCGGTTCGGTTCGCCTACAGCATCCAGACCTGCGGGCCGGGCCGCTCTCGAGCTGAGCCGCCCCACCCAGGGCAGAGCGGGGCTGGTCCAGAACGTCGTCCAGGCAACTTCCGTGGTATCCTGCCGGCCTCGCTGGCAGGCGAGCGGCCAGAACAGATGTGGGGAAGTTCGCTTTGTCAGGAACAGACCAGCAGGCTCGCACAGACCCTTTGATCTCACCTCGGAAGAAAGTTATCATCCGTCCCCGAGAATCTCTGCAGTTCGGACATGAAAGACAAAGGGAGGAAGATAGGAGGGCACAGGAAACCCACGGAAACACAGCGCATGGCCTTTGAACGCCGGCGCTCCTGCAACGGGCTGCCTCGTGCGGCCAGCAAGCTTCCTCAAGGATTTTCCCTTTTTATCTTTCCTCAGATGGAGATGTGCAAACCCTTGGCTTTGGATGGGGTGGCGGCCCACGCCCAGCCCCTTCATGGGAGGAAGGGAGCCACTCTGGTCCTGGGCCGGGGGGGGGGGGGGGGGGGGGGGGGGGGGGCGAAAAAAAAAGGGGAAGTGGGGGGCCGGGCGGGGGGGGACGGAAACCTTCCCTGCTTTGCCCCCTCGCCTGGGAGAGCTGAGGACTGGGAAGAACATCTGACTTTGGCAGCCATGAAACCCTCACCAATTTCTGCTCAGGCCTGATGAGCCCCGGGGCTCCCGGCCTGTCCTCCTGTGCCAGAGGAGTCCGTGCTCTTTGGGGCATTTAGCGGAGCGGGTCAGCAGCATTGTCCCTGCAGCCTCTGGGTGGTGGCACCCGATCTTCGGGCCCAGGAGCCCCGGGTGTGGACGGGACTATGACTTGGAAGTGGGCAGTCAGAGGACGGAGGCCTGGCTGAGTCTGTGTGCCAGTCAGATGGCAGCAGGGGCAGCGAGCTTCCGGGGGCACAGATCCCAGCCTCAGTGGGCCTGCAGGAGTCCACTGGCGCTGCGGGGTGGGGCACGGGGTGGGGGTCCTCAGTAGCTCGGCTCTGCAACAGGCCTTCGGACTCCGCGAGCTGCTCGGCATCATTCCAACAAACAGCCGCCGCTTCATCGGCCAGCGCCCACCTGGCAGCCGGGACGCCCCACTGACCACGAACTGGTTGTCACCCTAAAGCACGCTCCTGGGTCTCTCGGGCCCCATCTCGCCCCCAGGAGCCTCCAAACCACCCCCTCCCCATGCTCGTCTTCTTAAACGCCCAGTACTGCTCACATCCATCTTTCCCACCGTGGTTTCTCCAACCACACATTTGAGTGTGTCCAGCTTCGCTTCTGTCCTTCACGCACCCAGCAAGGGGGCTGGAGTGCCCTAATCGGCTCAGCGGAGAGGCGTCTACACGGCATGGGGTCTGCACGGCACCGGGAGGTGGAAGACCCGCGTGCACGGCGTGACTGCCCTGGGACGTGGCTCCCGCCGCAGGAGAGCGGGGAGGGTCGGGTCTCCATGTCCCCGACTGCAGGGGTCCGTGCCGTATGTTCCTTTACTACGAGACAGAAACTACCCCCCCAGTTCCTCACGTGTCCACATCACCTGCAACAGTTGCCACGAGAGTTCCCATCTGGTCTTCAAGACCCCACCTCCAGGGCTCTCTGGTGGGTGCAGGTCCACGGCACCCGAGCCCAAGCCTTGTTCGTGGAGTGCACCTCCGCAGGAGACAAGGAAGGGACTGTTTCCAAGTCAGACCCACGGACACTCTGAGGGTTGTCTGTAGAGCTGTCCGGGGTGGTGGTGGGGGGAGGGGCAACTGCTCCCGGACAGCAACATTCCCCTGTTGTCATCGGACGAGGAAACCGTCAACAGCCTGGACGGTGGGAAACGGGCTCTCAGGTCGTCTCATCTGAGGGTGAGGGGCTCCTCATCGTTCCACATGGTGATGCACGTTCATGGTTCTGCTTCCTTCTGCCTTTCCGTATCCTTTGCCCCCTTTGGTGTGAGGCTGCTTTCCTTCCTCCTGGGCTCACGGGAGTCCCCGGGGGGCTCTGGATGCAAATCCTCGGCTGCCAGGTCCCCTGCAGACCCTTCCTTCCCGTCTGCATTTCCCTTTCGAGTGTGGTCCCTGGAGCTGCACAGAAATTTACATTTGGTCGCACCACGTTTTCCACGTTCTGTGTTCTGTTTCTGCATGAACACGTTCCTGTAGGCCAACTCAGCTCACGCGTCACACGGCAGCTCAAACTCCGCTTGCTGAACGGACACACGGTCCCCACCAACTGCCCCGTCCCTGCGGGCTTGGTGCGCAGGTGTGCACACATGCGGGTGCACGGGCACACATGCCACTTCGCACATAAACACACACAGGTTCACACGTACACACAACACTCTATTTTACAGAGGAGGAACCCAGTCATGTATCACATAGAACACATCATCGTAGATACAAAATATATCATATGTAACCAGTTGTCCTCCGCAAGATGAAGAGCAAACAGAGGCTGGTGCGGTTGTAACGAGAAACAGAACAGTATGTAGTGTGGGGGCGCCTGGGTGGCTCAGTTGGTTAAGCGACTGCCTTCGGCTCAGGTCATGATCCCGGAGTCCTGGAATCGAGTCCCACATCGGGCTCCCGGCTCAGCGGGGAGCCTGCTTCTCCCTCTGACCTTCTCCCCTCTCATGCTGTTTCTCTCTCTCTCTCAAATAAATAAATAAAACCTTAAAAAAAAAAAAAAGAACAGTATGTAGTGTGTATATACACCAATATTCTACCGATGCTGGGTCACGTTTCTTTCTTTCCTACCAGACTTCAGGCCAACAGAAAAATGTCTTTGAAGGCCAAGAACCTCATGAAGTCCTTATAGGAAAACACCCTTGCTCTTAATAATGGCTAATAGTTAATAAGCTCCACGACACCCGAGAAACTCTACAGCACCTTTCAATTATTGGCTTTATTCCACGGACTGCACACCTGAGGCTCCTGGGCGGCCGGGGCTGTTCTCAGGAGAAGGAGCGGCGTGCAGGGTGGCGTTGAGCTCGAACCCGGGAGGCCCTGTTTCCAACGTGTGGGCTTCGTCCTTTGATCAGCTTGCCTCCCACTCAGTAACTAAACTTGGGGCCGACTTCTTTTCAAGCTGAGTTTTTAAAGATGACTTTGAATATAATTTTGACTTTATAATCTCTTGGCTGTTCTTTCTTTTTCTTTTTTCTTTCTTTTTTTTTTTTTTGGCTGTCCTTATTTTAAATAAAAAAGAAGGAAACTCAACCACCTTTTGATTCCGAATGACATTATTGGCAAAATTTCATACCACGCTTTCTCCAAACCCCTTCATTAAAATTCAGAAGCTCCTTTTGACTGCATATCACACCAAACGCACGTTGGGTGCTGGACTACTCGTTTTCAGGCATTTTAAAAACACAGACTCCTACTTCTGACAACAGGGGCCAGTGGGGGGCTTGCTCCCCTAGATTCTTCTAGTCAGTCCTTACAGATGGACAAGGTCAAAAATGAGAAGGCTGAAAAAATACTTATTTAAACTCCAGAAAAGTAGGGTAGGATTTGGGGTCCTCTTCATAACATAGTTTCCACACACGCCCCATCCCTGTGGTATTTGGGGGGATTGTGTCTTCAGCAGCGAAGATTAAGTGGACTGCATACCCCCCACGGAGGGTTTAATTGGCAACAGAGTCAGAACCCACTGATGTGTGCAAAATTCATTATTGTATTTAGGGTTGGAATGCTTGCACGGGCCAGCCGTTTCCCTTTCTGATTTTCCCACAAGTGTTCCAAAAGACCTTGTGTCTCCGTGCCAGAGCGTCAGTCAGCTCCCTGGTGGGGCCAGGTTCCTGACTTATGTTTTTCCCAGTAACCTCCAGGATGAGAGGGAAGGTGTGTAAATCCTTTAGCTTCTGCTATATCCCAGAGTTGGGCAAAGAACGTGCCGGAGGGGAAGAGGAGAATGAACCCTTAGCAGTGGTAACAGCTCTGCTAATCAGGATTTATTAGAATGCACAGGCCAGCTTGGGGCGGGGGGGGGACGACCCAGGGAAATCTGCACTGGGGCTCCTTTTGGGGTCTGCGAGGAATGTCCAGGTCACACGGGACCTGGTGCAGATGGCCCTCAAGAAGCTGGGTGTTCTCATTCCCCATATTCGTCCTAACATGTTGAATCACGAAAAGGAAGGCAGTTTCATGTTTAAAGGTTTACTTTAGTTCTGTCTCTGTGACTATCACGGATGTCTGTTGCTTCCTGGACACAGGACGGCCCCTTACCCCTGTTTGGGTAATCGCATTTTTGGTTAAGGTAGACCAAGCTCTGAATAATAGGCCGCAGAGTCCGTACCTCACAAACTTGGTAAAGTTCATGCCTTATTTATGTCATAGTACAAGCAGTGGGGGGTAGGGGGGCACTCTCCTCCACGTGGTCATCTGGAGACTCAGGCTGAGTGAGACCCCCCCAACCTTCTCTAGCCGGCAGCACCCACCATTCAAGTGGAGAGAGGTCTTGTGGGTGGGTCCCCTCACTTTGCCATGTTCCAGTGGCTGGGCCTGAGGAACGTGGCCACATCTACCTTCAGAGGAGGCTGGGAAGCAAGGAATAGGCATCTCCCAGAAAGAAGGAGGAGAAGATGGATTTTGGAGCACCATCTCTCAAGGACCCCCCCCACACACACACACAGTATGCACACTCGGTGGGTCTATAAATCAGGTTGCCCCGCCCCTTCCCATCAAAGGCATGGGCAGCTGATCCAAACTTGGCCAACTGGACTATTTTTCCCATGACTTTTAAACCTCAGTGATATTTGCTGGGACAGATTTTTTTTTTTTTTAATGAAATTAAGCAGGTTAATCCCTGTGACAGTTGATGAGACCTTCAAGCTCTTCCTGTTTCTTTTCCCAAGACTGGTCCTCCTGCCTTCCCACTGGTTCTGGGAGCATCTCCTGGAGTTCCATCAAAGAGTCCTTTCTGTTAATTAGACAAAGCTGTTGCTACAGGCAACAAGCAAAGAATGCCCACTGATTGAGGGGGCTGAGCTCTGAGGAATTTGGGTTAACCCAACTTGATAACATGCCATGCGAGCAGAAAGCATCCTGGGGAAGTCCCGCCATATCGGTGTGTCATTCTCAAGGAGCCTCTAGTCTTCTATGTCAGAGAATAAATCGTAGAAATGGGGACTTGGTGTAGTTGAGTAGAAAGGACCCAGCGTGAGACGAGGTATCTGGAAGTCATTGCATTCTGCTCTCAGGAATACAGAATCCTTGGGATTCGATGCAGATCTTGCAGTTATCAAGGTGTGTGCAAACCCTTAAGTTGATCATGTTTTATTTAACAGTAAGATGACCAGTCCACCTCCAATTTTGTGGAGACCAAATGTGGTAGAAGATATTAAGGCATTTCAAAAAAGCACAAATGTGGGCACCTGGGTGGCTCAGTCGGTTGAGCGTCTGCCTTCAGCTCAGGTCGTGATCTCAGGGTCCCGGGATGGAGCCCTCGTCAGACGCCCTGCTCAACGGGTAGTCTGCTTCTCCCTCTCCCACTCCCCCTGCTTGTGCTCTCTCTCCATCACTTCCTCTCAAATAAATGAATAAAAATCTTTAAAAAAAAACCACAAACACAAGTTTGCACAAATGTAAGATGTTTTTGCTCTAAAGTAAAACCAGTAGGGAGCAAATACGAGGGTCAATCAGAATCTGAAAGAGTAAAACAAAACTAAACCCAAACCAAGAAAACTCGCACCTCAAGGTAGAAAGCAGCCTCAGGGCACATATCTCCTAAATCAGGATGGATTTGGGTGGGGGCTATCTGCCAGTGGCACGTGGAGCAAATTTGTCCCCAGCTATTTGCTTGACTTGCAAGGTGTTTGCATTTTTTAAATAGCCCTGATTTTAAAAGAACAGGAAATTTCAAGTAAACATTTCGATTTCTTGCTTTTCTTGTAAAACCTGAGAGTCTGCCACTTTTCACCTTCATCACGTCGTGGTGGGTGACTCCCGGCAGGGGTGGGGTCACAGCGCCCTCTTTAGACAGGGCAACCCTTGGCGCCCAGCCCAGCCTGCGCGTTCTTTAACGTTACCGGGTCAGCCCCTCGAGGTGTTTACCTCTGCAACCCTTGCCTTTGTGGGGCTGTGTCCCTTCACACCTTGGTCTCCTTGCTTGTGCTCCAGACAATCATAAACCTCATGTTCAGTGTTTCAGCCCCATTTTAGGTTTCTGCTATCACTCTCTATCGTACCAGCCTCTCCCCCCAGACCCCACTCCTGGAGCCGCAGATGGAGTACCCACAGCATCTGGGTGGCTGCGAAGAGAGCCACACAGCTGGGGCATAATTGTTACCTGGAACCAAATTATTTTTAATGGCTTTTGGAAGCTTCCCAGCCCCCTCCCATCTCCCACCCACCCATGGAGTTCCACAGCCTCTGGGGCAGGTCGGTGCCCTACACAGGAAGCAGTGATGACAAAGACGGGGCTGATAAGCCCAACCAGGATAAACATCAAGGGGGGGGTGCTGGTTTTTCATGCGGATCCGAGGAGGAGCTATTAAAGGCAGGGGATGAAAGGGAAGGAAACTTCAGGCTGATTGTCAGGATAATTTTCCCAAGAGCGAAATCAATTAGCCTCTGAAGACTCGCTTCTCAGCAGCGATACCCTTCAAAGCCAACTGCGAGGGATGCCCGAAAGCAGGAACGGGCAAGCCCCCAGTCCAGGATGGGCTGGGGGGGCTCCTGGAGCCTCCCCAGCCCATCCTCCTAATTTCTTTAAATGAATTTTCGAAGCAAAACATGTTTCTTTCTCTAGATCCGTTGCAGCATGTTCCACCTGAGCTCGTTCCTGACTCACCATCTTGAGAACATCTGCTGGGCCCTCATTTGTCCTTTCTGGGCTTGTGTTCAGAGCTGGGAGCTTGAACCAACGGTCAGCCTCCCCTCCTGGCCTCGTGCCGCTCTCCCCAAGCTCCTGGCCGTCGGGTCTGACCACCGAGAGCTTCCTGAGGATCCACCTGACACAAGGCAGCAAATATCTGTGGAGCTATGTGCCAGGCACCTTTCTACTCACTGGGCAGCAGAGCTGAGAGCACGAGACCCCCGCCTGCGTGGGGAGACTGGGATAATCTAGTGGATTAATTGCAGGGGACACATTAACAGTGGTGGGTCTCGAAGTCTTCCTCCCTAGCCGGGACACAACTGGTTTGGGAGCGACGTGCCCAAAGCACTCAATTTCCCAGACTCCCTTGCAGCTGACCAGTGCTGACCAATGAGTTGGACGCAGGTGTTAGTGAGGGGAGTGCTCGTCTAGGGCTGGGGGGCCCTATCTGCTGTGCCGGTTGACCCTCACCTTCTGGCTCATGGTTGCCCTGCTCGGTCACCTTGCTACCACGAGGACAAAAGTCACTAATAAATACAGAGGAGTAAGGAGAGAGAGGGAGCCTGGTTCCCTGGGCAGCTCAGGTATTCCTGCTTCCAGAATTCTCCTAACACTAGAAACATAAACTCCTTAGTAAGTTAGCTCGTAATAATTACTTCTAATACTCCAGTCTCTTTTATAAGTTCAGATAACCCACCTCTGATTGTAAGAACTAGGAAGCCAGAAATGCTGTTTTGTAAATGGCTGTCTTGTTCTTCACATCGTGATTTGCTGGGGTTAACGTGCTGCTGACTTCCAAATCATTCCTCCTCCAAAAGCTTCCGCAGAGCTGGGCGTGGCTGGGGCTGTCCACGAGCGTCCACGTGTGGCTTCTCCACTATAGGGTGGTCCCAGGGCTGAGCCAGGGCTCTGACGGCGAACGTTCCAGAGACATAGGAGCCTCGCGGCCTTTTGGGACCCGGCCTCGGGCACCACAGCGCAGCATTTCTGTTGTCCTGCGTGGGTGACGCGGTCCCAGGCCCGCGCAGGGTCAAGGCGAGGGGCCGTGACCCCGCCTCTCGGTGGGGAGGCTGAGTCTTCTGAGCCACTCCGTCCCCGAGCTTGAGTCCAGCCATCTCTTCCAGGAAAAGCCTCTTCTCCCCGCCCGCTGTCTCGCTCCTCTGTCCTCCCGGTAACTCTGGCGACACATTCAGTTGGCACTCGTCCCCGCTCTGCCCGATTTTGCTGGTTTGTACGCCTGGATGCCCTGACCTTCGATACCGTCAGCGTTTGAGCCCAGAAGAAATCTCCTGGCTTTATGGCCGCCTGCCCCGAGGGCCACCGTCTTGAGTCTGGATGGTTCTGTGTCCCTATGTCTTCTTTTATCTCCTTTCCCTTGACCCCTCCTGAGGCAATATTTGTAAGCGATCACGGACACGGGTTTTAAGAGGCGAGGGCCTGATCTCACCACTGTGTGGCCTCGGACAAGGGACTCGGGCCCCGGGGGGTCCGTCTGAAACATGGGCATCGCAGGAGGGCTGAGCGCACGTGAGCCCCGCGACGCGGCTCCGGGCGTGCGCTCGTGTGTGACAGGGTCCCTGCCTGTCCCCACCGTCACCCACACAGTGGCCCGCGTGTCTGCGTGCTGCCTTGCATGGACCCAGCTCCCCACGGAACAGCCCCGGGGGCAGGGGGTCCGCCGAGGGTGAGCCGGGCCGGCATCCACGTAACCAAGGGGAAGGACAAGTGGGTAACAAGAGTTTGGAAAGCAAGCAAGGCTTCGGGAAGTCGGGAGACTTTCAGAGTCTGAAACAAAACAAAACAAAAACAAAGACAGTCGAGTGGACGGTGGGTGATGTCATCGCCCTGGTCAAAGGCAGAGGAAATTGTCACCGTGCCCCGGGAAGACCTGAGGGGCCAGCAGCTGGACCTCCCCCCGGGGGGGCCTGACCCGCCTTTCTCCTCCCATTTCCCGGGGCAGCGCCCCACTTCCGCGTGGGGCGCCTCTCAAACGTCAGGTGCACACGCACGCGTGCGGGGCAGAGACGAGAGGCGGGTACCCCAAACTGCTGCTTGTGATCACTTCTGCGTGTTCGTTTTCACGGCCAGAAACAAAGAGCGCGTGAGGGCTTGTCTAGCAGGCCAGCTTCACGGGGTGAAGCATTTCGAGGGAAACAAGGTCATTCTCAGAAAAGTGGGGCAGAGCGTCCAGACGGGTCCTCGACCCTTTGCTGGCCGGACCCTGGGGGCTGTTCCAAACCGGCCACGCTCTCGCTGTACCAGGCGGGGGAGGAACACTGCTGATTGTAAGGGCAGTTTGTCAATACAGAGAACGATGGTGTATCCTTTACGCTTCTTGAAAATCCTGTGTGTTGTTCCCTAAGAGACCCGCGCGTGGATAGCAATCCTACACCAGCTCCACGGCTCCGTGTCCTCCTCGGGGACATGGGTACAACAGCAGAGACAGTAATAGGGCCCCCGGAGACATGACCGAGACACCCAACACTTCAGCTCATGTCCCGTGAGTTAACACCCTGAAACAGCCTGCCTTCCGGAAGTTTCCCGCCTCATCCGTGGCTCTGGGAAATCCCAGAAGCTAGCCCTCTAACTAGGGCCCCAACCCTCCGCCCTCCCGGCTGTCTGTCCTGCCCCCATCCTTTCCCACTGCGCTTCCGGTCACACCCAGGGCCGGGTCTGCTCCTGCTGCCGCCTCCCCCTGGTCTCTACACCTCAGGCTCTGTGCGCGCGGGGCCTTTGTGCAAACGTCACCTCCTGTAACCTCCACGGGGGGGCCTCCCAGCCATCCCGCCCAGGGCAGCACCCCCCTCTCTCTCGCCGCGACACGATATGGCACATCCTCGCGGCCCTGGCTTCTCCTTGCTTCGTGCACCATCGCCTCCTGTGAGATCCCTCCTCCTTATCCTCAGCCGAGGGGCACAGGCGGCTTCAGTGGTGAACACGTGGCTGCCGTTGACCTAGCTCCTGGAGACTCTGGAAGTCTGCTTGTCCACAGACTCCCTGTGGGACAGGGGGTGCGCATGTGGCCCCCGAGCACCTTCGAGGAGCACACGAGCGTTGGGGGAGTTTGTTACACGGCAGTGGGTCTGCGTTCCTAGGACACCCCTGCCCCTCCTAGCGAGTGCTCGACGCCCCTGGACGGTCCTTTGTGCCCACTCACCCCCGTCTCTGCCCTTTGAGGGTCCTGTTACCCACTTGGGGGTTGTGAAGAACAGCTATTACATGATGCATTCGCCACGCCCGGCACAGAGCAAAAGCACCGGCAGCCTGCGATTCCAGGCCAGGCATCCATGGAGCTGGTCACCTCGCTGACCCTGCTGATGACAGAGACCCCTGGGGCCGCCACCCTACCAGGCCAAGCCGGAGCCGCACTCCCGAATCCGCAAAGGCGCCATGCTCTGCCACGCAGCCGTGGGCCGGGCCGTCTCTCCAGGGTCCCCTGTGTCTCCTGGGCCCCACATGTCCTTCAGCTTCGACCCACAGCGGCCTCTCCAGGGCCGGACACGGGTCCCCGTGGCCACTCTGAGAAGGACGTCACGCCACCTCCCTCCCCTCCGAGGTTCTCCTAGGCATGCGAGACACATCTGAGTGCTGGCCGTGCCCCGGTACACGCGGGGGACAGGTGTGCGCTGGGAAGACCGGAAGAGCTCTGGGAGGAAGGTCCACAGCTGAGCAGAATATCCAGCCGATACTCTTCTTCAGTTAATTTTGAAAAACCCAAGCCTCCCTTTCCTTCCCCGGCACATTTGCCATCGCGTTGGAAAAGGACACTCAGTAAACTAAGATTCCCTTCCTGAACGGAGTGCGCGGAGGCTGCCTGGCGTCCACGCCCTTCCCAGCGCCGAGCCGCGCTCCCGCCGGCTCTCTGCTCTCTCCGTGGCGGCTCCGCTAACACGCGCGCATCCGGGGCAGAGTCTGCTCCTGCCTGGAAGGTGGGCCAGCGTTCGTCACTGTCGTGGCCGGCCCCGGAAAGCCGGCCTGAGCTCACCGTGTGATTGTGGGCAGCGTCACGCTGGATCCTCATGGCCGCACTCTGGGGTCGGGGGGCACGCCCCGGGTTTATGCTCATCCCAGAGACGAGAAAAATAAGGTACGGGGTGGAGAGCATACGTGGCTTTTCCACGTCACTGGGCCTGTGAGTTGCAGAACTGGGTTTGAACCCAGAGTGTCTGATTCACACGTGGCACGTGTTGTGCCAACCGGGCCGATCCTGCTGAGGAACCGTCACTTCTCCCAGAAACCAGGTGTCAGATGGATGCCTGCAGGTCGTTAGCTCCGCGGCGTGGTGACTCTGATTGAAAACAGGGCTGTTTAATGAAACGGGGACACGGTTAACCCAGGCAGCACGTCTGGACGCCGCGTTGGAAGGATGGCCCCCAGCCAGGCCCGCGGCGTTCGAACCCTGGCTCCGCTGGGGACTAAGCCGACTGCGTGGCTGGCTTCCCGTGTCCGCGTTGCCTCGGTGCCCCCATCTGTGAACTTCTCGGGACAGCAGCGCCGGGTGGGGGTGCTGGCGTGAGGATTCGGCGAGTGAGTTCGCACCCATTGCTACCGGTGCTTGGGACGGCAGAAGCACTTGGTTCGGCGTGACCTTTGGTGTTTTATGGTCATGCCGGGTGTGCCCGGCACCGTTCTCAGCATGCCGGTAAAGCCTGGACACAACCGGTTGTGTTTTCCGGTTTTGTGCTCATCACCAGTGTGGGTAGATACGGATGGCTGCCTGCGGTTTAAATCTGCCGGCAGCACGGCCCGGACCGCAAGGGCCTCTTCTCCTCCTTGTAGGGAAGCCACATGCCGTTTTATGTTCAACATAATTTAGCTTCGTAATAAAAACTGAAATGAAGCAAGCAGCCCCGGTTGTCCCGTCCCACGTGCACCGGTGCCTTCCATCGCCTTCCAAACCATAGCATCCACCCACTGGTAGCCCCGTGGCCGACCGCATACCAGTGGCCTTTCCAGGAAGATCTCCTTTTCTCCACGATTACACTCTCACAGTTCCGGAACATCCCTCCTGTGGCTGGCAGCTGGGGTTTTCATGGCACTTGCTCTAGGCTTTCCCGCCAACAAGGGTGGAGTAATGGGAGGTCACCCATCGGCCCCTCGATTGGCTGCGACAATCCACAAACCGCCGCCCCTCCCCTTCCTGCAAAGAGGAGAAACCGGGGGGTCCCCACTCGCGAGTGTCCTGCTTCCTGTGACTTCAGCCACCTGTCTCCATGGCCTGAGTGAAAACATGGGACTCGGGAACCAAAGGGGAAACATGGAGACAGGCGTCTGACCGGTGCCGTGGCCAGTGACTCGGGTGGCGGTGGAAACCCCTGCGGACGTCCTAGGTCCTCAAATAGAGCTTATCTTCAGCTTCGGCAGGGGCAGCCGCCTTTGTCCTTGCGCTGCCGGCTGCACAGGTGCACGCGCTCCGCCTGATTTCGCAGATTTCAGTAATCCTCAGAGTAGGGGTGCAGCCCAGAATCCCATGACGGGGACCCCCCGCACCTCCCTCCCAGTTGCCATAAGCTTTGGGGTGTGAGCAGCCCTCCCAACGCCCCGTGCTGTGACAGACGTGTGCACACTCCCTTCCTACCCACTCTTGATGACAAGCAAACTTGACACTGCTATCTTTCCCCATTTTGAAGATGAAAGATTAAGGAAACAGGTCGGGAGGCTGAGCCGTGCCCAGAACCCCATGTTTGAGGAGCCCCCGAGGCCATGCTCCCTCCTGGGCCCTCCGGGCTCCCGACACCTCTGGACCCTGCTTCCGACGCTGGAGACGCCTTTGCTTTGCTCACCCTGCTGTCCTCCCGCTCACTCCCTGACACCCACCACAGGGCTGGAGGCTCAGGTGCCCAAGCAGCTCGCGGGGAGCGCCCTGACCTCCAGGACCGGGCAGACCAAGGCTGTGTCTGCGCCACAGAAATCAGATTTTTTTGAGGAGTGTGCTGTTCCAGATCCCAGGGACTCACTCTCAGACCTCCTGGGACTCCTCTTTAAAACACATCCTCTGCCCTCTTTATACACCTTTTAGGTTAAAAAGAAAAACCTCCAGGAGCCCCTGGCCAGCTCAGTCAGTGGAGCGTGAACTCTTGATCTCAGGGTTGTGAGTTCGAGCCCCACGCTGGGTAGAGAGATGACTTCAATTAAATACCTCTTCTGACTTGCTCCTGACAGTAATTCTGTGTTGCAGGCGGACTCAATTATTTCTATTCCTATTTAAAGAATGGGGCTGCCCGGAATTAATGAAAGGCATACGTGAAACCGGAACCCTATTTTATTTTATGCCGGACTTTTTTGTCCTGATCAATAATTTGGTGATCGAAATAAAATTGTGAATTGAACCTGTACCTGATTCCTTCTGAACGTTTTAACCAGGAAGAATGAAAATAAAAGACAAGAGAATTCAGAGCAAAGGACAGTTTGTAATTCTTTTCTCTTGGCTCTCATGTGAAACCTGACCAGATCAGGCGGGGCTGGGCTTCCCATCCCTCTAAGGGGCCTGGGAGGGTGTGGAATGGCCAGGGAAGAAGGGACTTTCAGCTGACCCTGGTTTCACAAAACCCTGTAAAACTGGGAGAGGAAGCTGGGACTCTTATTACTCCCCGTTGCTATGTACTGTTGAGCAGGTTGTACACTGCATCAAGGCACCAGGCAAGGAGGCTGGAGGAAGGAGCGCTTCTTTCTAATCCACACACAACCACCGTTTGCTGGCCAAACCTTGTTTCAGAGTGGTTGAGTCAGCACAGAGGGGGTGTGTTTTACCAGTTTGACAAACGCCCCACAGAAATAACCCACAGCGCTTCTCCTTTCTCACTTTGAGGGGGGACCTGGCTGGTGAATCAAGCCGGGCATATGGGGAATGCATTCTTGCCTAAATAGAGCTAACCCTTTCTGGCAGGGGTCATGGTGCCATGGCACCATCTGAGGAGGATGGCAGAGATGCATAGGTTTGGGGTACCCGATTTTGCTTTCACCTGAAGAATTAAGACCCTGTCTGCTTATCCGAGCTCCCCTAGGTACCAGGGGCTCCCTCCATCTGTGACTCCCCGATGTGTCGGTGGTCCCCGTCCTCACGGATGAGGCCAGGTGGCCAACCACCCCTGCCTTTCAGGAGGGGGCTCTCGGGTCCTAAGGTCTGTCTCAGAACTCACACGGCGGGCCAGGCAAGGACAGGGGGCACGGGATATATCACATTCATGGAGAACACAGGCTCTGAAGGTAGACTCCTGACCCCACCACTCAGCAGCCGTGGGCTTTCTGTGTCTCATCATCTCTTCCGAAGACAAACACACAGTATCTCCCATCCCACAGGCTTTACTGCGGTGTGATTTGATCCCCTCCCAATAAGGGACAGGCCCCACTCCTCTCCCCTCGAATCTAGGCTGGCCACAGTGATTTGCTCATAACTGACGGAATGCGGTGGGGTCTCTGCCTGATTCCGAGGCCACGGGGATTCCACCCGGCCGTCTGAGGGCCTCAGCTCTCCGGACGCTCTCTTCCAGGGGCCTCCTGCTTAGAACATGGCCACCAGGTTGTGGGAAGCCCACGCCCCAAGAGGAGGTGCATGGTGGTGCTGGCGACAGGCCCGGTGGAGCCAGCCTGAGTCACTGCAGCCAGGACTGGACGTCCTGAGACAAAAAGCCTCCAGAAGTTTCCGCTCCTGGCTGTTTAGGTGTCCCCAGTCTTTGAGCCTTGCTGGCTGGCCCCCCGGACATCATGGAACAGAGAGAAGCCATCCCGTCCTGTCTCACTGAGTTGCCGACCCACAGAATCCCTGACCCCAGAAGCCGCTTGCTGTTTCATGGTGCTGGACTTGGGGCGGCTTATCACCCAGAAGCTGACGACCGGCCCAGTGAATAACACGGGAGCTTGTTCATAGGGGTCGTAGTAGGGTGAACAGTGTCCCCCAAATCGGCCCAGGTTCTAACCTTCGGGCCCCGGGAATGTGACTTTATTTGGGAACAGGTCTTTGCCTGTGTAGTCAGGTTCCGGATCACCCTGCATTTGGGCTGGGCCTGCTGACTTCCCTTCCGGTCGAGCTTGGAGCTCCCTGCCTCCCTGCCAGCCACCTCTGCTGTCCGCCCACTGCGTGAGACCACCGGGGCTGTCTGGGGCGAGCGGTGGGCCAGGCCCCAGCTGCGGCAGGTGGCCCAGGGCATTCGGCCCTCGGTTTCCTGGAGGCCTTGGCAGCACTTCTGAGCACCTCTGGGGCCACAATAACACCCGGGAGGCGGCCAGGCTGAGCTAACCTCCTCGGCTGGTTTGTCTGCAAACACAGATGCTTATCTGTGTCTGGCGCTGGTGCTGGCTCTGCTGGAAAATCTGGGCAGGTCCCGACGGCCAGGTGGAACTCCACACCCAGCTGATAGCAGCCCCGACGCTCGGAGGGGGAAAGGCGGGCCTGCCGGGTCGGAGACCTCGAGCGAGTGGGCCTCCCCGCACAGGGGCCAGCCTCCCCACTGGGTCCGGGGGCGGGGGCGCCGACCCAGGAGCCCCCTCCCTGCTCCGCTCAAAGCCATCCCTGCGTGGGAGTGGGCCTGGTGCTGTCCCCCTTACTCAGAAGAGAAGAGGCGTGGAACAGGAGTGTGTGACCTGGGGTTGCGCGCACAGACGGGAGGGGCCCGGGCAGACGTCTCCATAAATACCAGCTCATCATCCTTGGAGCTTTTCCTCCGCTCAGCACCCACTGTCTCCTGAGTTGGGACCGTTTTTATGCCCACTTTCTAGGTGAGAAATCAGGTTCCGAGCAAGACCGAGCAGCTCACCGGTGGGCGGTGAGATCAGGATTTGACCCAGTCTGACCCCAGAGCTCCTGCCCACGGAAGAGAGGATTCTAGGGTGTATCTGCAGGCACAGACAGACAAAAGTATGAGGAGAGAGGAGGGAAAAATAAACAAGAGGTGGCGGGAGTTATCAAACATTTTGGCGGTGGTGATGCTTACCATGGGGGGGGTCGGGTATTAGCTTCCCCGGGGCCCTGGGAACAAGCTACAACAAACGGTGGGGGGGCGGTTAAGAAAACAGAAGTGTGTTCGCTCACAGCTCTGCATCCAGAAGCCTGGAACCAGGGCCGCTCTGCGGCTGTGGGGTGTGCGCTTCCTGCCTCGCCCAGGCGTCCCTCGGTCTGTGGCGCGTCCTTCCAGTCTCTGCCTCCGTCCCCACGTGACCCTCTCTCCCTGCCTCTCTGCCTCCAAACCCCGCCCCTTGGTCTCGTGAAGACACCAGGCTTTGGATTTCGTGCCCACCCTAAAGCCGGGTGATTTCACCTAGAAACCCATAACTAATCACGTCTGCAGAGACGCCACTCCCAAGAAAGGTCACGCAGGCAGGCTCTGGGTGGACGTGAATTTGAGGACTACTCTTCAACCCGGCATGGAAGTACTGATTCTACAGGCCTGTGGCAAAGATCAAAGTCTGCCTTGCTGCAAATATCCAACCAAATCACAGGCCTTTTTCTCTGCTCTGCTTGATTTTTGGTACCCCTTTGCTTTGGATGGTCTCAAATCTCATCCCTGTGAAGTCCGGGGTGGAGGGTAATGAACTTTTCATCTGTTGGTTTCTTTAAAGATAGTCTTTAAATTATTATGTGAGGCACCTAAGCTACATTCATTTGGAGTTTGTTCAGGTGAAAAAGGTCACCGAAACTTTGGTCAGCAGAACAGACGGAAAGGGACCTCTCCCAGCTTTTCCTAGAAAATATTATTGTTTTCTCGGAGCGTCTGAACGCTATTGTCCAAAGTGCCATTGGAGGCCACCACTGGATTGACGTTTGGGGGATGGATGTCGACATGTTGCCCCAGGAGACCTGCGTGTGAGCTATTCCCAGGCTACTATCCAAAGAAAGTTGTGGGTTTTGTTAATGGTCTTTGAGGCAGTGCACCCCAAAGGGTAGCTGAGAAGAACGTTATCCCACGTGCCCCCCGTCTGTGATTTTAAGGAGGCGATTCACCTGGGGTCATAGGGTACCTCCCTGCAGGCTGACTGCTCTTCGAATCAGTACGTATTCACTAGACATGCCCCATATCCCGACTACAAGCCCAGCTGCTCCCGTGTCCCCCGTGGCTCCCCACGTGAGCTGGCCAGCTGGGGGGCGAGCCAGGGGCCACCAGGCAGTAGGGCAAGGGAAACCCCTTTATGCAGTAAATTCTCCTGGAGCGCTGTCCACGGGAACCCAGGGAGCCTCCTTTGTGCTAAGGTGTAGATTCTGTAGATTGCAAACATAACTGACGTCCGCCATGTGAGTTCGCGTCATCCCAGCCGTGGAAATTCCAGAGAGCAACTGTTGACACAAGGAACCCAGAAGCCCAATCATCTGATGCCGTGATGAGTTATGCACAGAGACTGGCCTCTTCTAAGTTAAAACTGTAGAGATGTGCATTTATCTGCCGACAGTTGGATGTAGGAACAAGCTCTTCGAGTGCGTGCCTTCGGATAGCTGCTTCATTGTCTTTGTGGCAAAACCCCCTCTAAAGGGCACCTGTGCGATGTCGAGTCTGCTTTTTTAAAGTGTGGTGAGAACATAAAGGCATCTGTGAAACAGTCCAAGCTGAGGATGCTTTTATGCGTTTTGTGATTTATTGCTCAAATATTTCAGTTGTCTGCCCACATTTACTCTGAAGGCAGTTTTTTTGGCAACCGGCTTTTATTAAACCCCTCTGAGGCATCCCAAGTATTTCTCACAGAAACGATTTTTAGACTCCTCATATTTCACTGGTCGGGATTATATTTCATTAAATCATACGCTGACAGCAGCAGATACAACTAGCATAAACAGGTTCAGGAACGTATACAGGCATCTCTGGGGCTCCGGTGGGAGGAGAGCCGTGGGTGGGGCGCCCCGGCATCCGGCCGCCAGGGGCCAGGGTCCGGACCTCTCTCTGCGGAGAGCAGCATTCTTCCGTCCCCCGTGCGAGTCTCCCTGCCTCCTCCCTGCCTCCTCCCCGCCTCCTCCCTCCCACTTCCAAGAGGGAGATGGAGATGCCCGGGCCAAGGAGAATCTAAACCAGTGTCCCCATCTGCAAAAGGAGGCCGAGTAATAGCGCTGGCCTCTCGGGATCACCGTGAGGACGAGATGGGTCAACACGCGCCAAGCCTCCAAGGTCCAGGCACATCGTAAGGGCTCGTGATAAGTTAGCCTGCTGTCGTATTCTGAAATTTAAAGTTTGCCCACCTGAACTTTCTCAGGATGCGCGTCTGTGTGTGTGCACGTCAGCTCCATTTCACAGCTCCCTGCATCCCGCGAGGTGTAGGTCTGGCTCTAGCTGTGCGCGCAGACTGCCGTGCAATTAGAACCGAAATCACAAGCCAGCAGCCCCGGGGCCGAGCCTGGCCCACAGGTGTGTCCTCTTTGCCCATATAATATCACACTTCCTTTTTTACCTTTGGTTGACAACATTTAGAATTCAGAATTCAGATTTTAAAAAAAGACCTAGAGAAGGGGAAGGAGAGGGAGGCACAAGCTTCCAGGACTAAAAGGCACAGCGGGAGGGAGGTTCGGCAACAATATGGTAATAATGTTGTAGGTGACAGGTGGTCGCTACACTTGGGAGCGCAGCATAACCCCCCAGTGAGGGTGAATCACCATGTCGCACACCTGAAACTAATGTAACATGTGTGTCTACTATACTCAAATACTTTTTAAAAAAAAAATCTAGATTTCCAGCCTCAGTTGAAACATTGGCAGATCTGGCATACTTCCGCCAATGGCAGCAGTCGGCCGGAGCCGAGCGGGGCTGCCCTTCCAGGTGCGCCAGGCAAGCCCCAGTTGGCTCCCGTCCCCACAGCTCCCCGTTGTCACACCCCAGGCCCACCTGAACCATGGCCCCGCCTGCCTCCAATACACGCACATAATGGTTTCCAGGTTTTTCAAGGTTTGAGCCACTTTGCTCTGCATAAATGTTGTCTTGGTCCCAGCAGGGACGCGGTGGCCACACCTGTCACCGGGCTCCTTACTGGGTGAGGACACCTGCACCCACGGTGGTAGCTCAGAGCCGCCCCAGGCAGCACCTGACACTCTTCGCCCAGAGTAGTCATCACTCTCAGTTTGGGCAAAGCTTGTTCTTATGATCAGTAAGGATGACGGGGTGGAATAGGGTAGGTTCGGGGACCGTGATGATAAACATTAGCAAGCACTCTGCTCCAGGAGGAGATGGCTGTCGGCCTCGAAGGGCCAGCAATGAGGGTCGGCTCGGTCCAGACCTCTGGCCCCGAGGCCGGTGAACGGGGGACCCCGCCACACTCCCGGTGAGACGGTAGCTCCCCACAGCCCCCCGGCCCTCCTCTGCGGCAGCCGAGGAAGAAGCAGCCAGGGAAACATTCTGCTCTGTCTCCTTGATGAGGCCCTGGGCTGGCCCAGGTTGAGTTTCCCCCTGAATTAGAAGCCGGCCCCCCCGCCCCGGAGCTCCTCTGTTCCGTCGCCTGCTTCTGTGCGGCTCACCGGCAGCCTCCTCCCTGGCCCCAGAGCCCCACAGCCGCGGCCAGGGGCTAACAACGCAGCAGCCCAGGGGAGGGCGGCCGTCGGGCTCGCGGCTGGGGTGCCGCCCTGAGTCGCTGGGCCCGGGGGCGCTCTCGGGATGGGGCGCCTTCTCAGGCCTGCTCCTGCTTACTGAGCATCTCCTGGGCCACGAAATAGGCTCCTGACGCCCTCCAACCTCTCCCCGCCGCTAGCGCTCTTGGGGGAACGACGGGCTGATGAGCAAGAGCATCCCGTCCTCACACCACTCCGCGTCCACCGGGCTCCATCCCAGCAGAGAAGGGGATTCGCTCTACGGCTCAGCCCGCACGCATGCAATGCGCAGACGTGTCTTCACTGACCCCGTATCATGCTCTGTCCCACGCACCCCACCCACCCTCTCCCTCCTGTTTGTCCGTGCTGTTCTCTGTGCAACCCCCTCCCAGCACATTCGACACAATCTATTCTATGAACACCTGTTGTGGATGGTGATACTTTCTATCCCCTTCCAACTTCATTCCACCCTGTTCTCATCCCTTCCGCTCTGCCCCCATCAACCCGGGCAGTCAGAGGATTAAGCCCTGACCGCAGTGCAGGAATGATGAACTTGGACAGGCACCAGGAAGGGTACTCACTCTGCTCCACACTTGAGAGAACCCAGAAGCACCCACTCAGATCCCTCTCCACGCTCCCGGGTTCAGGTAAGAAACCGCGTTTGGCGTCTAAAGTGATTTCGCAAGTGCAAATGGGTCACCCTTTGTGGCTACCCCCCTGCCTCTTGGGGGTGTGGAACCGAGTCACACCCAGGCAACGCGAATGTTTACATGTACCTCAGGTTTTCAGATCCCGTTAGCATCTGTATGCTTAAAGACAAAAAATACTAGGAGTTCTCCAAATTAAATTGGCCCCAGCCTCCCTCAATCTCCAAGATGCCCTGCCCTTCCCTACATATCTTCTGTAGCTCCCTGCTTCCCCAGGAGAACATGCAGTCTCAGGGTTTTGCTGCATCAGATCCTCTGTGCCTGCCCCCTCTCCTTTCTGTCTCCCGACCACACTGCGGCTCAGCCCTGGCCCCTCCTGGCTCCGCGCTCCCCCCCTTTCATGCTCAGGGACAGCCTCTGCCTGAAGCCTCCATTAAAGTGAGCACCCAGGGGCCCTGAGTCCCAGACTCTGTGCTGGGCACGGGGAGGGCGCAGTGATGAGGGAGCTCAGAGCCACACTAAAGAGTGTTCTCGGTTGATAACACGTTTACACGGTGCTTACTTCCTAGTGAGCGTGTATCTCTCATGACACGTTACGTTGGCAGTGAACCTTCGATACCTGAACATATTCAGGTATCTCTCATGACACATCACGTACACCTGCTTCCTGAACCCTCAAAACCATCCCGTGAGGCAGGTGCCGTCACTGTTCTCACTTCGCAGGTGAGGACATTGGAGGCACAGAGAGGGTGAGTCACTTGTCCGAGGCCACACAGCTTTTGAGGGTCAAGCTGGAGTTATACCCCGGCAGGTGAGCACACAGCCCATGCTCTGACGCATTTACTTGAAAACTGGGGTCTGCACCCCGAAGAAGCACAGAGTGCACCCCAGTTGTATGCCAGGGCATCTTGACTTGACCTGTGCGGTCAGGAAAGGATTTTCTTTGTCTGTACCGGTGCCCAGGGTCCGTGCCATCTACACACAGACCTTTCCAGATCTATTTCGCAGACTCGGATTCCCAGCTGCCTCTTTCATATCCCCCCTGAGATCCTAATAGGGCCTCGCAGACTTTACCTGTCCCCAAACAAATGCGACGTCTTCCCCAGAACCGGCTCGTCCAGGCTTGTCCCCGTCTTGGACCAATGCAACCTAGTCCTGAGTCTCAAAGTCACCTCCTCCAGCTGTGTCCGGCACGCACCACCTTCCCACTCCTGCCGCCACCCGCGTCCCTCCCCAGCGCCCCCCAGGCCTGACTGGGGTCCAGGCTTCCCTGGTATGCTAATGAACACAGCCAGACACATGCCACATGCTACATGGTTCCATTTGTCTGACACGTCCGGGACAGACGAGTCCATCCGACAGGCCACAGGCGGTGGTGCTCCGAGTCCGGGGACGGGGCGGGAGAGAGCGTTCCATGCATGCTGGGGTTCCCTTTAGGATGCTGGAAGTGTTTGGAACCAGATAAAGTGGTGCCCGCACAACATCGTGAATGTACTAACTACCAGTGAATCGTTCACGTTGAGTCTCATCTCAGTACAAACGCTCAATGGCTCCCCATTGATCTCAGAGAAAAACTCAAGCCCCATCATGCTCACAGGCTCTGACCCAGGTCCCGCTGCGCCTCCCTCTGCAAGGGTCTGTCCCCGCCCCAGCAACGCCCCGTCTGCCACAGGGGCCTCAGGGCTCCTCAGAGGGTGCTCCCTCCTCTGGACTCCAACTTTCTCTTTCATTTGCTGGAACTCCCCCTCTGAGTGCCTTCTTGGGGACCCCTCGCCCCCAGGACATCTGTACTGACATCTCACTTCCCTGACCACGCATTTAAAATGGCAAGCCTGTGGGGCATTCCCCACTGGCTCCCAGGCTCATTTCCCCATAGCGCTTCCCACCACACTGTGACGCCCTTCAGTGAGACACCTTGCTGTCTGGCTGTTCCCCCACCAAATGGCGCGTCCCTAAGACCAGAGATTTGGGTCTGCATTTTATTGTTTGCCCCGATTGCTGGATCCCCAGCTTTGAGGTCAGGCCTTGGCAAGCATTCTGTGGAATGAGTGAGATAATAAATATTTTAGGCTTTGCAGGCCACACGGTCTCTGCTGTTACGATTCCATTCTGCTGTAACTGTAGCTCAGAAGCACCCACTGATGGTCTGTTGATGAGGGAGGGTGGCTGTGTGTCAGTAAAACTTCATCTGGGGACACTGACCTTTGAATTTCATATAATTTCCACGTGTCACGAAATATTATTCTTTTTTTTCTGACTATTAAAAAATGTAAAAATAATTCTTAGCCGGTGGGCCCTGTGGGAACAGATGGGCACTGGATATGGCCCAAGGGTCTAGTTTGTTGACCCCCGATCTGAATCAGTGAGTGACCCAGAGTAGGTGCTCAATTAAGATCAGCTGAATAATATGAGGTGACTTTAGGTCTAGGATGTGAGCCATAGGAGGGGTTCGCCGGGGGAAGGGGAGAGAAGCAGTGGTGGGGGCGGAATATGGGACAGGTGCTGGGAAAGCAGGCAGCTCAGGCCGGGACCTGAGGGCACTCCCCGCGGCTGGAGCAGGGAAGGCCGAGCGCTGAGGATGAGGGTGGAGAACAGGCAGGGCCTCGGCATGTTCGGTGTGTCTGTCGCGATGACTGTGGCATTGCTCTGGAGCTGGCCTGCGCCGGGCGCCCTCGTACAAACCTCAAGGGTCACTTTCTCCTCCAACGCTCCAGAGGAAGCACCACTCTTACCCTCAACAGACAGGTGTAGAAATCCAGGCGCAGAGATGTCAGGTAACTTGCTCAAGGTCATACAGTTTGTAAGAGGCTGAGCTGAGATTGAGGCCCAGGCAGCTGCTTCCAGGCCTCTCACCCAAGCATGGGGCTCTCATGGTTATGTAGGCTTGTCATAGACAGCAAGTAAAAAAAAAATAGGATGCCCAGTTAAATGCAAATTTCAGATTAACAATGAATACTGTTTTAGTGTAAAGGATGTCCCATGCAATATTTGGGACACACTTATGCTAAGATTTTTTCCATCGTTTATCTGAAATTTATCTGGCAACTCTGTGGCAGAACACAGCCCTACATACAGGGGAGCCCGGTGGACGCGGAGTGGTGTGAGGACGGGATGCTCTTGCTCATCAGCCCGTCGTTCCCCCAAGAGCGCTAGCGGCGGGGAGAGGTCGGAGGGCGTCAGGAGCCTATTTCGTGGCCCAGGAGATGCTCAGTAAGCAGGAGCAGGCCTGAGAAGGCGCCCCATCCCGAGAGCGCCCCCGGGCCCAGCGACTCAGGGCAGCACCCCAGCCGCGAGCCCGATGGCCGCCCTCCCCTGGGCTGCTGCGTTGTTAGCCCCTGGCCGCGGCTGTGGGGCTCTGGGGCCAGGGAGGAGGCTGCCGGTGAGCCGCACAGAAGCAGGCGACGGAACAGAGGAGCTCGGGGGGGCCGGCTTCTAATTCAGGGGGAAACTCATCCTGGGCCAGCCCAGGGCCTCATCAAGGAGACAGAGCAGAATGTTTCCCTGGCTGCTTCTTCCTCGGCTGCCGCAGAGGAGGGCTGGGGGGCTGTGGGGAGCTACCGTCTCACCGGGAGTGTGGTGGGGTCCCCCATTCACCGGCCTCGGGGCAGGAGGTCTGGACGAGCCAACCTTCATCGCTGGAGGGCCAGATATGGAGTTGGGGCTTAATTGTGTGGCAGTAGGTAGCCACGGAAGGTGCTCCACCAGGGGTGACACCGGCTGTAGGACCAGCTGTCTGTGCACGAGTCAGATTTTCTCAGCCCACCAGGGCCTTCGTGTCTTAGTAATATTTCCAGCCCACCCCAGGCCCAGAGGAAGACCTAACAGCTTCATATTTATTAAGTGATTCCAAAAGGCTACAAATGCACAGTACGTGTGGTGTCTGTTCGCCTTGAAAACACAGAACATTTGCATGGTGCTGTTTTGAGCTCGCTGGGGGTCCCCAGGGTACCTTGCAAACACACTTTGGGAACCAGGGCTCTAGGATCCTCCAGTCCGGGCTCTGCACTCACTAGCCCTGTGTTCTGGAGGAAGTCAGATTAACCACTTGACACTCCACCGTCCTCTCTACAGGGGGTGGATATGAGTCCCCATCTCGTAGGATTCTGAGGTAGAACAAGTGAAATCACACATTTAAAGATGTCAGCAGCGGCCTGGCCCCTAGCGTGTGCTCCACGATCACATCGTCACCATCACGGGCCTTTGTGCAGTGCACAACCTGCTCAAGGGGACAGGGTGACTTGCAAGGAGGCTCTGCATTGGTCTGTGGTCAGTGGGGATTTGCACTAAACCAAGGAGCTCTGCAAAGTTCCCTGAACCCGAACAGCACCCGGTACAGCTGCAGCCCCAGGTCCTGGAGAGATCACGGGACTTGGGCTGCCCCTGGGACCCTGCCGGCCAGCAGGGAGGCCACGTGTGAGGGCGCTGGGATTTGATGATTGATGCCTGCATCCCACCGAAAACCAAGGGAAACTGACTCTCTGGGGGTGTGCAGTGGGCTGGGCTCTCGTGTGTGGCCAGGGTGGAGAGCCCCAGTCACAGCGATTCCCACAGAAGTGCTACTCGGCTTCCAACCGTGTGCAAGCGCGGTGTGCGCGTCGGTGATGTGCCCCTGCACGCCCAAACCCACGTCGGGGTCTCTCCTCTGGATCCAGAGACTGCACTTGGGGGCCGGACAGCAGACACACTTTGAATTTTAATGGGAATGCCAAACTGCCCTCCGGGCCTCTGCTCGTCAACACTCCTGCCGACGAGAAATTTCCCCAACACTTCCTTCACGCGTGATAACATCAAACTTTGATTTGGGGCCCATCTGATGAGAAGAAAATATGGCGCCAGTTAAGAAAGAAAGCTGTAGACTTTACGTACCAGTTTGGCAAGGTCTCGGAGATGATTGTTGAGAGAAGGAGACAAGTTGCAGGGAACAGAAGAGCATGCCACCGACGGATGGAAGTGGGTTGCGGGACTGAGTCACGCGGGGTGACTCAGCTCGGGGCACCTCCCCGCACCGCGAGGTGGCCAGGGTGCGTCCGGCAGGGAGGAGCAGGGGGACCCCAGGGGCACAGGGGACGGTCAGAGGTGCTGTCCATGCCCGGAACGTGTTCACTGCTTACAAGGAGAAGGGGTTCAATTATGTCATTAGAGATTAACTTTTTAAAAGCTTACGGGAAAGTTACAGAGAGACATGACTATGTGTGAACATGTATATATAGAGAGAGAGAGACAGCAATGTAGTACGTTGCTAGGACGTTACCACTGGGGGTGCCTGAGGTTGGGTTTACCCAGGAATTCCTGAACCAGTCTCAGTATTTTCCCACAAGTCTGAAAGTTTGCCAGAATTACACATGGCAGAAATCCTGAATAGGCGGGTCTGGTTCCTTTTGCCCCCGGCAAGCAGTCTGGGTGGGCTCCTGCACGGGGTCTGCAAGCCCCAGGGAAGCCGAGGCCCTGTGGCCCCGTGGCCCCCGTGGGTGCGAGGCAGAGGGTGGGCTGGTTACCGACCTCCCCATGCACCTCAGCCCTGCCCGCCCGGGGCCTCTGCCCTGTCCCCACTGAGGACAGAGCGACTTCCTCTTCAAAGCCCATCCTGCTTAAACCAAAATGCCCCCCCGGGACCGAAGTTCAAAGCGACGCTGGGAAGGGCTGTTTGGTGCCAGTGTTTGGCCTAGGGATTTGAGGGATTACAAAGCCCCGTGTTGCAGACTCGGAACTGGGGGGCCTCAGGTGCGAAAGGCCTTTGAACACCGTGAGCTCTTTAGAGGCCCAAGCAAATTGAGGACAAACCAGCTGGGCTGCCCAGGAGGGGGCCGGCTGTTGACCCTTTCCTTCCAGTCTTAGGAAAACAAATACTTGATATTCCAAAGGCTGAGTAAACTCCTTAAAAGGATCTCCAACTTCCTGCCTTTTCAGGAAGCCCTTGGAAGCCTCTAGCTCAGCCTCCAGGGAGCAGGGGGATGGCGGGGACCCAGAGCCACGGAGCCACGGAGTCTTCCCGGAGCAGGCCTGCTCCCCTCACGGCCGCCCTGAGTGCACAGCTCAGCCTTCAGTCCCTCCCGACACGTGGCCGGTGGGCTGCGCTTCTCTCCTGCCCCTGAATCGGCCTCGTCCCGGCTCCAGGTCAGACCTGGGATCGGGCCTCGGGAATGTCCGCCTTCCTGCTTTGCCTGCCTCAGGCCACTTCAGGGCAAGACGCAGCCCTGGACACCCGCTTCTGTGGACAGCCCTGCTCCTTGGACAAGCGGACGTGGGCGTCTTACTGGCCCCCTCCAGTGAACACTTCCTCTTCCCCAGCCCCCCGCCACCCCCTCTGCTGCCACTTATGTCCACAGCAGCGCCAGATGGGCTACTGTGCACACCACCCACCGCGGAGGTGAGTGGAAACCGCCCCTCACTTCCACGCATTTCCCATTAACTGTGCTCTCTGGAGGCCCCTGAAGTTCAGGCGAGGATGGGGCAGCATCAGCACTCAGGGACCCGGGGGTCCGGGGGTGCAGGGGAGACAGGGCTGGGGGGCAGCAGGGACCATGTTCATGGGGAAAATGAGAATCTGGGCTCCAGACTAGCTCTAAACTTACGTTTTCCCAGCTGTTGGACAAGTCAGAGCCGTGAGTAGGTCCGAGTGTGCAAAAGCATGCACGTGTGTGCCCAGAGCCCTAGCACAGGAAGCTGATCACAGCCGAATGGCCTGGGGGGGGTGGGGGTCTCTCTGGGCCTAAGTCACTTTCTCCAGCAGATCCAGTGGTGCCCGTGGGCTTTTGCAGATTTTTTTCTTTTAATTACAAGATTAGATAATTTTTGTGGGTCCCTTCCTGCTACAACACTCTTGGAGCTCCTGAGCGAGGTCTGAGGCACATGGGCTCACAGTGGATGCTCTCAGGAGACTCCGAATAGCCATGCTTTTATTAGGTGAGTTCCACGTGCAAGATACTGGTCTGGGGGCCAGAGACAGGCAGCCCCTACTCAGTCGTGGCCCGCCGTGGTGGCGTGGAGCGTGCGTGCATCTGACTGAACAGGGAGGGCCTTGGCATGTTCGGTGTGTCTGTTGCTCCCGATCGCCCCAGGGTGCAGGGATTTCGTGAGTGTGTCTGAAAACACCCAGTTTTTCAATGCTGCCAACTCAAGTAATTTTTTTTAACGCCCAGTGGACCGAGCGAAACACATGTGTGGGCCAGGGGCGGCCTGAAGCCCCACGTTGGGACAGCTGGTCGAAGCAGAATCCGGCCAGGGGAGAGAGCAGTCAACAGGCAGAGGGACCGGCAGGTTCAGAGGAGGGGAGGGCTTCCTCTGCGATCCCCACGCGTATTTTCATTCATTCAACAAACATTTGTTCAGCCCTACTAGGTGATGGCCACTGTTTATGGGGAATTTGCGTGTGTGTGTGCCTGCGTGTGTGCATGATCTCATCTATGCCCTACAGCTGCCCCTACACGTCTTGTTTTCGGGGCCTCATTTGGCCCCTGGTAGATGCTTCTGTCCAGGGTTCTTCCCCTGGATGGCCGGCCTGGGCTTCAGTGGAGGTGGTCACTGGCGGAGTGAGCTCTGCAGAGACCTCCGAGGGTAGACACAAAGGGATCCCGAGAGGCCCAGAGGAGCTGGAGGGGTGGCGGAGTGGGCCCGGAGCGCCAGGGTCTCCCCAAGTGCAGGAACAAAGGGAGCCTAGCAGAAAACTTCAGGTCCAGTGGCCACCTGCTGTACTGTGCAGATGCCGCCACCTGCTGGCCGGCGGGGACACTGCAGCAGGCCGAGGCCGCTCGCTGCCCCGCGTGTCCCGGGGAAAGCGCTCTCCCTGCCCCCTCCTTTCCCACTTGGCGGGCCGGCCAGGCACCTTCCCGCACGCTGAGGAGCCACACCGACGTGCACGCTGGGGGCAGGCGGCAGAGTCCGGAGGCAGTGAGCGCCTGCTCAGAAGAACACGCATGGGTGTGAACTCGGGGCAGCCGCGGCTGGGGAGCTCACGGCAGGTGCACACACATGTACGCGTGGGCGCTGGCTCGACCCATGCTGGAGCGGCTGCGCGCCCTGGAGACAGACTGTCCGCTCCTCCGTGCCTCAGTTTCCCTTTTCAAACCGGTTGGGCGGCTTGGAGAGTGGTGGTGGGGTCCGTGCTTAGCTCGGGATCGGGCTCGCAGTGACCGCGCAGTCAGCGGCTGTGGCCTTCGTGAGGCTCAGCAGCTACTCCCAGGCTCCGTTTTACAGATGGGGAAACCGAGTCTCAGTGAGATCAAGGGAACGGCCCAAGCCCACGGCGTTAGATCACCGGGCGGAGTCGGACAAGCCGCCAGCTCTCACACCACGCATTTCTCTGACCCGGTCAGGCTCACATCCAGATGTTTTCCTTTAGAGGCACTTCTTCTCTGGTCCGTGGGCTGTGCCCCTGGGGTTTGACCCCAGAATGAAAACTCCAGGAGGGTGCGGGGTCTGGTCCGGAGATTTGCTGGCAAGCATCGAGTAGCGGGCTCTCTGGGGGTGAGTGTAGCTGGGTCACACGCACGCACACAGTCATACACACGCGTACACGTCCACACGGGCACGGGACGTGATAAGCTCTGCTGATACCAGGGTGTGTAGCTCATGATGCACAAAGAATATATGACCTACAATCCTATTTATCACAAATTCCACCAGAGAAAGTACATTCTCATAGAATTCCGTTCATTTTCACCAAACCCTCAAATATTAGCCAGTCTCTGGTGGCGGTTGCCACATGACCCGTGACCGGTGTTTGCACGCATGTTGATGAGTGAGCGGGGTGTAGACCAGGGGGATGCTTCCTGGGCTGCAGGACTGGGTGGGACACCGGGTCTGGGCGGGGAGGGCACCTTGTGCTCCCCAGGCTCCTGGGGTCTCACCGGCTGGGGGTCGGGGACCCGTGCCATGCTGGCGCTCCCCGGTTGGCCGCCAGGTATCCGCTTGGCTCCCCTACCCTGCCCACCCCACGGGCTCCTTCCACCCTCTCTGCTCCTCCACGCCTTCCAGGGAGACCCTGCCCACGCCTCCCATGCTGTTAATGAGCTGGGGACTAATTTGGGGAGCTGCCCCCTGCTCACAGTCTGGAGGTACGGATGCAGTTAAGAGACCTGGGTGCACCAGAGGGACCGCAGATGCCCTTTCTGCCTGAACAGACTCAGCCCCCAGGCGGGAAGGCAGCTGAGAAACATTCTCTGAAGGGAGCTGACCCCCTCTCTGCCCCCAGTTAGAACTCTGCCATCCCACTGTTGGCTCGCCTGGGTCAGAGGCCCAGCAATCCCAGCTTCCCCAGCTCCCTCCGTGCCCCCTGCAGGCTGGCAGGCCCGTGTCCCACTGTCTTTCTTCTCTTCCGTTCCTCAAATATACCAAGCTCCTTTCAACCCCAGGACCTTTGTGCCTGCCGTGCCATCTGTCTCCGCACTAGCCCCACCCTCACAGGGCTTCAGGGCAGGACCCCCGCGGGTTTAGGTGCCCGTTCTGGTTGCCTCTGCCCCCTACTAACTCTGGAAATGTCTGCCGCCAGCGAACGTCCCGTGTGCAGGGCGCTCCTCTGTACGAGCACGCGGGGCTTCCCCATAGGGCTCCTGTGCCCACTAAGTGAGCCAGTCCAGGGGAAGGCTCAGAGAGGAGCGGGTGCGGGGTCAGTGCTCAGCCAACTCCTTGTTTTTATTGTGAAGCCGCTCCATGCGTTCTCAGAAATCAGCGGAACTGAACTACGTGACACAGAATGAACTGTTCTACAGTGAATGGTCGAGTAGCATCTAATACATTCACAGTTGTCAGCACCACCTCCTTCTGGCTCCAAAGCGCTATCCTCACCCCCAAAGGTACCCCCAGACCCGCGAGCCACCTCTCCCCGTTCCCTCCCGGCAACCACCAGCCCGCGCTGTCTCTGTGCATCATCACCCTGCAGCGCTCCAAGAGACGAGACCGCACACTGGGGCCTCGGTGCCTGGCTCCTTTCACCGAGCTCGTGTTTGCACGGTGTCCCACCACGAGGCCCGTCATCGGCCCCTCCTTCCCCTTCATGGCTGAATAGCATGCACCGTGGGGCTGACCACGATTGTCGCCTTCCACTCCTCATCTGATTCCTGGCCCGCGGCTGCTGTGAGTGGTGTTGCTATGAATGCGTGTCTACACTATTTGAGTGCATGCTTCCAGGTTGGGGGGATCACACCCAGGACTGGAATTACTGGGTTGCATGATGATGCTGTGTTCAGCTTCTCAAGGAAGCACCGAGCTGTTCTCCACCACATCTGCACCGTTTCCCAGGCCCGCCAGGAATGCAGGCGGGTTCCCTGTCCCCACACCGCCCCCCCCAACATGAGCCGTTCCCCTGTCATGCTCACGCTGGTGGGTGTGGAGTGCTGTCTCACGGGGGGCTTGATCGTTTCCCTAATGGTTTCATGGTGTGCAGCATCTTCTCATGTGCCTGTGGGCGCCTGTTCATCTTGCAGGAGAAATGTCTGTTCAAGTCATTTGCCCATTTGTAGCTTGAGTTGTCTGTCTTTCTGCCCAGGGCACTCCCGCCAAGTGAGTGGGCTACCTCCGTGCTGCACGTCTGCACCAGCCTCCGTCTGGGGCACCCCTGAAGGACTCCAGCCTGGGGTGTTCACGTCCCCCGTCTCTTCCGCTTGCCCCAGATGCCCGAGTCCCATCTGGGGAAGCCCGTGACCCTGCTGGTCTGCAGACATTCCTGGGGGCAGAGAGCGGTGGTGGTGTTACTAACCTCGTCTGTGTCTCCCTCCCCCAAATTGTGAAACTGTCTAATGATACCCTTCCGGCAAGGCTCTCATCATAATGGGCTGTATTAAGCCCAATTCCCAGACAGGGAATCTGAGATACGGGCTGCTTCGGAATGCCTTCACGTCCCAGCGGCTCTCGTTAAATTGTTAATATTTCTAGGTGCTCCGAGGTGCTCAGATGAAAGGAGCGGTGTCAGGCAAGCATGTCATTATCTGGATCATTAATTCTCGAGACAGGACACTTTCTCATGCCTCTCTCTGATGGGGCAGGTGCGGTGACATGCCCAATCTCAAGGCTGCCTTGTCTCTTTGGTTCCCACCCAGAAAGGCTTTTTTCTTGTCTGATCCAAACCACTGATGCTCCCTACAGGATTGGTGAGACCTGAGAAGCCCACTGCAGGTCACTCACCAGTTTGCATGAAGACAGACTAGAGGCCTTCAGCGGCCAGGAGCCCAGGCTCCTCTCTGGAGCTCAGGGCTCCACACCAGCCCACCTCACAGGGCCGGTGCCTCTGGGAGACTCCGTGGCACTCCTCACCAGTGTTCTCCTTGTTTTCATTCCTACAGTCTTCCCTCTGTGGACTTAAAAAACCATGCATGCCAGGCTCTTGGTTGATCTGTGGATGTATATGTGGGTGTGATAACCAGCCATTGCCTCTCCTTCTGTGTTTGAGACGGAAATTCGCTTGGGTGCATGTCAGCAAACAACATGGAGCATCTGCCATGAGCCAAGCCCGGGAGACAGTGGGCGTGGGAGGACAGGTGAGCGTTCTGCTCTCATGATGTGTGTAGTCTGACGGGAGGCAGACGGTAAAGAAGCCCATGAACACAGGAATGGGCATGAGGAGTGCCGTGCAGGGCTCAACACAGGAGTGGGAGAGGGCTTAGGGCTGCACCGTCAGCAGAGTAGCCGTGGAAGAGACGACATTTGAGACGAGACCTGGATGATAAGAAGGAGCCGGACACGGGGGTCTGTGGAGAAAAGTGTTCCCAGGAAGATGGAACAGCAGGTGCGCAGATCCTGGGGCTGGATGAGTTCGGGGGATTGAAGTAACAGGCAGAAGCCAAAGCGGTCACAGGACAGGGAGGTGGACGGTCGGGCAACAGCGACGTCATTCAGGTCGGTGCGGTGTTACAGTTTTGCCATAAGGGCTACCAGAGGTGTATCAGTCCGTTTGTGCTGCGTAACAAGCAAGCACCAAGTCTCTGTGCTTTACATCAACACACCTTATTTTTCTTGCTCCTGAGTCTGCAGGATATTGGGGGTCGACTGGTCTTAACTGTGCTGGGCAGGGCTTAGTGCCTGGCTGCAGGCTGTGGGTTCGGGCGTTCCCTGTGCCTCCATCTGGGATGAGCCTGGACATTTTCTTCCTACCGTGCACGGCTGGAATGCAAGAGCACAAGGCAAGTGTGCAAGCTCGTGGAAATCCCTGCATGCATCACATCTGCTTGCTTCCATTGGCTGGAGCAAGTCACATGACCTAGACCAGAAGAACAGGGCCAGCAGTATGAAGCTACTCCACCCAAAGAGAGGGAGGTGATCTGATCTACCAGAGGAGGTCGTCATACCTCAGACCCGAATCCTGTTCCTCCCAAGAGGCTGTGCTGCTGGGTGTTGTGGCTTCGGACACACTTGCTGAGCTGACCTCACACATTCCTCAGCACCATGTGCTGTGCCTGTGTCTCTGCCCCCTCGTCTGTTGGCCCTACACAAGAAAAAGTGTATTAGGCACCTGCTGTGTGCAAGCGTGAGTGTGTGGATGGGTGTGCGAGAGTGTACAAAGAAGATTCTCTCCTTACACACTTGAGATAGAATTGGCCAAAAAACCCCAAAAAATCCAGTGGATGGTAAATACTCCAAAATCGGCGTCAGACCCTGACACTTAAAACATTTTTGCAAATAGGAATTTTTATTGTGGTAAAATAGACCTAACACAAATTTTACTTTAACTATTTTTAAGTGTCTGGTTTAGAAGTCTTGGGATCCATCTCCAGAACTTTCTGTCTTCCCAAACTGGAACTCTGTCCCATGAAACTCTAGCCCCCCGGCCCCTGGCGCCCACCATTCTACGTCCTGTCTGTATGAATGTGAGTCCCCTGGAAACGTCCCAGAAGTGGAATCACATGGCGGCCGTCCTTCTGGGCCTGGCTTCGGTCACGCAGGCTCACGTCCTCCAGGCCCCCCCACGTTGTACAGGTGTCAGCGTCTTCTCTTCGGGGCTGATCACATCCCAGTGCGCGGATGGACCTCATTCTGTTTATCTGTTCGCCTGCACTGCTTCTGCATTTTGGCTGCGTGAGTAACGCTGCTGGGGGTTCAAGTCCCCTGCTTTGTGCGTGTCCACTCAGGGGGGATTGCTGGATCATATGGTGACTTGGGTTTAATTTTCCAGGACACCCCACCCCGTTCTCCACCGTGGCTGCACCTCTGTACCTTACCCCCAGCGGTGCACGGGGTTCCCGCGTCTGTGCCCCGGCAAGCACCCCCGGTCCCTGGGGCTTTGCTGTTGTCACAACTGTTCTCCTGGGTGTGAAGTCTGACCCTTTTATACGTCGTTATTCTATCTTCTTCCTCCTTTGTTCTTAGGAAATTGGACCTGAAATTCCAATGTGTTTCTGTGGAACACGTTTATTAAAAATTCACATACCGTTACGTGAAGATGATGGAACGGGACAAGCGCTCACGATCCACTTTGCTCTTCCCGCCCCTCACCTGTCCTTGCCCCCACGTGCCCCAACACATTTCTCTCTCCCAAATGATTTCCCTCCGGATTTCTTACCGAAGCCCAGAGGAAAGGGCGAAGCTATGTTTCATTTTCCAGAGAGGGTCCCTGAAGGAGACTCTGCCATGTTGCCTACTGGATAAGGCACGTATCTGGGTGTCCTGCCGGAGAAACGGGACCCGGGGAGATTGTTGCGTCTTGCAAAGTAAAAAGACAAAGTAACACCCCCACCCCAAGAAGCCCTGAGCCCTGTTGTACCCAAAGCTGGCCTTCTCATGTGGCCTTGAAGGTGGGACCGGAGCTGATGCTATGTCGCCCCGAGGCGTGTCCAGTGGCCTGGCTCTGTGACCAGGGGTCCGGGAGGGGGCGGCGTGGGGGATCCTGCACCCCAACAGCCCTCCTTCCTTAGCAATTGCCCTTTGAGCCAAGCTGCACCGAGATGCGGGCATTGATGCCGGCCACAGAATGTGGAGGGAAACGGCCCTTAACTGGCCGGTGTGGCAGGCAAGTGGGGTGGCCCTTGCCGGGGCCAGGGCCGGGGCCGGGGCCAGAGCTCCTCACTCATGGCACACGCCCTCCACCCGCTTCTCGAGAGGCTCTAAGAAGCAGAGACGAGGCTTGTGCACGATGTGGCTGCTTTCTCCTCTCTAACGGCCCGTCCTTCAGGAACCACTTGTGCTCACATTGAAGCCAGGCCATCCCGCGTCTGCGGTTCTGCTCATGTGTCAGCCACTTCACGGGGGACGAGCCCCAACCTCAGGGCTGCGAGGCCCGTCTGATCTCCACACGGGTCTCAAGGGAGAAGTGCCACGGACACTGCCCCTCTCATGGCCAGGAATTTCTCCGGATAATATCAACATTTGGCCGCGTATCCTCTGAGCAATAGACTGAGACTGTCCTTTAAGTCGTTCAGAGAGGCTAATTCAGAGAACACCGGATAATTTTATAAATGGAGAGCAATTTAGGGAAGTTCAAGGACTGGGGATCGGGAGAGAGAAGTAGCCTCAGTTCCTACAGAACGCTACTGCGGGTAAGTGGAGCCGTCCCAAAATATTCTCAAGATGAATTCTTGGTACACAGACACGTTTGCATGTTTAGGATCATTGTTCGGTTCTGCCAAGAAATAGGTTTAGATGCTTATTCCATTTGTTTTGGTAAAAAGGTTTCTCTTTTGTTGACCATTTTGAGAAATAAAGAGCCAAGGGAAATGTGTCTTCTATAAGAAAAGCAAAAGTGCTATCACAGAAACAGAACACTGAAAACACACACGTATGTGGCAGGAAGGGGCAGTGGGTCCCCGGGAGCACAAACGCCCCCAGACGGCGGGATCCCTCCCCAACGGTGCGGCCCTGAAAGGGTCAGGCTCCAGGCCGGGCGTCCGCAAATACCTCCTGTCGGTGACAGTGTGTACTCCAGGTTCCCAGGGCCACGTGGCTCCGTGGCAGAGGCTCCGTTTTGCTGCTAGGCAGGGAAGCCGCTGCAAACGCAGGGACCCGAATGGGTAAAATCAGACAGAACGTGATTTACCAAACCAGGCAGCACATGGATGTGTCCCATCAGCCCGGGTCTGCCCACCCCTACCCTACCTGGATCGGCTTTCGGCTCTGCTCTGGTTGAGAGGTTCAGGGCCCACAGGGCTGGGACCCAGTGGACGTCCCACAGGTGAGTGATTCTGGCGGGAGGAAGGTGAGGAGGGTGCCTGGGGAGGACGAACCAAGTGTTTTGCAATTATTTCCCCGGAGGGACTGAGAAGTAACCGGTCCTCCCAGACCTTCTTTTACAATGCAATTGAAAGGGGTTAAAGTAGGAAAGAAAAGTTATTTTTAAAGAGTTCTGTTGCTAAACATTTTCTGTGTTTTTTCTAAAGGAACTCTTTCACAAAGGAGCATTACAGGAATGTGAACTATAATATATAAACGTTCATGCAAATAATACACAAGCATGGTGGCAGACTGCCTTCCCAGTGGAAAATGTAGACGGGACATGACTTAGCAGAAACTGAAGACGGTGCTGGAGGTTGGGCCACAGGGAAGTGGGACAGCATGTATGCGATCAACGGCCAAGGACAGTAGGGGTCCCGTAGGACGGTCCGTGAGCGCACGTTGCCCCAGCTCACATGAAGCTCAGAAACCTTTAAACCTGACCCCACGCCCTCAGCCTCGGCATCTGAACAGATGAGGGGGGGAGCATTTGCCAGAATCTAGTCTCTCTGTGAGCAGCAACCCTGATTTTCTTCGGGAAACCCCCTCTCGTTCCATTTAAGAGGCTTTGAGCCCCTTCTCTGCAGCTGTGGCTCTGGTTTGGGACCCAGGCCTAGCCAATCACAGGATTGCAATGGGTAGCAACAGTGATTGATCCCGGAGTAGATTCTTGGTGGAAGCTGGGTGGTCTGGCTAAGGGGTGTCTATACCTTACCTTTTTTAGAAATCTTTCCTCACTGGAATTACAGCTAAAATAATGAAGCCTGGAGATGCTAGGTGCCATCTTTCTTCCAGGTAGGTTGATACTGCCTAGGAAGGAAGTCAACATATGTGTGAAAGCAGAAAGGAAAGCTTGAGAGACTGCATCCTGGTGACTATTTCTGAGCTCCTTGATCCAGCCATGCCTGAAGCTAGCTAGCACTACCCTTGGACTTTTCAATGATATGATCCTATAACTTCCTTTTTTCCCTTAAACCCATTTTATATGGTTTCTGTCCCTTGTAACTGACATACCCTTTACTAATTACCTGGTTTGCAAGCCCTCGAAAGGAAAATGAGAAAATTTTTTACATTTACTTGAGAGCAAGCCCAGCATTGAAGCCAATTTTACTTCCTTTCTGAGATGAATTTCTTGATTAGAGAATACCTCGGCTCTATATATCTGAATTTTAGCAAATGAGAGAGTGCATTTAGCACAAGCGAGTGCATTTAGGACAAGCAAGGGAAACGTATTGAGTCAGGAGAGCTGGAGGAGGATTCTTCTCTGCTCTAATACTAGATTAAGACTCACCTGGAGAGCAGTCTTTGCTGCAGGGCCACCAAGATCCAGTCTTAATCATATTCTGCTCAACCATTTTATCAAAGACTTGGGGCATGCTGATCAGATTTAGGGATGACCCGGAAAAATCAGATATTTGGATAATATACTTACAATACAGCAGCTCCTGGAGGCCTGAAGCATGAGGTCAGAGCTAGCGAGATAAAAATGTAATAAAAATAACGGAAAGCTTCCCCAGATTCAGAAAGCCAACCGTGAGGGAGGGAGGTGAACGGAGAGTGGTTCACGGCAGATAGGCTGCGTGTCTGCGTGAGGCACACTCCCCGTGAGCGTAACACAGCTGCTGGACCAATCCAAGACGCCCTTGGGCGGCATGAGGCCATCTGGTGTATTCGATAAGAAACCTGGCCTTTTCTGATGGGTCCCAAGTTACAGGAAACATTTTTAGGGGAAAAAATACAAGTCATCTTTACTGTACATAATTGAGGGTCACTTTGAAGTGGATCAAGCGGCAAACATTTTTGTAAGTTGACATCCTCCATAGCATATAACTTAGTAGGAAATGTTGCATATTGCTGTAATCTGCTAGTCAGTCAACTCACCAAGAAATGATGACACAACCACATAGCTAAAAAGAAACATGTTGGCTTCGGTGAATTCTGCAAGGGCCAAATTATGGGAAGATTAAGTCAAAGACGTTAATAAAATAATCCAGGGTCCATCTTTGATCCGCTGCGTGCCCCGTTTTGTTTGCTTGATTAGTGTTGTTTATTTAGCAACAAAGCTCTTGTCGTGGAAAATCTCCATGGTTTGTTGTGCTTCAAAGCATTCTGTTAGGGTCTCCTGTTAATTCTCCTTGAAAAGCAACTGTTTATTTTCCAGGAAGAATGCCTTAGCTATGTTCCTAATTATAACTGTAACAGCACAGTTTTGATGTCGGTTGATTTTAATAGTGTTAGATCAATGAGCTCATAACTCTCAGGCTAATGATCACAAGGCTGGCGAGGAAAACCAATCTCTTACGACAAATGTGTCAACCCTAGAAGGTTTAAAGATCAAGTGCTGTTTCCTACAACACTCCTGGGCAGTGTCTCCTAGAATAGTCTTACCTCCTTTGGGGTCTATGGTGAGGAGAAGGAGACACTTGCCTCGGGGACAAAATTTTAAATAAATGCAAAAAAAAAAACAAACCCACAATGAACAAAACACCAAAATGTGCATCAAGACCAATGCTGTGCTGAGCCATATTGGAGCCTAATGCAGAAGGAAAATGTGGAAGCAGAATCTTAAGACAGTATTTTCAAAAGCTTCTTCCTTTTCCCATTTTCAGTCTAGGGAATGGCCATGCTTGACCATTTCTCTCCATCAGGTGATGATCTTAAATAGTTTTTAATTAAACTAAGCTGAAGCAAAAGTACAATGACTTCTATTTGGGTATAAATAAAATATGTATGCTTAAAATAATGCAGTAAGTTTTAACGTACCTGCTCTCAGTTTTCCATTTTAAAACTACTTTAATAGTCTGGGGAAAAAAAATAGCCATTAACAAACACCTAAAATCATGCACATGGGACATATATCTTTCCTTTAGCCTCATGCAAAATCATGGCATTGAGTCTCAAGGACACTTGTCAATGCTTCACGGAACAGTTAAAACAAACACTTTGATAGAAAGAGAAAATTCTCTGTCTCTTAAGTAACTCAACTTTGGATGACACATCTCAAGTTAAATTTTAGGTTAACTGGTATGCAACTATTCACTAAACTTCCTTCTTTATTTTAAAACAAGGCGCTTTGCACTTTCAAAGTGCTTGTGCGAACTGCTTTTTATACTCTCAAGTGATTAAAAAACGTAAAACGTGTGGCCACTGATTTTAATCTTAACCTCGATGGAGGCCAAACCAAAGATATTTGCGGCATGGGATAATCTATTTTTATGCTACTGATAAGAAACTCTGCTTTATTCTCAGAGTTCACGTCCCGAGGACCCCCGTGGGGGCAGCAACATCTGTTCTCCAACTAGGTGCCTGACCCTTCATCTAGGATAAGATGCTTTGGACTCAGGGACACTGATGGGAAAAAGTCCCTCATTGTCCTGATTGGCAGCGGACTTTAATATAATTCTATCACCTTGTTCTTTCAAAGTCTACCATCACATTTGCCATAATGGCCCTCACTGTTGCTTGTGAGCTATGCATTATGGCAGTCGTAAATTGCAATAGAAAATGTTAGGGTGTCACCTACTCTCCGGCTCTGATGAGTTGTGTGGTCTATAGCTTGTCAATTTTGTTAAGATAAATGTGGAAGCCGGCACCTTCGCTGGAATATTTTGTGTGGCTGACGACCTTTGTCTACCTTTGGTAGACATAGGACCTGCTATTTTTCCTTTTGGGCTCTGAGCCTTCTATTGCAACGTGGGCACAGAGAAAGTGTTGGAAACCTTCTTGGGAGCGGGGGGAGACGGGGGGACGGGCGGAAACGCCTTGTAGCAGGTCCCGGTGTTAGTTTTCATTTTTACCTTTGGCATCACGGTAGGTATTTGGGATGGACCGTCAGTACCCATCATAACCACACTGCAGGGCTCCCTGCTGCAGGAGTCTGGGCGAGCACTGGATTCTGCTTTTGAGAGAAAAGGTTATCCTCTTGAGGTTTCTGCTGTTTCTACATGGTTGGGAAGAGGAAAGGATGTTTCCCCCCTCGGCGGCCAGTGCACACTCACGGACGTCCTGGGTGTCCCGAGGCAGTCGTGGGGCAGCAGGACTGGCTTCCTGACCCCTGACTATAGTCTGCTGTGGCTCCCTGCTCTAGCGAACAGGGCAGAGGGAGGGAGCCCCCTCGGGCGCCAGGTCTGTGGGGCTGTTTGGGGAGCTATTTCTGGAAGTCTTGGCTGCTGTCTGTCCTTGCCATGCTTTCAGAAGCATCCACTTCCTTGTATTAAATCCTTTCTGCCTGAACAGCTAGGGCAGTTTCTGTTTCTAGCAACCGAGTCCTGCCTGAAACAGGCACAGATTGGAGCTCGGCAAACTTTTTCTGTACAAAGCAAGATAATACGGGGCGCCTGGGTGGCTCAGTCGTTAAGCGTCTGCCTTCGGCTCAGGTCATGATCCCGGGGTCCTGGGTTCGAGCCCCGCATCGGGCTCCCTGCTCCGCGGGGAGTCTGCTTCTCCCTCTGCCCCTCCCCCTGCTTGTGTTCCCTCTCTCGCTGTGTCTCTCTCTGTCGAATAAATAAATAAAATCTTTAAAAAAAAAAAAAAGCAAGATAATACGTATTTCAGGCCTCTGGGACTTAAAATCTCTGTTGCAATGACCCAACTCTGCCATTGCAGCACAGAAGTAACCTCGGACTACCTGCTCGCTCAACAGCTGTGGTCGTGTTCCCATAAAACTTTATTTACAGAAACCCGCAGCTGGTCTGTGTGCCATCGTTCCTCACCCACTACATAGAATCCTGGGTGCCTACATCCTAAGGTCAAAGTGCTAATATTCCCCTCTTTGAGGAAGAGAACAGACAGTTCCTGCTTCTCCTTCCAAGGGATCCTACATTAGGAAATTTAGAAGCTACAAACAAATAACCTCCCATAGACTCCATCGTCATTTATTTACTCATTCATGTATTCATGTGATCCAGGCAGGTTTTGTAAAGTGCCTTATGAGCCACGCGGTAGCATCTCTCAGATTAATCGGTCAGGATGGCTGTAGGTCATGGCAAGTCTGCACATTCTTGGGGCCAGTGAGCGAAGTCAAAAATGTTTAGTGGTTTATTTATAAACCCCAGGAAATCAAAATAGTGCATGGCACATAGGAGACTCCAATGGGTAGATGTTGAATACTTGAATCATTCTGCATCCTAAGCCCTTGGACAGACTTTTCCAGATGGACCTGTCCAAGTGGAACTTACCCCAGCTCCCAAATGCTCATTTGAGGTGGCCCAGGAAGTCTGTCTCTTTCCATCCTCAGCTTTTGATGCGATGCTAAATTCAAGGAGGTAAAGGGAGAGTGGACCCAGTGCCAGCTCTGGTTCCCCCATTCTGATCCCTCTGGATGTGACTGACATGCACAGCATCCCCCCCCCCCCCCCCCGCAGTGGTACCTCCTCCAGCTTCTGAGGCTAGCATCCCCTTCTCCAGACTTTCCGCAGCCGAGTCCCATTTCCAGGCATTCAGGTCTTAGTGTGTCCCAGGAACCCCCTGGGGTTGGCCCAGTGGGGAGAGCCGGGGGTTCTGGGCTCCGTGACGATCAGGCCTGGGGCTTTGTGGTGTATGCAACATGGGGCTGTGGACTCCTCATCCTTGGAGGCCCATCCAGCCCCTCGCTCCCTGGGTGCCGACGCCCACAGGAGGCATGGCGGCATCGTGATGGCTCTGGCCAGGGCACCAGGCCGGGTGGCGTGCTACAAGGTGGGCGGACGGGAGGGGGCTTGGGAGGGGTCTTGAGATGGGCAACAGTGTCGGGCAGGATCCTGTGGCCTTTCTCCCTGCTCGGGGTTCCAAGGAGGGTGCATGACCGGTTCCAGGGCTCAGAAATGGAACAAAGAACCTCTTCCCAACTTCACATGAAGCTCTGAGTGACCTCAGAGCATCCCTATATCCTTTCTTCATTATTCACTCACTCATTCATTTACCCACAAATATTGGTGGACAGCCGACCACATGCGAGGCACGTCCCTGACACCGGAGACAGAGAAGCCACCCAAACTGACAAGGTCTCTGCCCCATGGGGCTCATGTTCTTGGCGGGGAGACAGACCGTACCCAGAAGACGCATCCATGTGTCATTTCAGGTAGGGGTAGGGCTACAAAGAACAACGGAGCCGCTCGGTGACCATGTAGCGGGCCGGCACTGTTTCGGGGGGTGGTCAGGGAAAGCGTCTCTGGAGAGCTGGCTCTGCTGAGAAGACCGTGGGAACAGTCGGCGGGTACTCCTGCAAAGAACTGGGCGGAAGAACGTTCCAGGCCATCAGGACAGCAGGTCCCAAGGCCCTGAGGTGCAAAAGGCCTGGCTTGTTCCAGGAGGAGTCACGGAGCCAGGGTGTCTGGAGAGGAGCGAGCACCGTGGACAGAGGGGAGAGAGGCGTGGCCGGGTCACGGTCTGCAGACAAGGGTCCTGGCTGGGTCCCAGGTGCTAAGGGAAGCCAGCAAAGAATCTTAGGCGGGAAAGTGATGACATCGCATGGACTCGGAAACGATCACTCTGCTATTGAACGGAAGGCTGCAAGATGGCAGCAGTGGACCTGGGAGGACAAGCGCCCGAGGGTCCCCAAGGCTCTCGAAAACCACACACACCACACCCCACCTCACCCGTCCCCTGGGGCTGCAGAGCAGACGCCATCCTCGTCGGCATCTTCCTGACCATCTTTCCTCTCTGCTACTTTACGCCCTTAGCCAAGAACCAAAGGAGCGCTTACCTACCGGTCCACACACAGGGTCCCGGGCGTGTTTCCTGCCGGGATTAGGAGTTGGCTTTGGAGATTTTGGTATTCCCGTCGGGACCCCATCCGCGTTGTTGTATTTGTTTTCCCTCCTACTCAGGGTGGTGGGTTTGTGAGTTGCGGTGCCAAGGCTTGGCCCCCAGCCCTCAGCGCGAGCGTTGACTGAGAGCTGCCTTCTAAGGGGGGCGGGGGGCAGGGGGGTACTCGATGCCCCTGAGCAGGTGCGCTGCCCATACTTTCTCCCGTTCCTCCCGATTCCTTCCAGTCAGGTGATGTGCTTTCCTTGCTGCTGGAAGACATCACAGCAAAATCCAGACTGTCGGTTTCTGACCTTCAAGACCGCAGGTTACAGGGATGTTAAGAGAAGAGGAGGAGAAGCAATGCTTTTTCTTCCTGTATGCATATTGAAATTTTACTTTTCATTATATCATACATATAAATGGCCATTTCCAGCTGATGATGGAGTCACAATCAGGGAAGAATCACCGCTGTCATTGCTGGAATAAATGTAAGGAATGGTATCATTTTTGAAGATATGGGCCAGGAAACATTACTCTTATAAAGAAGCTGTGTAATAAAAGGCATCTGAAATTTTTACATGCAATTATTAAATATCATGTTTGTTTACTTTTGGAATGTATTACAATTCTTGATTTTTGGGAAAATTAAGGGCTGCCTGTCCAAAGCTTTTTCCACCAAAAATACCCCGTTTTTTGAGATATAATTGACTTAAGACATTATATGACCTTCGGGTGTGTGACATCATGATTCAATATTTGTATATATTGCAAAATGATCCCCACAATAAGCCTGATGACCATCCATTACCGCGTATAACTACAAAAAGTTTTTTCTTATGATGAAGACTTTGAAGGTTTATTCTCTTAGCAACTTGCAAATCCACAATACCGTATTACTAGCTATAGTCACCCTGCCGGACCTTACATCCCCATTGCTTACTTATTTTATATCTGGAAGTTTGTACCTTTGGACCCCTCACCCAACTGAGAAGGACTCCATGAACCACCAGCCAGGGCCCCCCACCGAGGCAGGCAACTTTGTCGTAGCCTGCCTCGTTTCCGTGGGGTCGCCTGAAGGTATGACTTCGCAGGCTGCATGTTAATTTTCATTGCAGACGTGCTGCAAGGCAGACCAGGCAGCCCTTGGCCGGGCTCGTGGACCGGGAAGCCATGGAGTGTGCAAGCTGCATAAAAAGTTCCTGCCTGGTTCTGGACATTCATACCCCTGGCTCTATTATTTTGGAAAGTGTGTTCAAGGAGCGGTGAAGCCAACAGTTACTCTAATTCTTTCCCATTTTATTGCAGGGCTGAACCAACCATAAAACAGATTGACAGATATAGGGAAAAGAAAATCCTATATTTTGCAAGCTAACGACCTGATTTCACTTCACGTCAACGTTGGGGGCTGATGAATTGTCCTGACATTTCTGAACTTAGACATTCCCCCTGGTCCCAGAGATGAAGCACTGCAGGAACGATGATAAGTGTCCACAGCCCTGCCCATTTAATCTCCCGAAATTACTCCCTATTCATTTTTCTCTCAGATGGCTTATTTAATGTGGGCTGTATTTCCAGGTCTCTGGCGGTCCAATGACACAATGACACCTAGAGGTCAAGTCGGCCGGAACAAATTATCAAAGGTCTGGAGGTGCTGGGGTACAACCCTGCCTCCCTGTAGGGCGAGTTCAGGCTCCAGGCACAGGCCACGAAATTAACTAGCCCCACAAATAGTTACCAAGCGCCAACAGTGCGTGGGGCACGGGGCTCAGAGCAACACATTTACGCCGGCAGGTAACTTTGAAAGAACAAACGTGGTGTGGAGAGGGCCCGCGTGCGGAAGGGGAACGGAGATGTGCAAGGCCGGGGGGGAGGGGGGGTTATAATGTCGCTCTGCAACGGGATGCAAACCCCCTCCTGACTCCTCCCGCTGACCCGCCTCCACACGCGGTGACCTCGCCGCTCCGCGCAGGAGCTGACCAAGCCGCGGAGGCGCGCGTGGGACGGAGGATGTGAACGCAAACAGCCACACTGATGACGGCCTGCCCCTGTGCCCCTTGATCTTCTTCGAGGAGGCCGCCGGGAAGCGTTGAGCTGCACGTGTGTCCTGTCACACTTGTGTTGGTCGAGGCTGATGCAGACCCCAGAGCCGGCACAGAGAAGGCTGGACTCAGGCCCTGCGCCCACGGTGGCGTGAGCGCGTGGTCTGGGGCGCGTTGTGCAGTCTCTGAGCTTTCCTCCTGTGGTCCGGGCAAGGCCCTGGTCGTGCGCGCCTCGCAGGGGCTGTGCCGATGGGCGACGCCCCTTCTGAGCGCCGGGAACCGGGGGGCTCTGCCCTCAGCGAGGCTAGCCGACTTCCCGACGCAGAGGACGGAACGCCAGCGCCCCGCGCCACCCCGGGCTCTTACTGAGTGCTCACAGTTTTAGTCCGTGATGTGTCTTCTACGACCCCGAGAGCAATTCCCGTGCAAGGTCGGCGCGGACCGGGAACCTCAGGAAAGCGTCCCCCGGCAGTACGCGGGAGGGACACCGGGTGGCAGCATTGTACCGCCGCCCTGCCGCCAAGCGCGGGGGAACCCCAGCCCTGCGCAGGTGCCCCCTCGCCTCCTTCCCCTGCTGGCCCACCACGCCTCACCAGCAGGCCCCAGCTCTCCTAGACCCTGCCCTCCCCCTGCGCTCCTCATCTCTCTGCGACCCTGCCGCGCCCAAGCGCTGGCCCAGAGCCCTTTGTCGCAGGGCCTGAAGAACAAGACACAAGGACACTTAGTCAATCTAGAACACTCTGATGATGTTTTCTTAGGGCCCGAACCCACGCAGCCCCTGATCCCATGCGACTGAAGACGGATGCGTCTGTTGGGGGCTACTGAGGCTGTAATCACACCCCAGCCTGGCGCTCCTCAGCCCTGATCCACACAGCGAGGCTGTCAGATTGCTCTGCTCATGAATTTTCCCGTGGTTCGCACCACGCCCCTCCTACAGGGCCGACCTCGCTGTGGGGCCTACAGCAGTGGTGACTTGGATGTGTCCACCTCGCTGGGCTTTGCTGCCCAGACGTTTGGTCGAAGGCTAGCCTGGACATGAATGTATTTCGCAGATGTGGGGAATATTTACAATCAGTTAACTCTTAAGTAAAGAAGGCCACCCTCCATCCTGTGTGTGGGCTTCACCTAAGTCCTTTGAAGGCCTTGCAAGCAAAAACTGAGGTTTGCCGAAGAAGAGAGAATCCTGACTCAAGACTGCAACATAGAGATCCCACCTGACGTTCCAGCCTGCTGGCCTGCCCTATAGATTACGGACCTGTCAGCCCTGTAATCCTAGGAACCAATTCCTTTCTCCCTCCCTCTCTCTATATATTTCTTTGTATATGATATATAATATGTGCATTATATCTGATGTACCTGGAGCACACATATGTATCCTACATATACCATGGATACACATGTATATAGTATATATGTATCCTATTCTCTGTTTCTCTGGAGAAGCCTGACAGCTGCTGGCATATTGTCAGCCCCCCACGAGGAACCCTGAGGCTGGAGGACACTGTAACGGGCACCCTTTGCCACTTTGTTTCCTGATGGCAGAATGCCCTTGTAGTTTTGAAACACGATATACACTTTAAAACCTGCATGTACGAGATTTTTGCAGAAGTTCGGGATTTTTTTTTTTAATATACATGGTGCATGAGCGGTTAGAGACTGATGGGAAAGTCTCTCGCGCAGGGGCCGTTCCTGTGCGGCGCGAGTGAGAGGTGTGCCTGGACTGGTCGTGGACAAAGTGGCGGCTGTAACAAGCAGGCCCTGCGTTTCTGGGGCTTCTCCTGGAAGAGCCCGCTGTGCAGCTCACATCAGCAGAAGCAGCAGGTGCATGGACAGCAGGCCCTCGAGAGAAGGTGGAAAAGTAAGGATGGTCCCTGGATGCCACCGCCTATTTCAGGGGAAGAACCCGACCCCGCAGGGGGCTGGGCTGGTCTGGGAGGAGAGCCGGGGCGCCATCTGGCTGGTTATGCCTCCGCATCTCCCAGGACTTTCATATTTCTCTTCATTACTCATTTCCTCTTTGCCCTTGACCACAGAAGCTCTGCCCTGGGACGGAGCTCTCATCACTGTGTTTCCTGCCGCGGGAGCCGGCCTTCCAAACAGAACAGCCCTTCAAAATCCAGCCGTTCCCTAAAATGTGTGTGCGGGAGGTGGGCCAAGGCATCGGAAGGGTGAGGGGGGCCCTAACGTTTTCTTTTTATGTTTCTGTATTGTTGGAAAATTTTGCCGGTGTTTGTCTAGTAATGAAAGAGTAACCAATTCTGAATACTCGGGAGAAGCATCTTCCATATCTTGGATCAATGCTTTGTGGATATGTTTTAAATCCTGCCAAATAAGTTGTCTTAAACAAGAAGCAGTAAGATCAAATCAGGGGTGTTGTCTATTTACGGAACTGTGGCCAAAGGGGCTCTCCGTGGCCGCGGGAGCTTACTGAGCAACCGTATGAACTTTACAGAGACGTCTCACTTCTTTTTTAACGATGCTCAAGATGTCCCTCCCCACTCGGTCCTTTGTGCTCCCACCGTCCTTCCTCTTCCTCCCATTTCCGTGACCCGGAGCAGGGCGGGCCAACCCTGAGGGTCCGGGGCGCCCCCGCAGCATCTCTCCCCCTCTCCCAGCAGAAACGGCGATGGGCTGGCGTCCTGGGCTTTGGGGGGAGGAGGGTGAATGTTGGTCTGCAGCCCATTTCTGCAAAGCCCTATTTATCTTACACAGATGCAGGAAGTTAAATTTTGATGATGTGCTTAGCTGGGAAGGAGCGTGTAGGAGATGATCTCCATTCCACAAAAAGGGAGAAAATGAAGCATTATTACCTCAAGAAAGGCATCTGATTGGGCTCGCTGCTGCCAAGTTATCTAGAGCCCGGTGCGCGGGAGCCGGGAGTGAGGATGAGCTCTTCAGACAGCAGCTTTCTGCCAGGGGGCATCGCTGGCTCCCTCCTGCCCTGGAAATGAACACTACCGTCCATGGCTGCATGGATGGGGGTGGGCTGAACGGACACCAGAAGGGACCCGGGCCCTTTGGGGCAGCGCCCAGGACCCCGCCTCGGCGGTAGAGCCTGCTCACTGCCCCCCTGGGGTGCACCCTTGGTTCTCTCTGTGTCCTGCCTCCTATCATTCAAAGGCAGAAGCCCAAACTGGTGGAGGCGGGAGGCAGTACCGGGCACACCTACCTGGAAAGGTCCAGGGCTGGAGGCGAGGCTGGGCTGTGCAGAGCGTTCAGAAGTCTCTGGGCTCCATGTTCCTCTGTCGGCTTCAGTCCAGGGCCACGCTGTCCCGAGGCCACCCCCGTGGCCAGGAGGATGGACACGCCCGGGGGCAAGCCTGGTTCCCATACTTGCTGCCCGGACCTTCTTGCCCGCTCATACCATGAGCTTGGGCATTGCTTCCTGCAGGGAACCTGGGGTGCTCTATTCTCATATGAAAAATGGGATGATTAGGACAACGTACAATTTATCATCCCAACTGGAACACTTCTGACAGGCAAAGGGGGCACTCTCAATAAGGACACTGAGCCGACAGGATAAAGGGGGGTCACCCAGGCAAATAGGAGGAATGCATGTAGCAACTGCACCGAATTCACAAGATTGCTGCCAAGGTTGAGGTAATGGTCTGCGGAGAGGGTTTAGCAAATTGCATGGGATGCAGAAGGTGCTCAAAAATGCTCTGAAAGCAGTGTGAGCAGGAGCTCTGGGTTTCTGAGCCCGGCGAGGTGGGGATGTGGGCACCAGGGAGGCCTGGTCACGCGTGACGGCCCCCAGTACAGATTAGGAGGCTAATAGCAAATTCTGCGGGATTCTTACATGCCTGGGAGCAGTTTCGGTGCCAGGATGACTCTAAACACGATGCCCCAGTGTGGCGAGTGACTTGGTTTCCAGTTCCTAATTGTCTTTGAAAACAGTCCCCTGGTCTGGCTGTGCGGTGTCAGCCTGGGATTTTCACAGAGCAGATTCACTCTGCTGCGTTCTCGTTTGTCCCCATGCATTTGAATGTGGCCGGCTGAGCAGCCCTGGGGGCATCACTTGGTCTGAATGGTGCAGCCTACGCCCCTCCCTCCGATGGCCCAGCCCTGGAGCATGGCTGGTGGGGGGGCTCTCTCCAGGTATGGCTCCCCCCGATCCCCACGCAAGCACATACGCATTTGCCACATTCTTAGAAATGTACCATAAGTACGATTTCTCCTATCTATAAATTTTAAAATGAATACAATGTAAAATATATATTAAAAATATTTCCATTTTCTGAATTGAGAACATTGTTACAAAGAGAAATTTAGGGAATGTATCTCTGTCTGCTCCACCATGTGCTAAATACGCTTTCCCACAGACTAAGTGAAAGGTGTCCACGTTTGAGCCATGTCATCAGCACGAGGCCGAGACACGGATCGAGCCAGCACCGAGGACCTGCAGTGATCTGCATCTACCGGCTGTTTTGTGGACACTGATGGGAGGGCGGAGGCCAGTGACACTCGCGCTGTCAGCCAGCAACAATGGAGAGGTGTTTAGTCTACGAAATGCTGGTGCTCACCATCCTCCCCATCCCTTATTGCTACCTGTGGAATGTCTTGATTGGAAAGACAGCCAGCCAGCGGACGGGGGTTATTGTTTACAGGAACTGGCTATCCCCCGGTGCAGAAGTGGAGGCAGCGGGGTCTCAGAGAAACAGAAACCAAGGACTTGTATCCCATGGGGCAGATTTATTTTTCGGTTGCTTTTCCCCCTCTTTGCTTTGTGAGCTATGTGTCAGCTTTATTAGTCATCCTTTCTGCATTCCCAATTTCTCCACATGGTTTTCAACTGTGTCGATGACTAATAGCTTAAAACTTTAGTCATGCTAAGACAAATATACTGGATTTTCTTCCCTTTGAGTATAAAAGTTTGTGGGAGATGATTTGGCATAGCTATGCCCAGGTGCCCATGCATGTTCATGTACGAACACGTCAGCTCCCATGGAAGCCAAACTCAACGGCAGGGAGGGCACAGGAAGCTTCCAGAAAGGGGTTTACCTTCCAAAAGGGGTCCCTGTTCTTAGGCAAAGGGGATTGTTAAGTTGACAGAAATATATCCATGCAGCCCCTTCTGTAGGTGGAGTGTTTGTGGAGCACTGATTCATAGTTGTCTGGTTTCCCGGCATCCACTTCCTCATCTCCAGGCGGCAGGGATTAGAACCCATCTCTTGCCCCAACACCCTCCCTCTCCCCTCAGTTCATGTGCCTCAGGGAGAGGGGCCCCCACGCCCTGGTCCAGGGGTGGTCACGTGACTCAGGCCCATCAATCAGAACATCACATTCCCCTAAGGGTAGTGATCGGTTGGGGACAAGCATGTAATCATCTAGAACCAAGGGCATCGAATGAAATTATTTTGTTTTCATTTTGGGGTCTTTCTGGTACTGTTGCAAAAGAAGTACACTCACCCTCCTCAGCATGCCGCACACAGCTCCCTCCAGGCTCGCCCTGTATGGCTTTGGCTTTGAGCTGCTGCCTGTGCTCTCGCTGCCACGTGCGGTCTTAGGATAATGCCCACAGGGGACAGGAGCACTATAGGATGTGGGAAGATGGAGCCCACTGGGAGCCCCTGGATTGAGTGGCTCCTGATGCCCATGTATCCACTGAGTTCTCAATCAATTGACCTCTAAAGAAGTTTGAGCTGTTTTTGTCATTGTAACTGCAGGAATTCTAGCAATGGTTCCATTTTTTAAAAAAGAGATTTATAATTCAACTTACATATTGAACACCTGCTGTGTGCCTGGCTCTGCGCATGGATGATCACATTGAATCCAAGCATTAATTGTGTGTTGTTTAATTTTCCCTCTCAGTCCGTGAGGGAATGGAGCTCAGAGAAGTCGAGTCCTTCTATGTCTTCGGTCTCCAAATTCTTCCCCATCCAAACAGCTCAGCCTTGAAAATCTGTTACTTCCAGTCCATATACATCCCACTTTTTCTTCATTCTGAGATATCTTTCAGGAAATGTCTCTTGTTTACCATACAGACTGGACCAGGCGTAGGAGAGGGCAGGTGGCAGGGGACTGGATTTTCTCCAATCATTGGTCTGAATATGTCCCTTTCTGCCTTGAGCGTGGTTTCAGCTATTTATTAAAGCGGCATTTAAAGGGGGCATGTGGGCAATGCCCATCAGTCCCTCTCAAGGTCCCATCCAAGAAATGTTCTCTGGACCTGGCTGTAGCTGCTACCAACACGATTGGTGCTATTGTACCGTCTCCCGATGCAGCCGGGAAAGAAGCAGGAGGAGAATCATTGTGCTCCTCCTCCTCCCAGGCAGTCTGCCTCCTGGACAGACCCTAACGGGAGCGGCTGGTATGGAAGCCTGGAAACATAGTGCTTGGATTCCTGAGCCCCGATGGTGGCTCTCAGAGCACAGAAGGGAGGGAATGGGGCTGAGACCAAATGGGTGAACACCCTGCCTCCTACTCCACCTGTACCTCATTTTTTCTCCTTACTATGTTCTCATCTCATTTTCAGATCGGATTTTCCAGAGAGAACCTCCTAGAACCCAGAGACCAGGCAAGTGCTTTTATTACGCAGTCCTAAGTCAGCCTGTGCCTCCCCTGCCTCACTCAGCATTCCCAATGGCTTTCATTTGGGTCATCTATTTATCCCCTGTAGTTTAATTTAATAACAATTTTTTTTCAGTTGAAAAGAACAGGCCAATCTCTTTAAGAAAAGGAAGAAAATTTCAGGTCATTAAAAAAAAAATCACAATTTTCTTCTGACTCAGCACAGCTGCCTTGATCATTTTATGCCAGTTATCTATCAATTCAAGCACAGCTTTACAAAACTTGACATCGTATGAAAGTAGTCTGGGTGTTTTACTGAACGAAGCATTATTGCTTTGCAATGTTTTAGGTATAGAGGGATAAATGCATATTGATAACTGTGGAGCCATTCCAAGGGAATGATAATGATAATGATGGTGGTGATGGTGGTGATGATGATGATGGTGGTGGAGACGGTGAGGATGATGGTGATGATGATGGTGATGTTGGTGATGATGATGATGGTAGTGATAGTGATGGTGATGGTGATGGTGATGATGATGGTGATGATGATGGTGGTGATGATGATGGTGGTGATGGTGATGATGATGGTGATGGTGATGAAGATGGTGATGATGATGTTGATGATGGTGATGATGGTGATGATGATGATGGTAGTGATGGTGATGATGATGGTGATGGTGATGATGGTGATGGTGATGATGGTGGTGATGGTGATGATTATGATGGTGGTAATGATGGTGGTGATGGTGGTGATGGTGATGATGATGGTGGTGATGGTGGTGATGATGGTGGTGATGATGATGTTGATGATGATGATGGTGGAAATGGTGATGACAGAGATGGTGATGAGCGTCAGCAACCAACCTTCTGCCTGTGCTGCACTGACCACCACTAAGTGCTCCAGACACATACCCTCTCCCCTCCACACACTCCCCTTAGGTCCTACAGGTCAATAAGGGTAATTCTGATCCCATAGACTCATCTGCTCTGTTGCAAAATTTCAAACACTTTCATATCCTCTGCCTCCAAGATGAGGAAGTAGAGACACGGTGAAGTTCTCAGGGTGGCAGAAACAGTAAATGGGAGCAATGGTTCTGGAGCCCAGTTGTCCAGAATCCCAGTCCAAGTCGCTTTTTGTGATACTATGCTACTGTCTCCTTATGCTTCTACCCATTCTCCAAAACCATTTTCTGAGTGTCTGTGTGGATATACTAGGACTCCTTCCAGCCCCAGATCTCAGGAGCAGACTCCGACCTATATGGAGGTCTTTTCCAGGCTCATTGCTGGCCATAGCCGAAGGTGTATCTGACCTGCCCAAAATGGAGCCAAGAGCTCACCAAGAACAGTGTTTGCAATTGGCTTCAGGATTCAAACTCCAAACTGGGACCATCTCACATCAGGAAGACACATGTGGGTTTCCCCTGTAGCTTTTTGAAAAAGTAGAAAACATACATTTCTATGGGTACCTGCACTTCTTTTAACACAGTACTTTTCATTTTACTGTTTTTAATCAGAAGCAAAATGTTAAGGTCCAACACAATTCCCAGACTCTGCCAATCTAAATGCCAGCAGTGACAAATGGCTCTTTGGTTCTATGGTGTTTCCAGTGCATCTGTCAAATGCCATTGTGCTTCTATAATGGCTGGGAATATTCATCTTTGGAGGAATAGTGAAATCATTCCAGCCTCTGAATTATGAAAAGTGACAATTTTTCTCCCGTGAATTGTCATCTTGCAGTGTGACACACACAGGCACATGGTTGACTAGTTTTATAAAATAAGAAGAAATCACCCAAAAGGCTGCATTGCTATCTTCCAGGCTGCCTTCCTCTGAGGACTTCCTGCTTGTCACAGTGAGATTAACTCAAGAGGCCAGGCTGGGTCCAATCCCAGCTAAGAGGATGGAGGACAGCTTGTAACTGGACCACACTTAGAAAGCCTGAGATTCCCACCTGCTAACCAGGATGCAGACCCAAGCCCTTCAAGTTGCTGACTTTTCCACTCTGATTCTGATGACCTTGTCTGCCTTTGCATTAGTGATGGAAATTAATGATTTACATTTCTCCCCCTGGAGACTTTGAGAGCATGAATGAAATTGGAATTCAAAATGGAAACTTATGGGCAATAATTAGTATTTTAAAAGACAATAATGTAATTCTTTTTCTGTTTAAGGATTCTCTCTCCTCTGTTGTGGAAGATCTTCCACCCCTACACCACCAATAGCAGGCATAGTCATATAGCTTTCTTCAGTCAGTGAAATCTGAGTAGAATGACGCATGCCACAACCGGGGAGCAATCCTGAGAGCCATGTTGCGGCTCTGCCATGCTCTCTTGACCCTTAGAAGCTGATATTTCTATCTGAATCCTAGAGCAAGGAGCACTGGAGTAGACTGCAGGCGACTCATAAGGAACATGTAATATGAAGACGGAATTAATATTTGTTAATCAGGTTTAGTGTTGTCTGTTAGTGCAGCACAATTTAGCTTAAACTGACTGTTACTAACTCAGGTAGCTGTCATTTCCCACCATGCTTTCCAACAACACAAAAGTAACCAGACGTGCTGTAGAGTGACTCAAGTTTGAGAGACTGACATACCCTTTACCTTCAATTGTTTTGTCTGTCTCTTCAGCTCACAGGACCTCCATGTAGTCTGGGAGGTGCAAGAAGGGAGATGAACGCCCCAGTATTAGCTGCAATCCTTTTTCTAGCAAGCAACCTGACTTCAGTTTGAAACACAAAACAGATCATGTAAATATATGTGTATCTTTCTCAAAATGAGCGTATTATGTTTTTGCAATTATTTTCTAGATCAAATCTTATTTTTGCATTGTAAGACAAAAATAAATTCTAGCAAGTAGCTAAGGAAGCATATTTGTCTAAATGTCTGTCCTGGATTCTTTGTCTTAACATTAATAAATAGCTCAAGTTTGGATCCTTTCAGTCTTCCGGCTGGAAGCTGTGAGGTCTCTGTTTACAATTCAGCTCTAACTGATGGAATTCGCATACTTTACGTTGTCATCACTCATGAGCCTCACAGACACTCCCATCTTCATTCTCATCCTCACCTGCCCAGGCTTCAGAAGCAACTCCCTGAACTCATCTTGCTCCAGGAAACACAGCTCTCCTGGCAGATTTTTCCCTCACACTTTCACCGTCCACCCAAAACCTGCCCTGACCAGATGAGGAAAAGGAACCACCACAATTGCCGTATCTGAGAACATCACTTTGGTCATTTAAAAAAATTCCAAAAATTAAACTTTACAAGATAAAAGAACCCTATGAATGTGTCTCTATTATTCATACTGTGGTAATAACCCCACTTCACCTTAGGTTATGGGTAACTTACTCTCACCCTGTGAAAAGATGAAAGTCTCAGAAAAAAAACAAGAAAAAATCAAAATATTATCCTGCAACAGAAATATCTATCAGCTATGTTGTCTCCCCTTCATGCAACACAGCCCAGCTGGGTGATACCTGAAAATATATATTTTCCCTTCCTAAAATATCTTGAAGTTAGTGGTGTCCTCGGACAGGAGTTAATAATCTGTGAGGCCAGATATGGTCCCCTCCCTGTTTTTGTAAAGTTTTACTAGAAGCCAGCCATGTGCATTGGTTTCTCCAAAGTCTATGGCTGCCTCTTACGTTATGGTGGCCAAACTGGGCAGTTGTGGCAGAGACCATATGGCTTATAAAGCCTAAACATTTACTTTCTGACCCTTTACAGAGAAAATTGGCTGACTTGCCTCAGAAGCAACATCGCTTGCTGGTTTCTCTACTTGAGGCAGAGGACGGCCGCTAAGTGTCACAGACCATGACACCCTGCACAGCCTCTGCCCCAGAATTCAGCTGGCCTCCATTAGGTTGTGGTTTGCTCCCTGTCATTGCAAATATCAAAATTTCTCCATCATCTGTGCAACAAATAGGCTGGAGAGATGAAGCCAGGGTCAGTCATTTATTGGTTTATTAGGCTCTTCAGGGAGAAAGCATTTGGTACTTTCTGTTCTCTCAAGAGCTTTATGATTTCTGTAGAGCTTTTTATCATCATTCGGATGACCTTCACTGTGGCACTAAAGGGGCCCCTCCTAAAACTCTTTTCTCAAAAAGATGGCTAAAGCAAAGATATTGTGATTGCAAGAAGAAACTACATCAGCAACTTTGTCTTTAGTAGAAAAATGGGGAAGAGGGCAGGTAGGCGGGAGGATGCGAGCCCAGTGTGGTTAGGACATTGTAACTCTTAACCAAAATTGTCCTCTTACCCAACATGACTGCCCATACCCTCCCCCTCACCAACATGGCCACCCATACCCTCCCCCTC
>NW_027397159.1:1456875-1467376 GCF_003265705.2 Callorhinus ursinus | reverse complement strand
GCCACCCATACCCTCCCCCTCACCAACATGGCCACCCATACCCTCCCACTCCCTCAACATGACTGCCCATACATTTCCCTTCACCAACATGGCCACCCGTATCCTCCCCTTTACCAACATGGCCACCCATATCTTCCCCTTCACCAACATGGCCACCCATAGCCTCCCCTTCATCAGTATGACTGCCCACAGCCTCCCCTTCACCCAACGTTGTCACCCATACCCTCCCCTTTACCAACATGGTCAGCCATACCCTCCGATCCCAACATGACCACCCATACCTTCCCCTTTACCAACATGGTCAGCCATACCCTCTGATCCCAACATGACCACCCATACCTTCCCCTTTACCAACATGGTCAGCCATACCCTCCAATCCCAACATGACCACCCATACCTTCCCCTTTACCAACATGGTCAGCCATACCCTCTGATCCCAACATGACCACCCATACCCTCCCCTTTACCAACATGGTCAGCCATACCCTCCGAACCCAACATGACCACCCATACCTTCCCCTTCACAAACATGGCACCATGAAAAAAGTGCTGACTTCACAGAGACCTTGCTACTCCCACATCTAAACAAGCAGTAGCACTGCTATATTTTGATCAGATTTGCCAATATCGCATGAATCACGTTTGCCGCTCAGCATGTTCTCACAGTGGTCAAAGCCAACAAATACCATTCACAAAGCTGATTAGTAAGCTTAGGTTTGAACTGGTTGTGTCACTGAATGGAGACATCCCACCCTGGTCATACACATAATGGTTTCATAGCCTTTCTCTCCCTGCCCCTCACCCCTTCACCTGATGGCGCTGGGAACCAAGCCATGCTTGTCTCTGGCTTAGTAACTCAACAGGTTACAACCACAGTCCAATCCTGTATCCCTAAAGTTTAACTGGGCAAACCTGCTTGGAACTGGACCTATATTTGGAAGAGACTGTGGCATTTGATATGGAGTCTGACCTCCCGGTTCACACAGATTCCAGGAATCCTAGAGGTAACTTGGCAGCCCACTCCAAGGAAACCGAAGTGACTCTTTCTGTGAACTAGTCTCTAGATTCATTCTGTTTTCCCTTTTGATTTTTTTTTTCTAATTCCGTCATTCCCTTCATGCCTGTGTTTGCACAATACTAGGTATAGGACAATGTCTCCTATACTGATCTTTTTTTCTTCTTCATGGTATTTCCTTCCTTTTTGCTCTTGGTCTTTCTCTCTATCTTCTTAAAAGGTCTATGCATCTGACATTGATTCAGAGAAGATGCTGCAGCAGAAAAAATAATTTGAGCCTTAGAACCTGGGCTCTGAGGGGAATCGGTGTATAAAATAAAGACAATGAATTACATTGAGAGTTCCTTTTAGAATATTAGAATAGAAAATATTTCCCTTGGATACAGCAAAGGGACTGAGAAAGGAGAAAGGGATGTGACAAGGGGGATGGAGCTGGGAGAAGCTCAGCCAAGAGCACCTAGCCAGTGGAGCTGGAAACAGCATCTTCAGGCCACCTGTTCTCCACCAGGTGGCACAACAAAGCTGCCCTTCCTCCAGTCCCTCACTCATAAGCCATTCAACAATAATGACATCTGTCTGTCTTCAAGACGGCTTGATCCCGGGCATAGGCAACTCCCAGGATGTAGATATACCCTCAGAGAAGGAGGGTGGGGTCCTGGACATTCGGTGAGAAGGTGTTCTGGAGGGACTTGCACTGGGGGCGCTGACCTGGTGGCAAGTGTAGCCATGACCCTTCACACCCTCAGAGAGGTAGGTATCACAGTGAGGGGAGGGCTGAATGTCACAACAGCATGTCCCTTCCGTCCAGCCTCGTCCAAAACTACCCTGAGGTGCAGAGGTCCAATCAGCCAGGCTTCATTCAGCAGAGGCCTCAAACTCATAGCTTCTGGGATGAATAAGACGTGGAAACATATTTTATTTGGCTTTCACTGTATTTTCACATTTGTAATTCATTTTCAGCATTTGAAAAATTGTAAGGTCTCACATAACCGTCCCAATTTCTGACTTCTAAAAAACATGGGCCCATCGGACAGCACTCGGTTCATGTCCCTGAAGGCAGTGGGGGCCTGGAGCGGCATACAGCCTGCCCGTGCAGACAGAGCACCAGGGTTCATGCGTTGTTATCTTCAACCTCTGGGTTCCCTCCATTACGGTATTTCCTTGTCCCTGTGGACATCCGGGTTTGCAGCTGTGAAAGGGTTCGAGGACAGATGAAGTCTGCCCTTGTTATCCCTGGTGCCATCAGTATAGCTAACTGCCTGTCATGCTGGCTCCAAGTAAACTGATCAGCAGATTCGACCAGGACTAGGGAACTCCATGGTCTTCAGGCTCCCCTTCCACTCCACACCTTCCCATATTCTTCTATTTCTTGAGGTTCTCAAAGGTCAGTTGAAGATTCTCCTCTCCCACTTTTTTTTTCTCTTCTGCTTTTAAATTTTCATCCCGAATAATCTCCACCTAGAGGCAACCACTGTTGACATTTTGCCATATTTACTTTCCTCCTTTCTCTCTCCCAATTTGTTGAACTTGGACCATGCACGTGAAGGTCGGCTGCAACATGGGACGCAGGATGTTTCAGATAGTAATCCTTAAGCAGGCATCCCCTAAGATTAATGATGGTTATTTCCAAATCAACCTCCAGCCCTTCCCTCCTGGCAAGCCTTGAGATCCCCATGTTCAAGCTAGTTTTCCTAAGTGGAAAATGACTACAAAACTTAGCAGATTGAGGGGCGCCTGGGTGGCTCAGTCGTTAAGCGTCTGCCTTGGGCTCGGGCCATGGTCCCAGGGTCCTGGGATCGAGCCCCACATTGGGCTCCCTGCTCGGCGGGAGGCCTGCTTCTCCCTCTCCCACTCCCCCTGCTTGTGTTCCCTCTCTCGCTATGTCTCTCTCTGTCAATTAAATAAATAAAATCTTAAAAAAACAACTTAGCTGATTGAAACAAAACTCTTTTGCACTCATTGGTTCTGTGGACCAGGAATCTAGACAGGGTGCCAGGGAGATTGCTTTTCTCTGCTCCATGACATCTGGGCCTCACCTGGGAAGACTCTAAGGCTGGCTGCTGGGGTTACCTGAAGGCTTGTTCACTCTCATGCCTGGTGCCTTGAAGATTGAAGTGCCTGCCCAGGGCTCTCCCACGGCATGGCGGCCTGGAGTCAATGGCTTTCTCACATGGAGGCTCAGGGCTCCAAGCTCGAGTATTTCAACAAATTGCCTTTTGTGACACCCAGCGTGCAAAATCACAGTGTCCCCTCCACCACACAATGGCAAGTCCAGATGAATCGTCAGAGATGGAAATAGTCTTCAGCTTGTGCTGGAGCGGCAAGGACGTTTCGTAGAAGACCGTGTAGGAGGGCAACATGACGAGGCCATCTTTGGGAAGGACAACCTGCCATGTCTCATCCCTGGGACCAGGCAACGCTGAGGAGATCTGCTTATCAGATGGTCACATTCCGTATTTTCCCATCTCCTCGTAGCTTTTCAGGGAGGGCCATTTTCCTTCTTCCTCAAGAAGCAAAGTCCTTTTCCCACGAGCTCCCCCTTGCCCCCTCCCCTTCTCTCTCACACATCCCTTTACAGAGCTCTTTCCAGTTCTGAACAGGTAAGCCCTGATCGATGTTTCTCACCGCAATCTTCTTCCATTAACTGATGATGGAAGAGTCTGCGGCGTCCCAGCGGGACCCCGTCCCCTACCCCCTAAGCGACTGTTAATGCCCTAACTCTGCTGCGGTGAAATGCTAGTAAAATAAACACACAACACACAGTCTGCCCCCGGTGGGCACACCTGTTCTTGCAAGGTCCTCCCCGAGTAATTCTCCCGGGGTAACTGCCCACCCCTGTTAGAGTCGACTGGGTGCTAGCCATCAGTGAGATCTCCTAACAGGATTCAAGACTTCGGAAGTAAACACATTTACAAACTACAACCACTGTATGGGCAGGCGAATCTCCCACTGGTGATTAATAAAGAATTTCCACGCACTGCGTTTCTGAAGAGTTAGTGTTCTGGAATTGACAGCAGCGGCATAATTAAAGGTACAGCATCAGAGCCGCTAATAACCCCAAGAGGAAACTGCTGTTCTGTCTTACCCATAATTGAGCGTCTACTTAATGTTTGTGCGCCATTGTCTGACTTGCGCATGCTGTAGATTTTTCAGAAACACCCACAAAATTCCACTGGGATCAAGTACATGGCGGGGGGGGGCGGTTTGTGGAGTCCTTGGCGTTTCTTCGTCCAGACGAGTATATTTTCAAGGTGACCCTATTGAAAATAGGCAAGGAAACTATAAAGTGATAGTTTCATTACCACAAATTTGAAATGCTGTACGATGGGTAAGCAGGGAACACTCCGGAAGGTGGGGGTCCTGGCGGGGAGAAGCAGAATAATTGTTTCAGGAGTTCTTGCAAAACAAAGAGAGATTTGGCAAAATGCAGTGAGAAAAATGTCTGCCTTCTGTGTCCCGAATGTGGCAAAGCACGGGAATAGTTGGAGATGCTGATGCTCATGACGTAAAAAGGAGATCAGCCTGAACTAAAACAAGACTCGCCGAAGAGGAGAGTAAAACTCACTCGTTTGCACTTTTGCATATTCATTCATTCATTCACTCACTCACTCATTCACTCATCTTCATCTCCGGGGGGAGGGGACCTCGAGCCCGGGCAGCCTCTCCGGGAACTAGGAGGCCGCGGTCGCTAGACGGAGCTTCCTGATTCTGTCGCGGGCGGGTCAGGCGCCCGGCTGCCATCTCCTTCACGAGGTCAAGGGCCAGGCTTGGACCCGCCACATCCTCCCCACAAAGGGAGGAAACACAGGCTTTGCCTTTGCCTCTGCAGCTATATCTTCCTCTTCGGAGTGTGGTTTCCGGGAAAGCGCCAAGGAAACAGAAATAGGAACAGAAACAAGAGGAGATGTTTGCGTCTTTTCCCTTTGTGTCGCCAAGTCCGGGCGGAGCCTCTCCTCGGCATCCCCAGAGGCACAGGGCAACTCCGGGGACCTCCTTCGGGGCTGCAAGTCTTCCTTCTTTTTTCCGGGCGCCCCTTTCAACAACATCCTGGCTTCCTTGTCTCGGCGGCAATTCTGGTCCCAACCCCAGTGTGCGGGGTTTCCCGCACCACCACGCGGTGCTCCCACACCAGCTGTCCTCCAGTGGAGCTCAGTCCTGGCCTGGTCCACCCCGGAGAGGGCTTCGGATCCCCCAGGCGAGAGGCTGGGTCCCCAGGACTGCCCCCCCGCTCGCAGGTGACAGTGGCAGGGGCAGGTTGTCACCTGGGCTTCTGACCCACTGGCTGGAGATCGGAGGTTCCCATGCCCCCTTCTTTGGCAGCTCGCAGGACTCAGAGAAACCCTTACTGACTAGGGTAAAGGATCGAAGTCAGAAGCATCCAGATGGAGGAGCTGCACAGGGGGGGCTGTGGGGAAGGGCCCGGGACTTCCTGTCCTCCCTGGGCTCGCCCCGCCTGCAAGCTCTCTGAACCTAGTCCATCACAGAGGCACGATTGATTAAATCTTTAACCACTGGCAATCGATTCAACCTCCAGCCCCTCTCCCCTCCCCTGAGGTCAGGGGAGGTACTGAGAGTTCCAACCCTCTAATCACTCGGCAGGCTCCCCTGGCAACCAGCCCCCACCTGCAGGTGCTCTCCCAAAGTCTCCTCATTAACATAACAAGAGACACCTTTATGGCTCTCATTACAGGAAATTCCAAGGGTTTTAGGAGCTCTGTGCCAGAAATGGGGACAAAGACCGAACATGTATTTCTTGTTAGAAATCACAATCTCACAGAGGGTCTTACAGAACGTGCCGGGCGAATTAGCCGCCCAGCCTCAAGGTCGATATTGAATGTAGAGCCAACTCTTTGTCTTCCTTTGAAGATCTTGGACTTGGCCCACACCTCAAAGCTTGGGGGGCTGCTGGGGGGGTTCTGGTCAGCCCACCGTGGCCGAGAATCCAGCGGGTGAGCCCTTTCCTTCCTTTCTAGAGCGATTCCACTTAGTGTACATTTGCTGACCTCTCCTACAGCCGGTTCTTGGGGATTCGAATCTCCAATCTAAGCCTAATTTATTGTTTCAGGCATGGCAAGCGATGCGAAGACGTTTCCTTTTTCAGGAGCCCACAGACACCCCTGCGCCTCGGATCCCTGCTCTCCTGGGCTTGGAAGCAAGGCACCTTTTGGAGGAGTGTCTCACCCTGCACACCCAGCCATAAAAACACGTTTCTGCAAATTTCGGGATATTCGGAGGGGAAAAAGAAAGCGATGCCTGTGTTTTGTTGTCTTCTTCCAGTGACATGTTTCTCCTTCCTCTGACCCCCCCCCCCCGACTCCGTTTCCTAAATCGGCGGAGCTGGAAGGAGTTACAGGGTAAAGACGTGGCCGCAGAGCCGTTTTGCAAAACAAAAGCAGAAGCGCTCCACCGGCAAAGGACCTCAGGGAGAAAGAAGTCTCCCGTCGCCAAGGAGAATTGCTGGGAGGGTCAGGCTCTTGGCTGGTATGTAACGGGGCTGTGCACGGCAGGTGACACTCCGGGGTCCCTCACACTCCCTGGGGACCTGCCCGCACCCAGAGCCACCGTGCCCCTCAGCGGCCGGCAGTCCTTCTAGTTAGCCCCGGCGTGCTCAGGCCTCACCTCAATTTCCGCTCACCTAAGAAGAAGAAGGGGCTCCCTCGCCCTCAGCTGATGGCTTGACCCCACCTCTGTGGCCAGCACGTGACCCATGACTCGGGGAGGCCAAGGGACAGAAGAAGCCTGGCCTGTCGGGCACCCGGGGGGCCAGGCACGCTGCCCCTTCCATAATTGGGTGAGGACATGCTTGTCTTCTCCCCGTCTCGTGGAATAAGTGTAAACTCAGCCACAAAGCTGTGCATTTTGCTAATTGAGGAATTAACTCAAGAGGCGAGACGAGGCCTCCGGAGCCCCCCAGCCCTGCAGGACCGCAGAGCCTGCCCAACTGACTTCTCCGCCGTCCTGAGGGACAGGCACCTGTCTACTCCTGGAACGGAGCCCATGTGTGGAAAGGACAAGGGCAGAGGGGGCTTCTGCGCTGGGGGCTCCAAAGAGGGAGCCCTAGAGAAGAGGAGTCGAGACTCTTCCAAACAGCACAAAGGGAACGATTCGAACAGTAGTGATCCGCGTGGGTCTGCCACGCCTCGGTCTGGTTACTCATTCCGGAAATCCGTTTGAGAAATGCTCCCTGAGCTCCAGGTTCTCTTCGGGGCTTTGGGGGTGGCACTGAGCAGGACTGCCTTCCGACCTGGGGCGTCCCAACCAGAACCTGCTCCCTGGGGAAGGCGGACGGGAGCCAGGCGGACAGGAACCTGGAGACGTGAGCAGCCCTTGGGACCCATGGTCTCCCTGTATCTCCAGCTACTGCCCCACCTCCACTCCCAGCCCCAGCTGCACCTTGGACTCCTGGTACTTCGGACAATGGAGCAGACCTGGTATCGCACCTGGGATTTGGGTGGGAACAGTAACACGCTAGATTCTTAACAACGGCCACAGAAAGCTCTCCTCCCCAGGCAAAAAGACCACTCTGCTTTCTGCGATGTTCTCTCTCTCTCCATGCCTTTCCTCCCAGCCACACGAAGGCCCTGGCTCACGTGGAGTCCCTGTCCCTCCGAGTAGCAAGGCTGGTAAGTCTGTTCGCCTCTCGCTTGCCGTCGACCTGCTGCCAGGCGCTCACACGCCCCTGCTTCCCGGGCCGCAGGGACAACCAGCCTGCGTCCATCAGCATCCGTCCCAGTCCGTCGATGACACAGCACTATCAGAAACAACGTGTTTGTGTCCCCCCCAAGATGCACTTACTGAAATCCTGCCCTGCAAGTGCTGGTATCAGCTGGAAGGGCCTGCAGAAGGCGACCGGGCACGAGGAGGGGGCACACAAATGGGATTAGGGTCCTGACAAAGGAGACCCCCGGGAGCGCCCCTGCCCCATCCAGCAGGTGCCGGCGCAGCAAGAACACGCCATGTCCAGACCAGGACCCCAGCCTCACCAGACCCCGAATCTGCTGGGGACTTAACCTTGGACTTCCAGCCTCCAGAGCTGTGAGACGTCGGTATTTATAGTTTAAGCCACCCATCCTGTTATTTCTGTTATCAAAGCCCTAACAGACGGAAACACACTCCCACTTCTTCTTTGAAAAACGAGCTCTTCCCGGCTGCCTGTGGTCTTGCGGGGACACCACTGGTCAGAGACCCCGCTCCCTCCACGGCCGAGAGCACGGGCCTGTCCTGGCCCCCAGGCTCTCCTCCAGGGCACCGGGTCTCAGCAGAGGGAGGAACCGTCGACGGAGGGCAGGGGACAGCCAGGTCCGGGGGCCTTGTCCTGACAAGACTGACCAACAACCATGTTACACGGACCCTTAGGAGTGCCCTTCTCTGCTGTCTTCCACTAAACGGTGTTCTGAAGCTTTTTGCGCTGCAGCTACTTCATAATTTTATAACATTTTTCTTTCTTGCTGAAGGCAACCCAAATCTGGTTCTTTGGTTTACAACTGGAGAACAGGACCAGGTGGCCTTCCTGGAGGAATAGCACAGCTTCCAGCCCTCGGTGGGGACCACTGCAGCAGGCTGCTCGAGGTTAGGAGACGAGCGGCCCTGCGTGTCTGGGGGACCCGCCGTGGTCCCACCAGCGAGGCCGTGAATGTTGGCCCTGTGAGGTCTGTCTTCTTCTCCTGAGCATTCAGAATCATCCAGTGTCCGTTTCCCATGCACGGTCAGTGGACGTGAGCTGCGCTTCGCACGAGGAGTAAGACAGAGCACATCTAATCAATCTTTCCGGAAGGGCAAGTTTGGAATTCTAATGCTCAGGAAACAGCAGGCGGCTTGAGCAGGGCTCTGGCATGACCCCGGCCTCGACCCCGCTTACAGATTAATACATTACCCCTTCTCCCCTCCTGCCTTAGGACTCATTTCGTGCAATTTAGAAAAAGCGAATGCATGGTCTATATGTGCCTTAGGGGGCTTTAAACCATTAGATGACTTTCCCAAACCTTCAGTGTAAATCTCTCATCCCAAATTACCTGCCTTGGGAGGCCACTCTAATTCCTGCCTTTTTTTTTTTTTTTTATAAACTCCCCCGGTGTTGCTCGGCGTTAGAACAGGAGCTCTCCGCCCCATCCCAGATCGGAGACTAGCCGCCAGCCACACCACCAGCTGCTAAGCCTCTGCAGACTTTGCAAAGAGCTGCCGTGGTGTTTTTGGCGCCCGTAAATATGGTGGAAGGCCTCCAGCGACAGAACCTGTTGGAAGTCTTTCTGTTTCACAAGGTCTATTTTAAAAGCCAAAGGTGTTCCTTTGTTGTGTGCCTCTGTTTGCTTCTTCAGGAAAACTCTGAACCTGATGGCGTCCGGGCAGGAAGGAGGCATAGAACACGTCCCCGTGGCTGGACTGAACCCGGGGAATCCTGCAGGAGAAGCTGCGTGTCTCATTCTTTTCTGGGTTTACCCGTGAAGGTTGCGTCAGTCGGGGCCCCAGGAGGAAGCAGAAGGTACATGAAGCAGACGCTGAGCAGACCTGGGTGGACAGGATCCAGAGAAACCAGCGAGGGTGCGGAACCGGGCCCTGCTCTGGGGCGGCTGATGCTGGGGAGCCGTTACCGTCCCGAGACCGGTGGGCAGGCAGGAACCTGGAGAGCACAGCTCTAGTCACTGCCACCTGCCGGGGCTGTGGCCTGCAGGGCACGACCCCGATGCTCCACGGTGACTTAGGGTGGCCGTGGGCACAGATAACCCTGCGTTCACTCTCCCCCAATCTGAGTACCGCTGGCCAGACGTCACAGGAAGCCAGAGGCCATGAAGGCCACGGATGCAGATCATGCAGCTACAGAGCAGGGCAGTTGAGAGAGGAAGCTGGACCCAGAGGGGCAAACGGTGGACATCCAGCACGGGGCCACAGGGAAGAAGCAACAGTGAGCGCAAATCACCCTGGCTCTGCCCGGTTGGCAGCTCATCGGGTCCTCCGGGAAACTGGCCCCCGTGCAGCCTGGACCCCAGTAGAGAGAGAAGGCCACGTACTTACGTAGTAAACATCCTCCTGTCAGAGAGCGAACCCACAGCCGTCGTTTTGGAAGGCGTGCCGTATAAAGCAGAAAACGAAAATCACCGATTCCACTCCCTGGCATAAGGGAACACACTCTCAGGGATTTTCTGGAAAGGAGAAAATGACTAAAATCACAGAAAGATGGATTTTAAATCTTGAATGTGGCAATTACCCAACAGAGCTTCAAGTAGCCACCAAAGCCCTCGTTTCCAGGAGGCCCCCCTCGTTCCTCTAACTCGGTCTTCAACCGCTGAGTCCAGGAGCTCCACCTTCGCTGGCGCAGAATGATCTTCCAGAGGCGCCAGGGTCCCCCAGGACGTCAGTGTTTACGCTCTCCCAGAACTCCAGCAGCTCTTCCTCAGAATAGGGCTGGCATGGATGGCTCCCCGTTCCTGCTCAGCACCTGCCGCGCCCCCCCCCCCCCCCCCCCCCCCCCCCCCCCCCCCCCCCCCCCCC
>NW_027397159.1:1415383-1456475 GCF_003265705.2 Callorhinus ursinus | reverse complement strand
GCCTCCCACCCCCGGCCATGCCCCCCCATCCCGGCCGCGCCAGCTTCATGCCCCCAACTTTCCTCACAGTCTCTGCTCCACGCTTGCCGTGTCTTCACCCCTGTCCCCAGACCGTCCAATTTCCACAGCAGCCCGGCTGAGGCTGTTAAAATGTCGCTCAGATCAGGGCATCCTCCTGGTGTCTCCCTACCTCGTGGAGGTCAGAAGCCAACGCCTGAGGATGGCCCGCGGGACCCTGCGTGTGGCCCCGGGTCACCTGCTGACCTCAGCTGTGAATCCCTTGCTCGCTCTGCTCCAGGCAAACTGTCCCCCTTGTTGTTCCATTCCGAGCCTTCCGTTTTGCTCAGAGCTGCTCAACCCAGGGCCCCCAAGAGACATTTTCCAACGTCTGGGGATGCTTTTGTCACAAGGGATGGGGAAGATGCTACTGGTTGCTGCTAATTGTCTCACCACACCTGGGACAGCCCCCCCACCAACAATGCTGCCAGGTCTGAGCAACCCTGCATCCATCAGAAGTCCCCTCTCCCTCCGACCTCAGCATAGCGTCTTCTGCACCAGCTCAAAGTTTCCGCTTGCACGTCATCTCCTCACGAAGACCTTCCCCGGCCACCTTCTCTACAGCCGTGCGGTCCACCCTCCTCCCACACTCACTGTCTCCCTCCACTCTAGCTTCTGCATAACACACAACACCTTCTAACACAGTACGATGTCTCGTTAACCATGCCATTCCCGTCCCACCAGACGTCGATTTCCGTCCCCTCTCTGCAGAGCACATCCAGATATATAGTAGGCACTCAATAAACATTTCCTGGATGAATAAAATACATTTCTAAGCAGGGTTCCTAGGCACCTCTATCTCCACTTTTTATTGCTAGAATAAAACCTGAGCTTCGCTTGTGTCTGTCTGAAAGGACGCATTGAGTGTCACCCCCTGACCAAACTCCGTCCAGAGCTCTGCCTGGATCGGTGCAGCAAACAGGACAATGGGTGCTCTCTTTTAAGACCATTTCCTTTTGCATTCTCCTTGTCCTTTTTCAGAAAACAAAATAAAACCACAACCCCTGAGCGCCTGCTTCGTGGAAGCTGCTAACTTTACCTTCCGTGGAAGCTGCTAACTTTACCTTCCGTTTGTTCTCAGGCTCTTGTCCAGCTCACAGCAGGATCTTCTCCAAGAGGACAGAACAGAGCTGCCTTTAATACTGTAGGTGGAGGAGCTCTGTCAGTTTATAAAGAAGGAGAGGCCGATGTTTTTCTTCTTTCTTTTAAAGTCTGAGGACCCATCTTCTTGAGGACTCCCGACTTCGGTGCTTCTGTGCAGTCAGCACAACACACTGGCCACGTGCCTCTAGAGAGCGTGGAGTAATAACTCGTCAACGAGACCACACTGTTCCACTTTTGTGGTGCTCCCTTTTCTTCCAGTTTCTAGAGAAATGCGCACAAGAGTATGTCCCAGAGATGCTGGGATTCCATTTATATCTAGCTCATCCATTATTGGCATAATCTATATTTCAAAAAGTAATTTATTGCTCCTCTGAAGGAAGTTCAATATTTGCAATCAGTTATCACACAATGAATAAAATAAAAGTTTGAGGACAGTCTAACCTTTCCATTACCTGGCAGTCCAGCCAAGAAGATTAAGAAGTGTCTTGCAGATGGGAGCTGAACCTGCGGTAATTGGATGGATCTCATTCCAAGCTTCCCTGACTGAGACATTACCTTAATGTTCAATTTCCTATCGTATGGATGTGGATCCCAGCCTGTGTTCCTGCAAGCTGGTGCAGCACAGGCTCATTTCCAAGAGAAGCTCTGAGCAGAGCATCTCATTCAGACGTGGAGCTGCCGGGAGGAGCTCGACTCCCTCAGGAGCTGGTAGAAATCACAGTGAGGATGAGAACTGATGGATGCTGGCCTTGTTACCAGGAGTGTTCGCCACCCTGCTGCCCCCATGGCCACGTTCTCAGGGACGGGTCTGTTCTCCGTGTGGGACGTGGTGCTCATTCACTCATCCTCTGCTGGGTGAGAGGCATTACCCCTGGGATCGGGACGTTTAAATAAGTAGATAAAATCATTTCATGTGATGCATATGATGCATGACACATGCGTATGCGCCTTCTGTCCCCGGAAGAAGCTAGCTAGGGCGAAAGGAGAGGATTTGCAGGAGACTGACCTTGTAATCACTAATGTCCCGACTCGGCTGTCCCCAGCTGGGAGAGGATTCGTGATATAAACCCCTGCCAAAAGCATGCAAAACCCACAATAGAGGGTTCCATGCTGAATTTCGAGTTGTCCAAAGAATCACAGGGTGAAAGACATTTTGTCTTTTGACAGGGTTTGGAAAGCTGCTGAAAACAAGGCGGGCAAGTCTCCGCTCCTGCAACATGACTGATTTTGGGGTCAAGGCACAGAGACCAGACGTGTAGCTCCGTATGCTGAATGTCTCCCCCAAACGCCAACCTCCCCATTCAGCCATCTAATTTAATTAATTAGAGGACTTACGAAGGAGACATATTTTCATTGTGTGATATAATTATTTCATGTAGAATCAGAGGTGCACGGCCCCTGCTCTGGCCAGCGATGTCCTAACGTTCCCTCCAGGGTTTGGAGAGAGAGGGAGGTACTTGGAAGCCGCCTTCCCAAAGTGAAGCCCTTTGGGGTGACCACCAGTGGTCACCAAGGCGAAGAGGCCACAGGAACTGCTGGGGCAGTGGCATGCCGGGGGCAGGGGTCTCTGTGGCTCCAGCAGAGCTGGGCTGGCCAGCGGCTTGGTGATCAGCCCAGGTGGGCGGTCGGGCGGGCTCTCACTTGGACACTGTCTCTTTCTCCCAGCCCTTCCTGCCCGTGCTCGGGGCCCTGCTGTCTTCTTCTCCCTGGGCTCTCAGCAGCACTCACGACAGCACTTTGCCCCCTCACCCCCCTCACCTCCACCTTCCCCTGTCCACAGCCCCCTGACGGCTGTGGAAGGGAGCCTCCCTCTGAGCGACTCCATGAACACCAGGAGCAGGGCGGATGCTGTCTGTCAGCGGCTCGTCCCAGGGCCTCCCGAGCGAGTCCACAGCAGGAGAGCGGGCCTGGGGGGAATGTGGACGGCGGGGGAAGCCATGCACGTCTCACCGGGCTTTCCTGGGGGCAAGGAGAAAAAGGCCCTGGAGACTTCTCTGGCTTACCCCTTGGGGTTGGTCTGCTCTACAACACTAGATAAAATGAGGGCTGAGCTTTTCTTCTTGGACTGTGTTAGGGGTGACCTTTCACTGCTTTGCACCAGAGAGCAGATATCCAGAAATAACAAACATCTTTCAACCATTTTCTCGTTTATGTATTTTTTAAAAGATTGATTGATTGATTGATTGATTGATTGATTTGAGAGAGAGAGAGAGAGCAAGAGCACAGATGGAGAGGGAGAAGCAGGCTTCCCGCGGAGCAGGGAGCCCGACCTGGGGCTCCATCCCAGGACCCTGGGACCATGACCTGAGCCGAAGGCAGACTCAAAACTGACTGGGCCACCCAGGTACCCCCGCTTACGTATTTTTAAATACTGTGTGGAGGGTGGGGGGATGGGTTAGCCTGGTGATGGGTATTAAGGAGGGCACGTTCTGCGTGGAGCACTGGGTGTTATGCACAAACAATGAATCATGGAACACTACATCAGAAACTAATGATGTAATGTAAGGTGATTAGCATAACAATACAAATTTTTTTTAAAAAGTTGGAGGAAAGACACTTAAAAACATATATAAAAAAGAAAAAAGGCAATTTGATATAATAAATGAGCTTTTTATTTCCAAAAATAAATAAATAAATAAATACTGTGTGACTCCCTCCCCGAGTGTGGGTGGGACCTGCGCATGTTTATAGCATACAGTACGGTAACACCCGCCTTGTGAGGATCGATGATGGTTGGCTCGATGAAGCAAGTGGCAACTTGGGGCACACAAGGCAGGGGCAGAGTGCAGCCTGAGGAATTTCTGCCAACGGCCAGAGTGGGCGTGGACCCTGACCCTTCCCCAGCCAAGCCCTCGGATGAGACGTTATCCCCAGGATCACCCTTCCTACGCCCATGTCCTCACTCAGAAACTTCGAAGTAATAAAAGGGTGCTGTTTTGTTACAAAGTAATTGATTTACCCACTTTGCATCTTTTATAAGAGGAAACTCCGTGGCCCCTGGCATGTATTTGGTGACTGTGTATCCCACGTGGCCTTTCTCTGCCACCGTGGCCCCACTGCCTCCCTCGGCGCTCCCCTCACCCATCAGAGTGCTGCGTTCCCGCTGTAGCCTCCTTCCTGCTGACACTGCATTCCTCATGAATGATTTGTTTCAGACGAAACCGAGTGATGACTTGTAGGCCACCTTCACTTTAAAGAGTGTTCCAAGTGGCTTCTGTCATCTGTGAAATAAGTTTGGTTTTTATAAATGAACTGTATTATAAATCAATGAACCCGACTCTTAAGTACGCTGGGATAATTTACGGATGTTATGTAAGGTAGCGCTATCTTCCCTGCAGCTTAGGATTAAATATGATTCCACCTGTAAGTAGAAAGCCCATCCCTCAGATGACATTGTGCACACACTATCTGACGGCATTTGGTGGTGGCTGCCCATTTGCCATCACTGAAGGCAGCAACCACTACCCCAAGTTGATGTTTTTCCTACACAGTTATTGTGCATTGGCCAACTGTACCTGGTGGGAGTCAGGGGATGCACAGAGGTTGGGTCCTTTAGCCTGTGCCCTTGAATAGACGTCTAGGTTACAGGAAGCATGACAAAATACCTTCCCTGCAGAGAAGACCCCAGGGTTTGTCATTTCAGATCTGAGCAGAAGCTTCTGAACCAGATATGTCCCATTGGCCCCTCTGCATTCCTCTCTCTTGCTCTATGCCTCAGGGACTAATTTTGTGAATGGTACTGATCGTTTAATTGTCCTATGGTTGGATTTGGCCAATGGGGCACTATGGCCAAAGACAGGGCAGGGGAGCGAGGTCGGGTGTATATCCCACTGGCTCCTTCCCTGCAGGGTCACTGCTGGTGGGCTGAACCCTCCGTGCACGGCCGGCCCTGGCTAACACATGCCGATCCTGACAGCGGAGCCTATACCCATGCACATTGCACGGGATAATCATTCTGTGTCATCTTTTCCTTCTCCTTCTCCCTTGAGCAGAGGCAGCTCTGCATTCAATGCCTCTGGACACAACGGAGGAAAGAGAAGTAATTGCCTGGAAATCTTTGGCTTTTCTCCAAAATGAATGCCCCAAGGAGGGGATATGGGGAACGATACCATCTAATTCAGAAGTGGGACGGATCATGCAGGGGCTTCTCCACAGGCCAGCGGGCTGTATGGGTTCTGGCACTGGTGTGAAGGTCCAGAGCCCAGAGAAGGACAGTGCAGGGTACACATAGGAAGAAGACATCATGGCAGACTCCTGGGAAAACAGTCAAGTGCCAAGGATGGATCGGGAGGGAGAGGCCCACCACTCAGTGGGCAGCCTTTGTGAGCAATCCGCCTGGGCCCTGTATCCTACTGTGCAACTTCCCCAAGGAACCTCGACAGCGTGTGGGATCCTCTGGGGTGAGGATAGGCAGCATACACCGTGAGTCAGACATCAGGTGCCTTGCAGGAGCTTACCCTCCCCAAGTGTATGCGGACTTTACAGATGGGGAGACTGAGGTACAGAACAGTCAAGGATCTCCTCCTAGGTCACATGACTAGTAAACGTCAGAGCCAGGGTTCAAACCCAGCACGGCCAGCTGTCTCTACCGTCACTTGTAAAGATCCTTACCTAACTGGAAATACCTGGTAAAACACAGAAAACTGTGTCTTTTTTTTTTTTTAAAGATTTTATTTATTTATTTGAGAGAGAGAGACAGAGAGCACAAGAGGGAAGAGGGTCAGAGGGAGAAGCAGACTCCCTGCTGAGCAGGGAGTCCGATGTGGGACTTGATCCCGGGACTCCAGGATCATGACCTGAGCCGAAGGCAGTCGCTTAACCAACTGAGCCACCCAGGTGCCCGAAAACTGTGTCTTTTGTGCATGAGCTTCCAGTGGGGTCTGCACTCGGGGCTAAGCTGGTGATGCCCAGCAATGCTCCCTCTAATCCGCACTGAGAGCTGCCCATGTCATTCCTGTCCTGGACTCCTGGGTCTGCAGAAAGGTTAAGATTTAAGATTGGCTCATACTCTGGAAAGCTGTAAAATCCAAATCTGGAAGGGGTGCTGAGAAGTCATTCTGTCCAGCTCCCTGCTTTTAGGTAAGGGTTGTTGATCCTCTCTTTCCCCAAAGATGGCCAAGCAAAAAGCCTTAACACCACCCTTGGACCTCATCCCAGGTCTTTCTAAATGAGTCTGTCGTCACTAGCTGAGCCTGAGTGCCTTTCCTTGATGGTGCAATGTAAACTCCCACACCAGCCCATCTCCATCATGACAACCTATGTATTTCTTCCGAAATTCTTCTGAAGTTATCTCAGATGTGCATTATCTGGATGACTGCCTGTTCTTCTGTCTAGGATGGAAGCTACTTGAGAGCAGGTGCCATGTCTGTCCCGTTCTCTGCTCCATTCCCGACACCCACGGCAGCACTAGGCAGACCGCAGGAGATAAATAAGAATGTGTCCAACAACTGAGTCATCCTCATGGTTGAGAGTCACCAGATGAATCACGGACACACAGGCTCTCCAAGTTGGAAAGGATTTTAAACTTCTTCCGGTCCAATTTTCTATACAACGCGTGAATCCAGAGCTCCATCTATTACAGAATCATGTCCACGAATGTTTTTCTGACTTTAATTTAAGGCTCTTTAAAAAAAAAAAATACTGTTCTTTTGTTGGCCAAGAAGCAGCTGCTGTTCCATCACGCACATAAAGTGAAGGTTCTTAATGACATCTCATTTGGAATCTAAGTGTTTATCATTTGGTAACAACTTACAAACACTGCCAATTTTACAAATAACTATTGGAAAGAGTGAATGGCTAAAATCCTGCAAATAGTCGGTCATTTGATTTTAAAAGTCAGCTTTTATTAATGAAATGCTGTGCTTTGCTCCAACACTCTTCATGTCTTGCAAACGCCCATCAGCTGCCTGCAAGGCACAGACCCAGTGTGCGCGGATCACATCTCAGTTTCTAAAACTGCCACTTGAGAAAATGATAATAAAACGGTAAAAGGATTGTCAATATCAAGTGTTGACGAGTGTATTGGAAGCACGTATCACTTCGCTGTGCTGGTAGGAGCATCAGATGGAATTTTAAAAGCATATACCAGGGGCGCCTGGGTGGCTCAGTCGGTTAAGCGACTGCCTTCAGCTCAGGTCGTGATCCTGGAGTCCCGGGATCGAGTCCTGCGTCGGGTTCCCCGCTCGGCGAGGAGCCTGCTTCTCCCTCTGACCCTCCCCCCTCTCATGCGCTCTCTCTCTCTCTCATTCTCACTCTCTCAAAATAAATAAATAAATCTTTAAAAAAATAAATAAAAGCATATACCAATTCCATGTCTTGGAAATCCCCACAGGAGAAATGCTCCCCTCCACACACAAGGATGTTTATTTCAGCACAGCTAATAGAGGAAGACTGGAAACAACTCTAAATGTCTGTTAGTAGGGAAGTGGGGTTTTCAAAAACGAGGCAGACTTACAAGGAATGATGTTTGAATTATCTCCCTGATGTTCTGTTGAATAAAAAAGCGGCGTGAGTTCATCTATGGTTTTGTTGACTTTTCATGAAAAACCTACACTGATACACACAACAAATAGACCCCTCTCAAATTCCCTGCTCTAACACATGCATGTAAATTCATAGAAAGAAGTCCAAGAAGATATGAAACAAACAGGGACCAATGGTTACTCCTGGGGAAGAGAGAAGGGTCTGCGCTCACGGGAGAAGCTGATGAGAGCTTCAGCGTTCTTGAATTTCGTCAGCTCACGTGGAGAATATACACATGTGTTCCTGGTGCAATTAACATTTAATTAAAATGCCACTGTTATACATCAGAAAATCAAATGGAAGTGTGAGGTTGGGGGGGACAATGGAGATGTCAGCCTAAGACGTCATATTCCTATTCTGGCTTTCCACGCGAGATGAAGACTTTTTCCCCAACATGAGAGATGGCCAGGGGCTTTCTGGAAAGGGTTCGGTCACGGCCAGCTGATACCGCGTCTCAGTGGAGGCTGCTCGGTCAGTGCCCTCACTGCCTGGACTCAGCATCCCTGTGGGAACAGCCCGGAGACAAACAGGTACGGGGGAAGGGCGTCGAAAGGGAGAAAGACTCTCACCTGGCTTGTCCCACACCTGGGGGTGGTGGGGGCACCTCCGGTTGCCTGGACTGGGACTAACCAGGTCCTTCCGGGACCGGCTGCAGGCCATGGTTCCCAGAGGGGTGGCCATGCTTCCATATTGTCTTCCCTCCATGTCCCCAAGTTTGATTGGTCCATGGTGGCCAGGAAGCCCAGTCGAAGCCCATCAGATAACGTCCCAGGATGTTTGGAGCTGGGATCGTGCAAGGGAGCAGGGTCCCTGATCACAGTGGAAACATTATCCACCCAGCCTGGTTGCTGTTGGCAGCCAAGTCTCCTACTTGATGGAGAACTCAGGTCCATGGTCAGGGAGAGTAAACTGATATGCAGAGAGACAGAGGAGAGACAGAACAAGAGTCCAAAAGGCTTTCACATTTACTGCTTTTCCTGACGTTCATGCCCTTCCTGCTGCTCAACAGCCCGCCCCCTCTTTCGAGGCCCTGAGCCAGCACCCTCCCGCCTGCAGAGAGGGGTCCTCACGAACTCAAGGACAGAGGCTCCATCAAGCCCATCCCAGGAGAGGGGACCCAGGCATCAGTCACAAGGGGCTCCCCTCCCACAATGTAGTCCCTGTGCACCCCAGCAGCTTCCACCCCTGCCTCTGGAATCTGTTGGAGCCGAGAAAAAGCAGTCCCTGGTGTCTGATAATTCCAGCTTTTTTGGCAAGAAAGGATGTAAGAGAAGCCAGCTCTGACTACTTTCACATTCAAGGTTGCTGCACCCCTACCAAGCACCAACATTACTTCATATTTATAAAATATGTATTGGATTAGGTATTAAACTCAAGGAGTGTGTAAAGAGAGCTCTGCTTCTACAGTCTGTTGTCCTCTTCACAGAATGTTCTAGAAGGGCCCTTGCCCCAGCAGGGGACTGTGCCCTGCACTTACTTTAGGACTCACAGCATTGCTTCCTGGGGGAAAGGACTCTGCCAAGCCCTGCTTCTCCCATTTTGATAAAAATCAGCTCATCTAGGAGGACCAGGCCATGAGCACGTGACTTCTCAGGCCCAGGCTCCAAAGACATAAGCAAGCACATTTGTGACTTTCTAGAACGTTCTGGAGGCCCCACACTCCTGTCTGCTGCCCCACAGGATAATTCCTCAGCAGACAAGTTGGGTACGTGTGGACAGAGAGGGAGGCAGGAGGGTGGATTATCCGGAAGGGTATTTCCTCCAACCTATGAAAAATGCCTGACGGATCACCCCTGTTTTACTATAAAGAACTATTTCTGGTGATCCAGTATTCTTTTCACCTAAGAGAACATAACTGTCCCCTAAACAGGACTAGACAAATGCTCAGATCCTTGACTGCCTATTATCCCTTTATAGTGTGGGATTGTTATGTCTTCAGACAGACCTGGATCTGGTGCTGGCTTAGCAGCTCACAGCCTTGGGAAAGTCTCTTAACTTCCCTGTGCCTTAATTCCTCGTGTTCAGATGGAGATAAGACTCATATCAATCAGAAACATGTTAACTGCTAGTAATTGATGTGAGTGGGCAGTTTTTTCTCACAAATAATAATAGAACCTAAGACATCAGTTCATGGCTCAGTCATGTCCCAGAGCTACATGCTTATGATTTCCCCTAATTCTTTCCTCATAGTTACAGGAAAGCTGCTGTAGCTCCTGCCATCATATCAGTGTTCAAAGCAGGAGCAATTGGGGATGGTGGGAGCCATGCTGGTCCTGTTCTTTCCCTGTCTCCCAGATTTGTTACTTTTTAATAAGAAAACACAAGCTCTGGTGGACTTGCCTCTACCCTTCCCTCCCTGCTACATTTCTGTTTACTCTTTCTTGGCTAGTACTGTGTGCAGACCTCCTTTTGCTGTAGGGAAGGGGTATTTGGTTTACCAGCCTTAGTTGAGAATAGCAACAAAAGGGGAAGTTGGAGATGGATTTGGGGTTAATTTAATGGCATTAGGAAGATTAAATAAATGATCAATGTGAAGTACCCAACTGCGTCATGATTATGGATGATCATTCCATGTATTGATTCACACTGCATATAGTGGAATCATCACAATTTTGATTCGGTCCATATCATGCCAGTTTTATGCTTGCTTGATGAAATCCTGATGCACTTCTCAGTGCCTCAAGTAACTTGTGTCCAAACACCATGACTCTGGGTGGGAAGGAAGGGGTTCTCTTTTTGTCCCTTTTCAAAGCTTTAATCAAGTTTATCATTTATTTTTCCATTACGAAGTAACATGGTGCCAAGAATGTAGTAATTGCTTAATGAAAGTCATTGTAAATCCTTCATCACCAACCTTACAGGAATATATTTTCCCCATATTTGAAAACTTTTTTCTAATAAAGAATCTGGAAAACACAGAAAACCTCAGAGAAAGACACATACAAGTCATTGGGAATCCTGTAACCCATAAGATAAGAAAATGAAAACCCGCAGACCTTTGTATGGTAGTTGGCATGTGGACTGGGTTGCTTCTGGTGGGGCCTCCATGTTAATTAAGGTAAGAAATGCTGGCTGGTGTAGCAGATAAACCACGGTGTCCCCGTGTCCATGCCACAAGCCAGTGGGATCGGCAGAGACTTCTCTGGAAGTGACTTGAGGACCCTGTCCCTTCCTCCTCTTGGCTCGCTGCTCCTCTGGATCCTCTTGGGAAGCCAGTGTACTGAGGGAGAGAAAGGGGATGGAAGGGTGTCCTGGGCATGCTGGGGAGTGGTCTCACTGTGTGACCCTCATTTCAGAAAGGAGACTGAAGCCAGCACTGGCTGGGGCTGCCACGGGGAGCATCGTCTTGTGGGTCAGAGGCCACGCAGCCGCCCAGCTGCCCACAGGAGTGCTGCATCCGCACCGAGGCTGGACAGACACGTCTTTCTCACACCATCCCACCAATACCACGTTTGGCATCTTTGCTGCCCATGTGGCTTTTTAATCAAGAGATCCGGTGAATCATTCCATGTCCTCTTAATCGATCCTTTTTCTGCTGAAGTTGGCCAGACTCGGGTTCTCTTGGTTACAACTCCAAAGCCTAATGGATGCAGCTCAGGGTGTGGATATCGAGGGTTCTCACTGCATGGGAGATAAAGGGCAACTGTGTGAAATAGGAGATGCTAATTAGCGTGATTATGCTGACTATTTCACAACATACCCCAGAATATCATCGTGCGCACCCTTAACACATGCAATTTTTATTTGTAGCGCACACCGCAGTAAAGCTGGAAAAAAAAATACAATTGCCCTCGGAAAACACAGATAGGGCTGCCTTGCTCATAGTCGACAATTAATATTTGCTGCATCAAATGAAGGATAAATTAGTAAATGCCTCCTGAGTGCTAGGGATTTTGCCAAACATTCATGCATCAGACGCAGAGCCGTAAAGACCCACGCGAGAGCAAGGACCGTGAGGTCCAGGAGGACATCATGTCCGGCACAAAACGTCCCTCCGTTTCCGAGGGGAGAGCTGGGGGCTGGAGACCGTTAGAACAGTGCTCAGGGCAGAATGCAGAATACAGCGGTTGTGGGTTCCAGGGGTGGCTGTGGGTGTGTGGCCGGTGCTCTTTGCTCTTGTTTCCGTAGGGATGTTCCCGGGCTGCTCTCTAGGGCTCCCTCTAACCGGGTCCTGCCGAGAGTCCGGCGTGGACGCTGTTGTTCCAAGCTGGTAACTAACAAACGTGCGGCAGGGAGTGTCATGCACGCTGTTGGCATGCGCTTGCATAGACATGTGCCGTTCGGTGTGGTTGAAGCGGCTCCCATCTGGCCTAAATATAGAGACATCGATTTCTTTCTCCAGATGGTGCCACGGCTTTCAGCTGATTGCTCTCTTTTATACTAATAGACACAGAAGTCATCCCGCCTAATGGCAGAACCCGGAATGTGAACATCTGGGGGAGCTCAAGGTGTCTTGTTAGTTGGCATGTAGGCTCCCCACAGAGTTCACGGGGTCTTGGCTGGAGACAGATGCTCTGGCCACTGAATGGTGATGGGCCCAGGCCCCGAGCAGAGCCCTGAGATGGTGAATCAGGGCCGGGGGGAGGGGTGGCCCTGTCCTCCCGACTGTGAGGTAGGAGACCGTAAGCTCAGGCAGAGCCGCAGGCTACAGCCAGAGAGCATGCCTGGGGCCCCCCCCATCCTGACATCTGCTTGTCGTGGGGCCCTGGGAAAGTTCCTGTGCCTCTCTGTGCTCCAGCTTCCCTACCTTCACATGGGAAAGTAGCATTACCCACGCCGTGGGGCTGGGAGAGCTGAATAAAGTCCATCAGTGATGAGAGCGGCACCTGACACTCAGTGTGCATTTGCACGTTTGCTGTTATGATGTACAACTCGAAAAAAAATATAACTGGGCCTTTATCTTATTATGCTCAGTGTACGATAAGATATCAACAGTTATTTAAACGAAACAGAAATACATGACCAACTCAAGACCACTGTACAGTGTATTTTGGGACAGGCTGAGGGGATGAACTGTTTCTGCATTAGCTTGAGCAGCAAGGCAGGTAAGTGAGTCACAGAAAGGTCCACGAATGACTCCACCATTAGGTGTAAGGAATTGTAGGCCAACAGACGCAGACGTGCTTCCGTACGCGGGCTGGGGTCAACCCAAACCCGCCAGGAATCCAAACGAACCATAACGAAGACAAAGCAACGATAATTAGAGATTGCCAAACAAAAATAGTAGCGATTGAAAAATACAACCAACTTAATGTAAAACTGAAGATTCACCGATAAGAATGCCCATCCCCCCAAACTGTAGAAATTCCAACCATCCGTATTTGTCTTTTACTTATCGATTTGCAAATATTTTTTGTCTATTAAAGATTTAATCCTCTGTCTCATGCAAATATTTTTCCTACTTCCCATTCCCCTTATTCGTGTGTGTGTGTGTGTGTGTGTGTGTGTGTGAATTCCCGCGTGTATCTGTGCGTCTGAGGGTCTTGAAACTAAGGAGAATTTGGTTTTCATTCAATCTCTCCGATTGATGTTTTTTCTTTAGTGGCTTCTCTCTTTGGGGCTTAGTTCACAAAGTTCATTCCTATCAAATATTTACATATTAAATTTTAACTACATTTGCCTGCAATCTCTTATTACATTCATTTCTACTCCTGAAACATGAACGACAGCCAGAGGAAAAATCCCAGAAAGGCTCTGGGACAGGTCACACTACATTAAAGTTTTAATGGCTTTTTTATTCGTAAAAGTTGTGACCACGGGGTCCCAGGGAATGATTTCTAAATAGATGAATCAGAAATAAATGGTGTCCCCGCCCAGTGCTTGTCCCCTGCAGAACAGTCACCTTGGGTGCCTAATTAATAACTCCAACGAGACCTCCAATGAGAAAATAAAATACAAGCGTGACAACTTTGCTAAGGCTCCTGCAAAAAAGTCACTTCAAGAACCTTTTGCTGGAAAGAAAGTTCTGCCTTAATTCTGTCTGAACTTGCCTGATGTGCTGCAATCATGTTGGAGTTAATTAATATCAACAATCTCCCGTCAGTTTTTGGGTTCAGCTCAAGTCCTTGATCTGTGTCGGAAATGCCATCAGTGAAATAAGGTAACATCCCGCTGTGTAGGCTGAGTGATGGCCTGAGGGGCATCCGAGCCCCGATCGCTGGAAGCTACCTCCATGGCAGAAGGAATTTGCGCAATTAAATTAGATTATCCTGGATTATTTGAAGGTCTGAAATGTAATTCCAAACCCCTCGTTAGAAGGAGGCAGGCCGATAGCAGAACGGGATGAGGTCTTCGAAGCAAGAGGCAAAGGGGTGGATTCTCCCCCAGGATCTCTAGAAGGAACCCCCTCTGCTTGGTTGACACCTGTTGATACTCAGTGAAGTGGATTTCAAACTTCTGGCTTCCAGGATGGGGGGAATGCATCTGTGATGTTTTAAGCCCCCAAGTTTGTGGTAATTCGTTAGAGTAGCCATAGCAAAGTGATATACCAGTCAAATACATTTTGTATGATTTACGTGAGAACCTTCACTGAAAATCCACTCTACAACTGGCAAATTTTAAAAACACTGAGATTGAAACCCTAAAAGCCCCTTTCAGGATCTACTCTAGGTAAACCTGTTAAACAGGAAAAATATCCCATCTTCCTTTTAGGAAGGGCAGGACGGTTTCTTTACACTGCTCTCTCAAACTTTCTTTCTCTGGCTACAAGAAAACTATGCTACATTCTGTCTTACTCAAGTGTTAAGGAAACAATGTGTTGAGTAATTTGCTACTCAGCTCAGAGTATTTGCATTTTAATAAAAGTCTAGGTAGGAGGCAAGTCCTTATACAAAGGAGAACTTTCGGGGTGGAATTGTAAGCATAAGCCTGGGAGAGGTGTGTGACTCAGAGGTCTGCCCGGATGTCCTCCAACAATACCATGGGGGTAGCTGCCTGGTGAGCCTAAGAAAGTCCCTGCCTCGGTGAGACGCTGCTCTGAGGTCCTGGGGTATTTATAGGCCAGTGTTTGATAGCAGAGTTGCAGAAGGACAGAAAGCCAGCCGTGTGGGGAGAGAGCTCCCGAGAGGGCGCCGAATACACGGTAGCCAGCGTGGATGCAGTGCCGTGAGGAAGGGGCTGGTGGGGAGGTCTTAAAGACAATGGACCCAGGTCATGCAGGGTGGTGTAGACCACACTAAGGAATCTGGATTTGATGCTGCACTAGAGACATGGAAGCCGCTGGGGTATTTTGAGCAGAGGAGGTGTATCAGGGCTCTCCGGAGAAACAGAACATATATACGTACCAGGATGCCCAGATAAGTGGCTGAACATTATTTCTGGGTGCGTCAGCGGTTGGGATGGATGAAATAGAACCAGGGGGTCGGGGAGCCCTCCCGGAAGGCTCTGAACAGCTCACCAGGCTGGTCATCGTGACCAGTCTTAAGAAAGACAGGAGTGGTGGGGTCGAGCTTGCAGGTGGACATCCCGGGACAAAGTGACCTTCCCTGGCTGGTCTGGGCCCCGGTGCCAACGTGAGCACCACCGTGTGATTTCTTGTCTTTAAGACTGCAGCACATTTTTTATCACATTCTCCAAATATCAACAATTTGTTACTCCATAGAGCCTTTAATTAACCACTCCATTTAGTCACTAGAAAGGAGACTAGAAACAATTAATATTACCCAGTTAACCCACCCAACCTGGTAGATGCTAAATAAATACTTGTTGAATTTAGAGAAGTGAAGAAATCTCTCCATTCATTATTAAACGTACTTTTTCCATGGTGGGACTTGGCAAAATCAAAATCATCAATTGCCTTTGATTTCAAATTTAATTATTGAAGGCCAGACCTGCAAGAAATTTTCAAGATAACTGCATAAAAGCCAGTGATATTTGAAGGCGTCCTTTACTTTATCACTCAGAATTTCTACTATAATCCAACCTTTTTTTTTTTTTCTTTCCTTCTTAAAAAATAAAAAAAGACATCTCAGACACTGGCCCTAATTATCCAACACTAGAGTCTCCAGGATGAAATGTAAAATATTCACTTATATCAGGATCTGTCACATGTCCTGATATTTGGTTGGGAGCCTTCACATTTGCCTTCGGGTAGCCTTGAGGTTCAAATAGATTCTGTCCACCTTTCTCACGAAGATTGGCAGGTGGGGCTTCCAGTGGCCGGTGTTGGGAGGGATTCTGAAGTCCGCCCTAGGATGGGAGGACGGGAGCAGGGCCATTAGCTGGTGCCGTCCACCCCGGGTGAGGGAGTGGGACACAGCATCACCCTCTCGCAGATCTGAGGCCTCTGGAACAGCCTGAGGTCACCACAGGTGGTCAGCATTGTTGCCTTCCATGCACGTTTGTAAACAATGCCTGAAAGGAGCGCTTCTCCTTTATCAGCTCAAAATGCACCCCCTCCTTTCCAGCCAAAGCTCAGACAGCCACCACGTGCACAGGGGAGCTCCTGTACTGGTACCGCCATTCTGGGCAAAAAGCTCTTTAATTAATTGCTTCTCTGCAATCTCTCTTGAGCCATAATCTCATTTCTTTAAGCCTCAACCTGAGATTTCCCGTAAGAATGAACACAGCAGTTCAAGAATCCACAGATACCAGGTCCAAAGGACTGGCTTCTCTTTGTTTAAGGCAGAGAAACAGGAAGACGGGAGGAGAGCAGAAACAAACCCGAAAGATTTGGAGTACAATGTATTAAGTCTCCTCTCATCCTATAAATAAATCCTCGGGGTTCCACTCTCCTTTGGAATCTCGATCCCTGTTAGCTTAATTCACTCCCGAGCGTTTAAATCGACGCCATGGGAGGTGGTCTTCACTTACAAAGAAATGAAACAGCATTAACATGGCTCAGTGTGGCAAAGCATCCAGCCCTGCAGGACAGGATCCGGTCGGACACAACAGGACGCGCTGCAGAGAATAAAGGTAGCAGACAGAGCAGGGTTTTCTGAAATCTCGTTTCAGTTGGGATGCGTGCGCCTGCGTCTCTGTGTTTTCGGTTATGTCAAATCTATTTCTTACTGCGTGGACTGCAGTCAAGAAAGTGTCAAGGACACTGGAGTGAATGGTCTATGTCATAGGAGAGGACATCTCTCTGTCCTCGCTGCCCCATCCCGGCCCCAGCGGCGCAGCCCCAGCGTCAGCAGCTCCACCGGGGGACGGGGACACAGGGCGCGTGCAGCTGTTAGCCTCGTGCTGGCTGCATGTGAGCATCGCGCAAATACTGTTCTGGATTTCACTGTGCCAGAGACTCTCCCTTCGGGATGGAAGTGAGAGGAAGGCTCCGTCCACCCACCCTCAGAAGCGGGAGGAACCAAAGAGGGACAGCAGCATATTTTCGACAACCACGTGGCAAGCATGTGAGGCACAATCAGGCCCCAAGAGGCACACGCTGCAGTTCTGGATTCTGCTGAGCCAGATGGAAGACGGCTTCTCAGAAGACACGGAACTTCCAGAAGCACTCAGCTGTGCTTGCGTTTCTGCCTCCACTGCAGGTTTGGAAGAAGAGCACGTTTGCTCACCTTGAGGATATCTTTCCTCCTCTCTTTCTTTCTTTCTCTCTCTCTCTTTCCTTCGTTGGTTCTTTCTTTTCCCCACTGTTCGTTCCCTCCCTCCCTCCCTTCCTTCCTTCCCAGGATGCCTATCTTCAAGACACCCCTTCTGCTCCTGACTCCTGCGGACAGTTTCACACGTGTGTGGCTGAAAACGTCCACTTCGAGCGGAGGGATTCCCACCTGTGGACTTCTCATGCGGACTTCAAAGAAAGGCAACCACCACTCACAGGCTTACTTCACTCAACTACAATTTAAAACCAACTCTCAAGCATAATGGGATGTTACAGCCAATATTTATTTTTTTCCTTTCATTAGATAAATAGTATTAAATTGAGATCCTTGAGAAAATTGTACCAATGGTATCACATTTGAATGTATTTCGAGCTCAAGACTCACTCAGGCAAATTTTTATCATATGCAAATCACCATCATTATGCAAATATGAGCATCCTCATTGCCAAGCAAGTGTGAAATGGATGTTTGTTTTATGGTGATGAATTACCTTTCCCAGTTGCAGTCTGTGGCATATGCAGCTAGGGAATCTGTGTTGGGCTCCTGTTTGTTTTCCAGACATTTTTGTTGGTTCCAACATAAATCTATTGCCAACGTGGGCGATGTGGGGTCTGTCTTTTTTCTTTTTTTCCAGGTCTGGGATCTAAGTTTCTTTGTTGAAGCATTACTGGGGTTCTTTATTGAAATCTAGAGTTTATAGGTAACAGTGAGTCCACAGCCAGCTTGAAAAGCTGTCACTCTGTGGTCAGATTGGGGACTTCCCTGCTTACCTTCAAAATCTCCTGCACCCCTATGAGAGCCACAGCACTTCCTAGAGCCCCTCAAGGAAGACAGCGGTGCAGAGCAGGGGGTAATTTTGTTGTGCTCTGTCCAGGGTAGGCAAACTGGATAATATTAGTCATGATAAATCATTAGCCACTAATGCTTCCTGAGTGGACACTTCATGCTAAGTATTGAACTGTGGTTTCTCATTTAAGCCTCGTGCAGTCCTTTGAGGAAGACGCCATCATCCTCCCGTTTCGTACACGAGGAAACTGAGCTCAGAGAACTTAAATAACCTGCTCACAGTCACACGGCCAGTACATGGTGGAATCCGGGCTCAGACCCAGTTGGCTGCTTCTACAAAGCCCAAGCTCTTAGACACCATGCGTCCCTAAAGGGGGACTTGAACTCAGAAGGTTGGAGCCAGGTGTGCTGAATGAAGGCGGGAGCCGGCCCAGGAGAAGGCAGTTCAAGGGACACGCCGGTGGACGTATGCGTGGGGCAGCATCCATTCGGACCACTGGGGCCCCATCTTGCCTGAGAGGAGAAAGGGACTGGGGGTGGCCTGAATGGGCTGAAGTTATGGGAGGATGGACGGCGTGGGAGGACCAGCCAGGGAGGAGCCCTGCCCTCGGTCTGAGTGCCTATTGTCTGTGAGGGAGACAGAGCGAAGACGCGGGTTCCCAGGAAGATGGCGGGACAGGTAAGCGGTCCATTAAGACTCCCATCACCTGACTTAGCCCTGACGGGCTCTTTCCCCTCCTCCCATCTACTCCAATATCCCCTCCACCTGCAGATGTGAATTCCAGGATTAAGAGGGATAAGGCTGTGCGTGAGAATCCCAAGTATTCTAGAACATTCCTTCTCAGACTCTGGAGTTTATTCCCCTTGCAGTATCTTACCGCAGGAGATGCACACGCCTACAGGGATAGGACAGGCAAACGCACACGTTCCAGCTCCTAATATTCCATTTTTCCCCGCAGAAATGCACAGGGCAGGGGGCAGGTCGACCAGTCCACTGTTCAGGAGCCCCGCACAGAAGGCTCCTGATTGTTCTCTTTGCTTGTCATTGGTCTCAGGAGATGGGGAGAGAAGAAAGGCAAGGATCTCTCGAGGAGGGCTCCGAGAGCAGACGGCTGGGCCAGGAGCGTGGACGTGCGTGGGAGTCCGGCTGGTCCAGGGAGGCCTGAGCCCCCGATGCATCTCCTTCCAGAAAACCTCAGTGCGCTGCCTGCACCAGTCTGGCTGGGAGGGCGGTGACGCCCATGAGGCCTGGCACTCCAGGCCTTAGAAGGGCCCACGATCTGGCCTGAGTGGTCACAGGTAGGACTTCTTCTGCAGCCAGTGTCCTGGGGCCTCCTGGTCTGAAGGCCCACAGGGATGCTTTCAGTTCTGCCCCTCAGGGGTGAAAACCAGACTCGCTTCCTGGCTCCTTCCCCGGAGTCTCTGCTGTGAAATGCCCCGAGGCGGTTCCGGAGCACGGGTACACCACTGGGTCGGCGTGTGTGTGGACGGTGCCCTGCAGGCGATCAGAAGAGCTGTTCACAAGTCAGGGAGCATGAGTCCGAAAGGACAGAGGTGCACAGACCACCATCTGTCCCCTCAGCATGGCTCCACCCCAACCATCTCCCACCTCCTCACCGAGCTCGAGAGACTGGTCCCTGGGAGACGACTTGATGCCCTTGGCCTGGTCACATGCCTACCGAGGCCGAGGCCGCTGGAGGTCCTTCTGGGGAAACGGGGACAGGGGGCAGGTCCCAGAGGGACAGGAGGGGGCTGGCGGGCCGCACCCAACAGCTGTGCACCAGGGCCTTCCCCTCGGGTCCCCAGCATGGCCAGAGGTGACATACTTCTGAAAATGAGTCTCCCGTGCCCCTTGCAATCCTCCTTGGGGAGAAGGTGGTTACAACATGTTCACACTTTAAAGGCGAAAGTAATACTATGCAACTAGAGGATTTTTAAATCCTCACGAAGCCCCCTTTTCATTTCTACAGTAAGTTACCGTTCTTCACAGTAACGGCAGTCCGTCCCTGGTAGGGGCTGAGGTGTGCACGCCCCTCATTTCACATGTTAGGGTCCTAAGCCCTGGACCTCAGTATATGCGGCTGTATTCGGAAGTAAGGTCTTTTAAAAGGTAATTAAGGAAAAATGAGGTCATTAAGGTGGGCTCCGATCCAATATGACCAGTGTCCTGAGAAGAGGGAATGTGGACACAGACCCGCACAGATGACAACCACGTGAGGACGCAGGGAAAGGCGGTGTCTGCACACCCAGGCGAGGGGCCCCGGGAAGGAACAACCCCGTGGAGACCCTGATCTCAGACTTCTAGCCTCTAGAACTGTGAGAGAATAAAATTTCTGATTTTTAAGCAACCCCCCATCTGTATTACTATGTTATGGCATTCCGAGCACACTAACAGTTCCCCCTAAATTCCTTATCCTTAGGAATATACTGACAGTGTAACCTACCACAGAAATTTGGGGGAATATCCTGAAGGTTATTTTTTTGTTTTTCAAAAGTTCTCTTGTTTTCCTCCTGCAAGCAGACAGACTTTGAACCTTTCTGTAAGATTAATTGTCTGGAAAACTGTGTGGATTAATTGCTTACATCATTAAAAGGTCAGTAGGAAATGGATGAGCCTTTTCCGAGATGTGGGTTGCTGTGTGGGTTTTCCTGGCTGCTGGGAGGCTTCCCTGAGCTCAGAGCTGCCCAAGTGCATAGGGCTGTCTCTCTGGACAAAAGCTCAGTGGCTGCCAGAGCTCAGGCACAAGGAGGCGGGAGGGAGCAGGTGACGAATATGCAAGACCTTCCCCGTGAACCTGCGACTTAGTTTTTAGAGGTCAAGAGCTTCACAGGAGCAATGGCAAAAAATGTCCACGTTCGGGTTTTTTGTTTGTTCGTTTTGAGATCTAGGAGGTGATTTTGGTTTGGCTTCCCAGTATCCAGACCCCTGACAGGCAGCAATGGTACCCTGATTTGCCTTAGAGTAGCCCCAGTGGTCCAGGGGCCAAGTGCCCGGCTGGACCAAGCACAGCATCCTGCCGGTGGCCACACTGCCTGGCTCAGCCGTGGGCGCGTGACCAAAGCAGGTCCAATCAGAATGAGGCTCAGGGCTCTGTAAGCGCCGACAGAGAAGATTCTGAGCATCCTACCCCTGAATCTGGGGGGACATGAGCCTAAGGTGCTCCCAGGAGAGGGCCAGGCTGGGGACGGAGTCTGCACCCAAGCACAATGGACAGGGAGAGAGAGAAATCAGATTTCCATGACATCATCTGACTTGACCTTGAGCCCCCTGGAAAGCCGGCTCTGAGCCTTTCCAGTTATACTGTCCAATAGATTACTGTTTTCTTCACCTCAGCCTGGGTTGGGTGGTGAAAGTATCATCTCTAAGTGAAAGATCAAATGGCCAAAAGTTCATGTTTGATGGGTAGCTTGAGTTATTTGCCTCGTACAAAGGAGGAAAGGTGGCCCATTTATTTCTACGTGATTCTTGCGCTAAGGATTAAGAGAGAGTTTTGCCACCTGCCATTTGCAATCCTGCCCCTTGAGTTCACTGAGAGACCTAAGCATGGAGGTCAATGTCCTTCTGGTGTTGTTTGGGCAACACCAAGACGCAGCCATCAGGCAACAATACCCAAATCTAAGTTTGCTTTCTCTGTAACTAGTAGGTGACATTAAGCTCTAGTTTCTCAAGACATGAGGGAGAAGATAGTGGCTTCAGAAGGAAAAAAGTGGTCATCTTCCTTCCTCCCTCTGTGATACGTTCTCATATTTCTCCCTTATATATATTAATAATATTAATTAATTATAATTAATTTTATAATAATAATTACAATACACAGTAATAATTACATCATTGACGGCATTGTAAGTATAATTAATTTTCATGATTTCTCTCCTCTGCTAGAATATTGACTGCATAAAGACACAGTTATGTAATATTGGTTGATGCTCTTTCCCTTGTCCAGCGTAGGACCTCAGGAACAATTTGGCGCAGGAATGAGGAGACTAGGCTCGGAGATGCTAAGGAACTTGCTCAAGATCACACCCTCAGCGAATAGTGGAGCTGGGCTGGAATTTCCCCTTCATAACCCCTGTGGAGTGAGGGTGTAAAGGACAAGGGACAGAACATCACATGAGGTAGAAGTTGACCCCAAGCAGTGGTGGAAATTATGGTAGAGGAGAAAGGCACTGCACCAGATTCTCCATAAAACTGATGGAGTGTCTTAAAGGTCAACACTTAAGAGACACCAGGATGGGTGGGGAATTTGCTGGTGTGAGCTTTAGCAGGGAGAAGCTTTCTGTCTGAGCACAGGAGAGTAAGGGTCCAGAGGAGACAACCATTAACCAGGTGATGCAGGACACCTGTTGAGGGTCCCGGATGGGGGTGGGAGATCAGCGCCCTTCCGGAAGGAGTGAGGGCCCAGGGCAGAAGAAGCCTTAACAAGGCATTAGGAAGTACAAGGGAGTAAGTTCCCACAGGAAGAGACAGGTGAGTCTGTACAGTAGGCAGAGTCTGCTCAGGAAAACCGCCTACACCCAGTACTTGAAAGGAGGACGTCACTTGGGGCAGCAGTTAAAATTGTTGGAGAAGCGGAAACACCAATGGGAGAGTGGCGAGGAGCCCAGAGGAACAGCTAGCATTCTAGAGCAGGGGCCACGGAGTGAGGTGACGGTCCTGAGGCCGCCCGGCGAGAACAGGTGCCATGGGGACACCTTTCCTGCCACCCGCGGCCCCTGTTGGCTGACCCAGTCAGAAACCAGGTGGCTAGGGGTCTTGAGAAAAGTAAACTTCAAGGGTCAAGCCTCACTGATACAAGAGAGCAGGGGAGGAGCTGAGACTGGATGGGAGGCAGGGAGGAGGGATGGAGGGCAGCAGGGAGGGGGAGAGACCACAGCAGTGCCTGGAAAGGCTTGAAATCAGTCCTCTGCTTGAAAATAAGGGGCGTGGATGAAAGGGATGCAATTAAAGATAAATTACTTTTGAAATTTTCATTATCCCAAATGTTTTGTTCTTAGATATTAATTACATAAAAAAAAGAAAATGTAGTGTTATGATCATACATTATTAAAATATAAACAATGCCCCCAGGAATCTGAATTTCCTTCTTTTCTTACTTAGCTGAGAGCCCCTAAGCTTTTGGGATGCAAATGTTGTTTATCCAACACATTAGGCAAAGCAATTCAAATTATTTATTAATGGTGCTTATTTAATTTGATATCTTGGGTGTTTTCTGTGCATGTCTGATGTCATTTGGGAAACAGACCTTTGTTTACCATTTTTATTCCTATAAAACAGATTTGAGAGTGAATTATTCATGGAATTGCTTAATTCTATGGGAGTTTGATGATGCTGGGGCCGAGTCATCCCCCCCCCCCTTATTGGGACTGCCAGAAGTCAATTAGCCATCCCTAAATGAAATACAACAGATATCTCATTACCAGTCAGATTAATATTTGTTTTTTTTCTAGATTCCTTTTCATTTATGGTAATAGCTTTTGTTAAGATAAATGATCTTACAGATGCTTTGAAATCCATATGTGGCTTTTTTTAAAGCAAATGAAAGATGACCATAAAATTGTTTCATGTAAAAAACTTTTCCTGATGGTAAGCTGTTTGAGTGCAGGAAGCATGTTGTAACCCTCTTTTTAGGAACTGGTTTTAGAAACTGGTTAACATTTACGGGGTATAGACTATGTGTAAGAGACTGTGTATGGGGGTTATAAATATGACCTGATCAAATTCTCTCAATAGCATTGTGATTTAGGGGTTGAGAAAGAGGTCCAAGCTCACAATTGGCACTGGCCATTGCAAATCCTGTTATTTTAACCATTGATAATCTCCCCTGAATCTACCATAGCGACTAACAAACTGTAAGTACCAGGTAAAACTTATTTTGTGAGTGAATGAAAAAATACAGCAGTAGAGAAGCTGTTTCAGAGCTACTCCTGAAGAAAGGTACAATGTCACCTGGTGATCATATAATCCGTTTTGTTTTTAATGTCCCCGGGCAATTTGGGGGTTTGTTAGGACTCTTGGTTGCAAATGACAGCATCCCAACTCAAACTTACTTAAGCAAAAAAAAAAAGAATCTGGTTCCTGTCACCATAGAGGGGATGGGAAGTGTCAGCTTCAGGCACGGCTGGATTCAGGTACTCACACGATGGCCTGATCCCCTTTCATCACTAAGCTCTCCATTCTTCTGAGCTGTTTCCATTCATGGGCAACATGTCCCCATGTGGTGCTGAGACACAGATAGCTCGAATCCACCTCCTAATCTCTTGGTGCCTCTTCTGGGGGCTCCAGCAAAAGACCCAGGAGGAGTTTGGGTCCACTGTGACCATGTCATGTGCCCATCCTTCAGCCAGTTGCTGTGCAGAGGAGCATGATGCTCTGACTGTCCACCCCCCAGGGCCATTTGCCCATCTGAGGACCAGGGCTGAGGTCAGCACCCCCCACACTGCTTGGCCTGCCTGGGGGGAGGTGTGCAGTCCACAAAGACTCCAAAGATGTTTCATTCCTGAAGAATGAAGGAGAACGGAGGGCAGGCAAAACACATAAATGTTCACTTGTTGAACTTTGAGAAAGGTGTTTAAGATGCTTGTCACTTCTGATTATATCTTCTGCTCTCAATGTTTGAGTCACTTTTCCAGAAGATTCCGGCATTCTCCATTGTCTTTGTGTCAAGCTCCAGGTAGGAGGCCTGGGGTGTGGGCAAGGAACTGTCTTACTTCGCTTTGCTTTCATGTGCTCGGCATGTGATTCACTGCAGTTGATGTTCTTCAAACAGGTGAACGGGAGCCATGACGAAATCCCGGACTTGAGGTGTTTTTTTTTTTCTTTCTTGTCATTTCTGCAACTATCACTGAAAGACTTGAAGGCATCTTCGGGGAGAGAAGGAGCTGTAGCTACACAGCAGAGAGCCTTTCTTCTTCCCCACCTGCTTCTCGGGGGCAAGATGCTACTATCACCCCATTTCTGAGCCGGTTGATGACAGCACACAGAAATACCTTTACCACAGGTGTTCAGGTTGACAAAGAAACATAATATGTACAGGTAAACAGGCAGCCCAGAGAATCTGCCTTTTCCTTTGGGTTCACCCCCTTTTACCACGAAACCCGAATCTGTTCTTTCTCTGCAGTGGGCCTTCCTTTGCTGCTCAGTTCATGGGGCAGGTGGAAGATGCATGTCCACCTCATGATTCAGTTTCCGACCCCACGGAAAGCTCTCTGACCGGTCTGGCTTGTGACGGTCTCTTCCCCACAGTCCAGCCAGCAGTGGCCACGAGAAAGTCTCCTGTCGTACCCACAGAACTGCCAGGAGCCCCCACCGTAGGGAGAAGCAAAAGCAATCTTTGGGCCATTGCTGATACTCGTGCACGGGAGGGAGCGGGGTGAGGGGGAACGGTGGAGGGAGCGGAAGCAAGAACGAGGAACCGAGTGTGTTCGGGACGGAAGGTCTCCAGGGGAGCCTTGTCCCCAGCTGACGGGGTAGCAGGAGAACCTGCTGGGCCCTGAGACAGGGCAGTGAGTGGGAAAGTGGCCCGCCTTATTCACGAGGCTCCCTGGGCTAGCCTGCAGGTGCTCACTGCTCCCATAAACCACCATTTCCACAAAGCCATTCTCCACACGGATTAAGAGCTCCCAGGATGGAAGGCTACTTTCCTCTGAAGCAGATATCACCTCAACCCTATTTGCCAGGGAATGAGGAATAAATAACTGCACTTGGAAACGTAAATGCATAATAAATGAAATAAAAACGGCAATAGGACTCAGCTTACCTTCTGAGCTGCCTCTTTATTTTAATGAAAGCTTTTCTATCGCACCATTTACCAGCCCTGTGTCCAATCACTATGGAACCTTAATAATGTAACAAGATCCCACAGTGCTCTCTGATGACACTTGTAAACTTGGGGGGGTTTACTTCTTGTTAGACTAAGATTAAATATGGCTCTGAGAATTCTGCAAGAGGGATCTAGAAGGAAAAGCTTTATTTCTGCCATTGCACAAGAAATGGCTCTAAGTGTCAGCAACACACAAAACGCCTCCGTTGTGATGAGCCCCTGCTGCACCGCAGTGGAGTGCATGACTTGGAACAGAGCACTTGCTTTTAATGAGTAACCTTATACATCTAAGGGTAGCGGACTCCGAAGAGCAAAATGCTTGCTGTTTGACTGGCTTGCCAAATATTAAACAATTGCAAATGGGGCACCTGGGTGGCTCAGTTTGTTAAGCAACTGCCTTTGGCTCGGGTCATGATCCTGGAGTCCCGGGATCGAGTCCCGCATCGGGCTCGCTGCTCAGCGGGGAGTCTGCTTCTCCCTCTGACCCTCCTCCCTCTCATGCTCGCTCTCTCTCATTCTCTCTCTCAAATAAATAAATAAATAATCTTAAAAAAAAAAACAATTGCAAATAAGATAGACTCAGCATACGTCCATCATTGTGATTCCTCGAGATTACATCGAGGCTGATGCACAGTGGAAATGGCAACATATGGCCTCATAACCTCTACGATCTCATGAACACGGCTCCACATTTGTAAGTTCCTGTGTGCCATTGGCACTTCCATTCACGGGGAGAACCAGGCAACTCTATCCCTGGCATTGGGATGGAGGAGAAGAGAATTACATCCTCACCCCACCCCACAGAGCACAGTGATTTCCAGGTCGATGAGAGTTTAATTAAGAAAATGAAACCAAGAAAGTAGATGTGGTTAATTTTCAGTTTTGACTAGAAAAACACACCCCCACAGACCATAAATACAGTTAAGAAGCTAGTAAACCACGGGGGGGGATTATTTGCTACGAACGACCAAGCTTTCACGTCTTCTGAAGGATGCTTGCCGGCCACCCTGGAAGACTCACACTCGATGAAAGTAATAAGTAAGCAAGTGACACCAAGGACTAGAAAGTGACAAACTTGATGCTTCCTGGTGGCAACAATGACAAATAAAGGCAGAAACAACTTAAAACAATGAGATACAACTTTTCGACTCTAAAATGGCAGATCACTTTAAAAATAGTAGCACCCTGATCTTCTGGTAGACCGCATCCTCCAATGGGGCACTGTTGGTAATTCTGGAGAATTCTTTGTGGACAATGAGTGTCTTGCATCCCAGCCTTCTACCCTCCAGATGTCAGCCACCGTCTCCCTCTGCTAGTGACAGTGAGAAATGTCTCTAGACAGTGCCAAACATGCCCCCTACCCCTGGGTGCCAAAGTTCCCCACTGGGTTAGAGTATGAGAAAATTTGTAGTCTCATACATTTCTGGCAGACAGGATAGATTGGTCCCAGGGTCCTGGGATCGAGCCCCGCATCGGACTCCCTGCTCCACGGGAAGCCTGCTTCTCCCTCTCCCACTCCCCCTGCTTGTGTTCCCTCTCTCGCTGTCTCTCCCTGTCAAATAAATAAAGTCTTAAAAAAAAAAAAGAAATATCTATCCAAAGGCTTAGGACGTACATCCTCTTTTATGTAGCAATAAACTCATAGTATTTATCCTAAGGAAAATATCTGTGCCCTAAGATTTTTTTTTTAATTTTTTATTGTTATGTTAATCACCATATATTACATCATTAGTTTTTGATGCAGTGTTCCATGATTCATTGTTTGTTCATAACACCCAGTGCACCATGCAAAACGTGCCCTCCTCAATACCCATCACCAGGCTAACCCATCCCCCCACCCCCCTACCCTCTAGAACCCTCAGTTTGTTTTTCAGAGTCCATCATCTCTCATGGTTCGTCTCCCCCTCTGACATACTCCCCTTTTCTTCCTCTCCTGTTATCTTCTTCTTTTCCTTTTTTCTTATAATATGTTGCGTTATTTGTTTCAGAAGTACAGATCTGTGATTCAACAGTCTTGCACAATTCACAGCGCTCACCGTAGCACATACCCTCCCCAATGTCTATCACCCAGCCATCCCATCCCTCCCACCCCCAACCACTCCAGTAACACTCAGTTTGTTTCCTGAGATTAAGAATTCCTCATATCAGTGAGGTCATGTGATACATGTCTTTCTCTGATTGACTTATTTCACTCAGCATAACACCCTCCAGTTCCATCCACGTCGTTGCAAATGGCAAGATCTCATTCCTTTTGATGGCTGCATAATATTCCATTGTGTATATATACCACAACTTCTTTATCCATTCATCTGTCGATGGACATCTTGGCTCTTTCCACAGTTTTGTGCCCTAAGATTTTATCTACTATAATGTTCACAGCCTTGTTTATAATTGCAAACAATTACAAATCATAATCTCCAACAGCAGGGATTGGGTGGTTGTTGAAGAAGGTCATGTCACTTCTGGAATCTCTATAACTGTGACAACCATGACAAAATGTGCACAAAATGTCCAGCCATAAAACAGTAGTAAGTGTGTGTGGGAGGAGAATGGGGTACAAATGGGCATAGACAAACTCCGCTAGGACAATTAGCAAACCATTTTGCTGGATGGCAGATGATGGCTATATCTAGTGCCGTAACAAGCCCCAGACTTATAGCTGAAAGCAACACTGTTGCTTTCTATGAGTCAGGAATTCGAGAGCAGCTACGCTGGGTGGTTCTGGCTCAGGATATCTCAGGAGGTTGCCATGAAGACATTGGCTGGTGCTGTGTCATCTGAAGGCTCGTCTAGGGCTGGAGGATCCACTCCTAGAATGGCTCACGTGCATCCTTGTTGGAAGGAGGCCTCAGTTCCTAGCCCCCTGGTCCTTTCCGTGGGGCTTCTTGAGGATTTGTTCAAAGCAGGTATTCCAAGAAGGTGAGAGCCAGGGGGAGTTGTGATGTCTGTGGAGATCCAGCCAGGGCAGTCACACACCGTAACTTCTGCCCCCTTCCAGTCATTTGAGGTTGTGACTGTGCGCATCCAGCATTTGAGGGGAGGTCAGACAAGGATGGGACAGATGGCATCTAAGTCTTCAAGGGAGAGCTCACCAGGAACACAAAGGAAGAGCCTCTCTGTCCAAAAACGTGGAAGAGTATATGCAAAAGCGTGGGGTTGAAAAGAGCCTGATAAACCCACGGGGCTGTTTTTGGAGCATTTGAAACTCAGAATATGTGGAATAGAGGAGGGGGAGGAGGCGCGGTGCGAGAGGAGGCTCACATGAGGGGTTGGGTGGCGTTGTCCAGAAGGCCTCAGAAAGCAAGAAATGATTTTCAGCAGGAAAAGAACACAGGCAGGTCACACTTTAATAACATGACCCTGCAGACCATGGGGCCAGGGGAGGGAGCAAGGAACATAATCGAGAGAGAGCCCTGTGATACCCCTCAGAGGGAAACAGCACGGACCCCGGCCTTGGCAGTGGCATGCAGGGGAGGAGAGAGAACACTTCATGTTCAGCATGAAGGATCAGTGGCGTTCCACGACTGATTCCACGTGGGGCTGCGGGAGGGCTAGCACTGGGGGAGACTTCCACGTCTGTGAGCAGCTGCGGAATGGTCAAGGCCATTAGTAGAGATGAGAAGGGAAAGAGGATAGAGGGTGTATGTATCTTGTGACATTACAGAAAAATTAAAGTTTAATTGTCCAAAGAAGATGCCCAACAAGCAGCTGGGAATTCAGTGTGGGTCTCAGGAGTGATTTCTTGGGTGGACACGGTTGCTGGTTGAAGTGGTCGTGTCGCCACGCTGCCAAGGAGAATACATGGAATTGAAGAAGGACTATATTCCTAGAGGATACAGTAAGAGGCGGGAAGAGAAACAGAAACCCACAGATTAATACTGAAGGCAAATCATGAAAGGAGAAGAAACCCAAAAATATGGTCACAAAACAACTGGATCACAGGCTCAGGAGGAAGGAAGTGAATGAATTATTTCTCTAATAAGACAGATGAGAAATTCAAGACATCCCTGAGATTTGTAATTAGCAGGCCACTCTCAACGTACTGGAAACGGGTTTCACGGATTGATCGGAAAAAGATACATCACAGCCGGCTGAACAATGGAAAATCTATTTAGGATTGGCAGACAAAGATGTTTTCAACAGAAACCCTGGATCCTAACAATTAAGGATAAATGATTATTTGTACCCTATGACCCATTAATGAAGGAACTTTCTACTCATCAGAAGATTTAACATTAGACACACGTAGAGATTAATGACAAAATGAACAATCAAATTTAATACTTGTAGTGGGGACCGTAGCTTTCAAAACCAATGGAATGTCGTTGCTCCTCGAGGGAACTCGAGTATTGATGCAAACTGATGCCACTCACAGATGGGACAAGCACAAGAGGAAAGAGCTAGCATTTATTGAATAATTCTTATGAGCCAGAAATGTTACATATCTTGTTTCCCTTCACTCATCCTTGTCACTGCAGGCTCCACGGGTTCCTGAGAAAAATACAACCATGGACATTGATGCTCAAATTTATTGGCTTTGAGCTTTCCTCTTACTTATCATTACCTCTCTGCCTGGGTGTCATCTCTCGGGAAGGCTTGGAGACATCATTCGATGGAAACCCATCTCCAAACGGCTCAAGCAAAATGGCAACTCACTGGCTCACATTATAAAGCTGCTTGAAGTGTAGGCACGGTTGCCGTGTTGAGACCAGCTGGAACCAGGCTCTCAGATTCGCATGGCGTTCTCTCTTTCACCCTCTAAATGTTGGCTTAATTCTATCAGCTGTTTTCTACTTGAAAATTCTCAGGGAAGTTATCGGCCCCTGAGTTCCACATTCACCCACTGGACCGGCCACTGCTGCTGAGGGAAGAGCGAGTACGGTGGGTCCAGTATAGACCACAAGCCCAATCCTGTGTCTGGGGGTTTACAGCGAGGTGCTGGGAAGACACATCTATGACCATCCCTGCAAACAACTTCCCAACTCTACCATCAGAGGCTTGCTCAGAAAACCTTCCCGGCCAGTTCTGCCCCCTTCACCACACAAACCAACCTGCGCAAATAGATGCTTGTATCTCAAGCATCCCCTGCCAGTGGTCAAATCTATTCTAAGAGACAGAGGTTTCGGCCATCTGGGGGCACCAGACACTCTGCCCTTTATGTACTGTGCTTTGCAAGACTGGAACTTTAAACATGTGTGTTTGGTGGGGTGGAAGTCAGGAGGAGGAAACAGAACTCGGTTTATTATCCTGCTCATCTGACGCTGGAATCAATAATCCTGAGCCTAAATCCCTTCAGCTGGGAGAAGTCAAGGCTGTGCCTGATGTATGTGGTTGACGGTCTGTGGTGGAGCAGCAGAACGAGCGGGCACTGGGCTCGTCTTGACGTTGCCACGGTTTCGATGTGCAACTTTGAGTCATGGGAGCATTTGTGTCTTGATTTCTTCATCTGCACAGTGAGGAGGAGGCTCCCAGAATTTTTCAGTGTTTATCTTCTTGGACGTTCTTGACTGCTCTCAGGCACACAGCTGCTCATTCTTCCCTTCAACAGAACAGGTGCACGGGGCTTGTGCCATGTTTCGATGCCCACAGGTCATTCTCTTTCAATGATGTCTCTGTGGTTTTCCTCGGCGAAATAGCACCCCCCCAGTACATGTGGTTTGGGTGGGTTCAATACCTCCACGCAGCTCAAATCTAATTCAGCTGGACCGTCCCCAAACTCTAGTGACAGGAATTAGCAGAGGGCCTCTGGCCTTATTTGAGTTGCCAGTCAGGCTGGGAACCATTGTTGGAACCATCAGAAAAAAGGAGTCAGCAGAGATGTCAACACTCAGGAAAGCCGAGCTGGGAAGACGGAGAGAGGCTAGGGCCATTTGACCACCTGGATCCAGCCATTCCTGAAGGATCTACTTGAAAATTGTCAGTTACTTGGATCCACGAATGACCGAGGAGCTGGGGTGAGTTGGCTTCTTCAACTTGCAAGTTAATGGGTCAAAACTAATACAGGACAGGAACCATTTGTGGCTTCTGAATCCTGCCTGCCTAGGCCCTGGCAGACTATAGGTGTCTAATTAGTGTTTATGGAGCTGAGCTGCAATGAACAAGGGGCTACTTTGCTCCTAGCAAGTGTTCTGGTAACTACTGTTGCTTACCAAACCACCGAAACTTAGTGGCATAAAAGAACAACATTTTTAAGATTTTAGGTCACAGCAGGGTGGGGTTTTCTCTCCTTCGCCCGAACTGGGAACTCCGTTGGGGAGCCTTGAAACAGGGGGTGACCAGTTGGCTGGGGACTGGCGTTTATCCGAAGGCTCCTATACTCAACATGTTTGGGGGGCTCTACTAAGGGCTTGAGACCAGAACTGTTCGCTGGGACACGGACACATGGCCTCTCCATGTGGCTCTGCGGCCCCCACCCTGGGGTAGTAAGACTTCTTCCATGCACCCCAAGGCTCTATGAACAAGGGCTCCAGCACCAGGTGACACACCTTCTCTGACCTACCTCGGAAGGCCCAGGGCATCACCTTTCTGTGGGTCCCTTGTGAGGCACAAGTCGGTTTAGGTTCTCGGGAAGGGGAGAGAGACGCACTCCCGGATGGGGCAGTGTTGAGATGGCGTTGGGAAGAGCTCACGGCTGGGAGGCATGGATGCGACCATCTCTGGGAACCACAGTGTGTGCTGCAGTCAGCTCGTGAAAGGACATTGATTTGGTCAGTGGTGAGGAGAGGTTGACATTACTGGATAAATTAAATTATCGGAATTAACAATGGACTATTTATTACTTATTCGCACTAGTTCACATGGTCTCAGTTTCCCTGCCCAGCCTGAAGGCATAGTGTGGGGAACAAGGGTACCCTGGAGGAGGAAGGGCAAAGGGCACACCTCACTGGTCTCGGAAGGCGATTGGGGGACACCTGCACTTTCCGCCACAAGGTCAGGTGATTGTAGGCACGGGCTGGGGCTGGACTCCGGGGGGGGGCCCCAGTGCCCCAGCTCAGGTGAGCAGCTCGCCTTCCTGCCACCACGCACAAGTTGTATAAACACCCAGCAACACCATTTTAAAACAGCAAGTCTGACACTCAACTTGAACTCGGAGGTGCAACAGCTCACAAACAGAACCTGAAAATCTGGCACGACTAGTTCATACCCCAGTCAGCACTTTTTGCTAAGTGTGTGCACCAGCACGAAAAATCAACAAACAGAGCTTACACCTGCAGACACCTCATCGTGGAAAATTTGCGATTATATAAGGTGTCTTGTGGGTTTTTTGTTTGTTTGTTTTGGTTTCTCCCCCCAAGCCTTGGAATTTTTATGCAGAAAAGAAAAACTTTCAGAACAACAACAACAAAAAAGCAAGTTTTTTTAAACTCCAGGATGAATAACTTTGATTTGTAGGAATTGTTTCTCTGACTTCTGGGTTACTGATGTTCTTAGAGGTCTAATGCGAGCATCATACCAACAAGACTTTCGCTTATGAGTCTGATCCCCATGGAGATCAGTTAGTATCGTGCTAAGAAAATCTGTTTCTGGCCTTGACCCTGCAGAAACACCATAAATTATGTGGATAGTCAAGTAGGGAAAGTGGACAAGGAAAAACACCACATTTTAAGAGCACATTTCTGCTCCCGTAGAAAAGAATAACTAATGATTGCTCTCTGCTTGATGCCCCGTGCTAGGATGCTAGGTGCCACGTGGGCGCTGCATGTGGGTATCCTGAATCAATCCTAGGACAGCCCAACACGTTAGGTGATAGCGTCCTCTATGGTTTTGAAGATAAGGAAAAGGAGGCTCAGAGAGGTTAAGCGCCTTGGCCAAGGTCACACAGCTGTTGTCCAAATCCAAGCAGAGGCTTCCCTGTAACCCGTTCTACCCTGCTGCCTCAGAACAGCGCTGGGTGGACAGAGGAACTGGGTAATTATCAGTGTGATGAGTTTCCCACTAACGAAGCCCAGTCGGGGAAGAAAAGTGTCCGAGAATGCCTGGTTACCCTGCATTGTTCTGGGCAGTGAGACTACGCAGTGAGCAAAGCGGACAGAACTATTGCTCTCAGAGAGCTCACTCACACCCCAGGTGGGGGAGAACGCCATTAAACCAACGTAGTATTTAGTGTCTCATGAACAGTATTTTATTTTAGTATTTAGCATAAGGTATTTCATTGTTGACAAGCAACGTGACACCCAACACAGGGTGAGGATAGAAAGCTATTATGTCCAGGGAAGGAATCTGCCGTAGAGTGGTATTTAGCAGAGACCAGAATGAGCCATATAGGTATCCGAAGGAGGGGTGCTCCGGGCGGAGGGAACAGTCCGTGCAAAGGCCCTGTGCCGGGAGCGACACCGGTGAGTTGGGGGGGAGGCAGTGCAGGTGCCTGAAACAGGAGAGGAGCAGGGGCAAGGTGGGCAGCTCACAACACCCTTGCAGAGCACCGTGGGGACCCGGGACTCTCACTGAGTGATGTGGGGCCCAGAGTGACAAGAGCTCCTTCATGTTCCTCCAGTATTTCTCCAACCAGGCTGGGCGCAGGAGCCGGCTAGTGGAGCGAGTTAGAGGGTGGATGAAAGATGACCCTTTGGGAGGGAGGGACCACCTGGACTATAGCGTAACACCCTGGGGTTCGCGTGGACACCAAGGGTTTTCCTGGAACCTGAGAAACAAGTGGGAGGAACAAGGGTATAGCAGCCTGACTGTCTCAAGTCTGTTCTCCCGGTGTCGCCTCCTCCAGAGCTCCGGACCATGCCGTGGGCCCCACGGCCAGCAACGTCTACGGTCTGTCATATGTGCCTCAGACAACCAGACACGTGGCTGTCCCCTCTCGCTTCAGGTGCAAAGGTCCTGGGGCAGGGCTGTGATTGGTCTGGCTTAGGTGCCCCTCTAGACCCGTGGTGGGGGTACTCCCGGGGGGTGCCCAGTCTTACAGTGGAAACACAGCAGAGCCAGAGGTGGTAACAAGGGACACAGCTGGAGAATCTGCCAGTTACTAATAAGCATCCGCTCCAGGTGGGCGCATGTGTGACAAACTCCAGTTTTGCTAGGGTGATAATTTTATCCAAACTGTAATTTTTTGAAGGTCAATGTCGGGGAAAAACTTTTTGAAATAGTTCATAAATATGTGTGCTTAAAATGCAGATTTCTCATGACAGGTTTTCTACAAATTAATTTCCAAAGCGGTCCCAGTACAGAAATGCCAGAATAAAAAAAAAAAAAAGGCAAGAAAAAGAAGCCCCAGTGACTTGAGTTTTAGTTTATTTGAAACATGGAAATGAGTCATTGCTACACGTGGACAGTCCCCGCCTTACACTTGGACTCCCTACGTAATTGAATCTGCACGCCAGGGTCTTTAAAAGGCCACAATCGTTGAGTCTATGACTTCCCCCTTTCTGGCTCTCGTTTTCTCAAATCCAGCCTGAGGGATTGCACTGGCGGCAGGGATGGCTTGATGTCCCCCCCGCCCCCAGACTCTCTGCTTTAACCGGGCACTGCCGTGGTCCGCGGCTCCGGTACGAGCCCATACTTCTTCCAAACTCACTCGTCTTTAAAAGGCACGTAAAATTACCTCCTCCTGGAGCAGGACCCCGGGGCTCCTCTCTCTCGTGCAGCCCTGCAAGGACCCCCCAAGGGAACCAGGGTCATGCCTTTCCTGGAGAGACCACTTGGATAATCAGTACGGGCGCATAAGCTCATTTAAAAATATAACTTGACTAATTCAAACGTGACAACTTGTGTCCTTTGGTGACAGTGGGATGCGTCAATCATTGATTCTTCTCTATACTTTGGGGAAACAGGTGTCTTGCGCTGCCATCTTCTTACCACTAGGGGTCACTGCAGGCCCATGGATGCTGCCTTGATGCCCCAGGACCACAGGCCTGCACCAACTGTTCTCCCTGGATGGGAGGGAATGTTCCAGAAAGTCCCGTCTCCAGGTGCCGCTTTCCAGCCTTTTTGATGCCTTGACATCATAATGGAAACACTGATCCAGTGCCACCTATTTTTTACTGTTTGGAAGCAACAATTTTAAAATGATCTTTTCGGGATGCCTGGGTGGCTCAGTGGGCTAAGCATCTTCGTTCGGCTCAGCTCATGAACGCAGGGTCCTGGGATCGAGCCCCCACCCCCCCACCCCCGTCAGGCTCCCTGCTCAGCGGGAAGCCTGCTTCTCCCTCTCCCTCTGCCTCTCCCCCTGCTTGTGCTCGCGCTCTCTCGCTCGCTCGCTGTCAAATGAGTAAATAAAATCTTTAGAAAAATAAATAAAATGATCTTTTCAACCATCCCTCCAGCCATACACCGCCTCCCTGCCCAGTGTATCGACGTTCAGACTCAAAGCTCACTACACGGTCACAGGTCACTACTGTGGAAACAGATTTCTCTCCTGTGATGAGTTAGAACTCAATTTACAATTAATTGACCCTATTTAGTCACATTGGGTTACTGCCTGTGGATCAAGTTAGCACCAAAGACCTTTGATAAAATGAAAAACTGGCATTGAAGAATTGTTAGAAATAATGCTTTCAAAAGACTTTTGGGATGATGTGGAGATGGGGGCCCTCCATTGTGCCTTGGACCAATACATCCGGGGGGAGAGGAGGGGGCGCAAGGAGGTCTTCCCTCCCCCATCATTAGAATCTATGTTGTCGGGGGAAGTTCGCTTCTGGGAAGAAATTGGAGTGTACACATGGTTTATGCACTGGACGGGGAGGACTTTCATTAGGAGGGAAAACAGAGTTCTCCCCAGCCAGAAGTATTCCCAGCCCTATTATTTCCATTTGCTTATTCCCCAAAGCATCCTTAAATCATTTCCAAATTAGGCCATTGAGAATGTCCTCAGATTTCAGCTTTGAAGCTGTTTCGCATTCACATGGTTTACAACAACCCTCTTTGATGTTGGCAAACTCCACAAATTGCCGGCAAAGCCTTTCCCTCAGTGGCAGCTCAGACCCCCCCAGGGCAGGATCAGCTCCCCGGTGTGACCATCAGAAACACTCCTTCTGGGCAGGGCCGGGGGGGGGCCACTTCCTCAGTGATAACACTGGGGTGTGCGTGTGTGTCTGACTCAGGGCCTTGCTCACTCGTCCCTGACAGAGGCGTCTGTAAGGTCAGAGCCCAACCCTCCCCGGCCACGAGAAACACCTGCTTTTTTTTTTTTAAACAGATTTTTATTTATTTATTTGAGAGAGAGAGAGAGAGAGCACATGAGAGGGGGGAGGGTCCGAGGGAGAAGCAGACTCCCTGCCGCACAGGGAGCCCGATGTGGCACTCGATCCTGGGACTCCAGGATCATGACCTGAGCCGAAGGCAGTCGCTCAACCAACGGAGCCACCCAGGCGCCTGAGAAACACCTGTTTTAAGGGACTCAAGAAAGCAAACCATCTGGGTGCTTTGTTAGAAAAGCGAATGGGTTCTTTCGACACTTCGGTCTTATGGGATGGTGTCTGGGGCCCAGGAAGCTCCAATTTTCTCTCCTTTGTGGTCAGCACTCTTGAGGACTGAAGCAGGGTTTGGGTCTTTCTCTGGATTGAGACCTTCAGACTGATGCGCTCCCCCCCCGCCAGATGTTGATGGCCCAGCCTCAGAAACGGAAGGCCCAGGTCCTGTGAGGTGCTGGCTCCCGATCACTGTAGAAGGGCAGACAGCTGTCAAACAGATTTCCCGATCTGGCCTGGACGGCAGTGTCCATCGACCCCACCATCCCGTATCCTCTGCCCTGGAGAATAGCGCAGCCCAGGGCCCGGCACGCACAGACACCACACAACCCATCACTGTTGGGTGAGTAATGACCGGGGGTGTTTGTGGGCCGGAACAGAGAGGCCCGAAATTAGAGAGGAAGGTGGGAGCAGGCCCAGCCCATGGAGGGCCAGGAAGAGCCAGCCCCCCAGGCACCTGGGCTGGGTGACTGTTAGCTCAGCAGCCTCCCAGCTACCCGCATGGCCCCGTGAAGGCAGGACGGAGGGCCCCCTGGAGGGGAGGAGAGCCGGCCGTGCCCCTGCCTCTTGGGCACTATAGGACCTTCAGGAATTCTGCTAAAAATATGAATCAGCTCACAGGACATGACTTCCTACCCTGGCTCCCTGATTCCCTTATCCCCACGCAAACTGGCGAGGCCCTGCCCCTGGGTCTCCGGCCAGTTCCCTTGACCTCACCTCCTCCCACTGGCCCCCTGGCTCCCTCAGCTTCAGCCAAGGCTTCTTTCTGACCCGGCAGCTTTGACACCCCTCGCACGTGCTGTCCCCTCCACAGGCACGTTTATGACCCAGCTGGGCACAGAGGGTCCTTCTCTTCAGTAAGGTCCTGCTTCTAAGGCCACCTTCCCCGAGAAGCCTTGCTGGATCTCTCTCAAGGTGAACATGACCTTGTCCGAGTTTCTTCTAGGGTCTTTCTAAAAGTATCATGTTCTTTATTTGCTCGGTCGTCATCTGCCTGTCCCCGTGAGAATATAAGCTCTGTGGTGGCATGTCCCCTTGCTAGGTCTCCGGTGCCCCCCAGTAGCAGGCATGTCATAGGTACGCTTTGCGCGCAGCAAGGGATCCGTATAGATCCCTCCCCGCTGAGTACCCAGCCCGTGAGGACCACACTTCTCTCAGGAAGGCCAGGGCCTGTGGTTTGGCTGTGTGTCTTGTAGGGAGAAGGGGGATTCAGCAAACAGCTAGCCGCCCCGTCCCAGGCTCCCGTGAAGGACAAGTGTACACAGAGCCCAGGAGAACTTTCTGCAGGGGAGGCCTGCAGCTTCTCCCCTACCCCCATGGAATGCTCACCCCCAGCTGAGGAAGGCTAGAGGTGGGAATGCAAGGTTCATTCGAGGAGGTAAGGCATAGAGCTTCAAAGAGGACCATGTAGGCTCTGTTGAACTTTGGTACAGATCCACAAATCAGTACATTAAGGCAAACAGGGTGTGATACTATTGATCCGTTCCTCTCGGTTCGCCGAGGGGGTCACCCGGAGATGCCATGGGTTACTTGGGAGGCTGACAGGCTGGGTTCTTAGCGTCCCTCCGAGCAGAAGGTTTCTTCTATTTTAAAAGCAAGGCACTTGCCACTGCGAACTGTTTGCGGCAAGCTTGAGCTTTCTCCCTGATGTTATTGGAGGAGAACGGCTAGTCGTAAATACTGCCCCATCTTTCAGCACCTAAACGCCCCTTCTCCAGCACCGATGGTGTCATCCCCTTCCACACTGAGGTCCAGCAGGCTCCTTGCCACCTTGACCAGCTCCCGGACAAAGCCGGCACCCCGGCCCCTTGCTCCAGAGCGACCCCGCACTGCCCTACGTGAAGGCGTAACCCACACAGCACAAACACTTAGTACTATTTAATTACTCTCAAAATTAGGCTTACACATTGATTTCGGGCCCTGCAGATGAAACACATATTCTTGCAGGAAAGCAGATTTCTTACAATTAATTTGAGAGAAACAAGGCAGGTGCTTTGGATGGGATGTCGTCCCAGAGGCACGGGGTGCAGCTGGGGACCTGGCAGGCCTGGGACGCTTCTCCGGGGCTTCGAAGGCTCGGCTCCCGCCACGATTAGTTGTGCTAATTATCCAAAGAAGATTAGATGTGTTAGCTGGAACAGCGCCCTGGAGAAGCCATTCTTGCATCTTATTTTAGCCACTGATCAGGTTTCTGGAGCTGTAGCTTCCCCAGAAGCTTCCACACCAAATAGCAGAAAAAAACTTTGCCTAGCCAACTATGCATAATAGGGAAATAGTTGCACATTCTGGGCGGGAGCTAGAAGCTGTCAGCCAACTTTCATCCTAAGGACATAGAGAAATCTTTTGCCATGACACCCCTCCTCCAGCCCCTCCCAAAAAAGGGATATCTGATGATTGCAATTCTGGGGGGAAAAAAATCTTAATTTGATTTAGGAATATAAAGTGATTGTTTTCAATAAAGAACAGAGACCATGAATTCTAGTCTACAAATTTGGGAAATGCTAAAAAAAAATTTCGACTGTGGCAACCTGGAGTTGGCGTTTAGTACAGACTTCCCCAATTTGGAGGTGAAGGGCATAATGAACTAGGCCAGGGGTCCCAGGACAAGCCACATCAGCTTCACCGGGAGCCTGTTAATGCAGAATCTTCAGGACCATCCAGATCTGCCTAATCAGAGGCTTTGGGGGTGGGCTCTGCGCCCAGCGGGCGGGGGTTTTTAACAAAGCTTCCTGAGTGATGTTAATATTTTCTCAAGTTTCAGAAGTGCTAAAATACATAATCTCTTATGCTCTTTGCTGCATTAACTCTCTATAATTTTATAGGAGACCCAAAGAGAAGAGGCCGAAGTTTAAGAAGTAAACAAAAGGAAAACAGAAAGACGGACATACATTCAGAAAAGTACATGCAGAATAAAGGAGAATTGCACATCTCAAGGAGAGTGGAAGCCAGAGACAGTCTTTTGTAGAACCACACTTGCTTGTCTGATCTTCCTTGAAACTTTGAAAGCTAAAAACTCTTAAAGCTCTGGTATATTTTCGCAACCATGGGCATCTGGAATAAAACATCTGTTGCTCTCTTAGCTGGATGATAATGACCCATTTTTACCTACTGGGTAAATTCACCTCATTTGATTTGGTGGTGGTTGTTTTACAATATTTTTTAAATATTCAGAATGCTTTCGCTCTCTCTGATTTTGATCTGGTTAATTCAAAGGCTCACATGGAGCTGAAGAGTCCTTGGATTAAAATCACAGGATGATGCTTAGTGATCTCCGTTTCTGGGTTGTCTTAATTAGGGATTCAGGAAGGTATAAACCAAGCATCTTTTCTTTTTTCTTCTCAAGGCCACTTGGCCCTCCACCGGCCCATTCCCAGTTCCGGCGGGGCCAGTGGGGGGCAAGATGGAATTCTTTCAGGATCCCTGACTTGGTGGCCATTCCGGGATCGGGCCTGGGGGCCGGGACGGCGTGTCTGAGGCCCTCCTGTTCGGAGCTAGTCCGGGAAGCCCAGTGCGGGCCGAAGGACCCTCCGCGGCGACCTTTGTGTCCACTGGCCGGGGGACTCGCCCTTCGCGGGAGGTCGAGGGAGGAAAGGAAGGCAAATGGCCGGCTCGCCACCTGTTGGGGAGTGGGCACCTAGGTCGCGCCGCTCTGGCCTGCCGGGTTTCCAGCCGCCTCCCGGCAGCCCCTCCCAGCCGCGCCCGCGGGGCCGGGGGCGGAGAGGGGACGCCGAGGGCGGGGCGGGCGGGCTTTACTCCGCGGATTGGGGCTCACGGCTGTCACTCCGAAAGGGTGGGGCTTTTCAAAAAAAGACAAATTCGGAAGGCAAAGCCCCCC
>NW_027397159.1:1406414-1410383 GCF_003265705.2 Callorhinus ursinus | reverse complement strand
GCGAGGCGCCCGGCGGGGGCGAGGGGTGGGGTTTGCGGCGCGCGCCGGCCTCGGGGGAGCGAGTCCGGAGCCGCGCGCGGTCGTCGCCCGGCCGGCCATGGGCTGGCGGGCGGAGGGCGCAGGGCCCCGCGGCTGCTCGCGCCCCTAGCCGCGCTCGCCTCGTGCAGCCCGCTCGGCCCAGGCCTGGCGACCGCTGGTCTGCGCCCCGACGGCGCCGGGAGCAGAGGAGCCGCGCTCGGGTCTCCGGGATGTGCCCGTCTGAGATGGGGACGCCGTGGCACCACTGGTCCCCCGTGCTCATCAGCCTGGCCGCCCTGTTCTCCAAAGGTGAGGGACGCCGCCGCCACCTCTGGCCCGGGACTAACTTTGGCGGGAGTGAGGGTGTGGGGGTGTGCGTGGCTGGGGTGGCTGGGACGGAGGGCGTGGGTGCGGTGTGCGCGTGTGCACGCGCGCGGGCGGCCCCTTTGCAGCAGGTGCCTCCCCGGAGGACTTGGCGGGGAGGCCCTGGGAGACACTGCCAAGGGACACGAGGAAAAATAGCCCTGAATTAGGGGAGGGGGCCGTGGAGAATCTGGGAAGGAGAGGTGGGTTCCGGGGGGGCTGGGCCACAGGTCCGCGGAGGGGACTTGGAAGGACCTGGAAGGGCCGTGGAGGGTGCGCTTGGCTTTCCCTGCCGGCGCTGATTCTCAGAGCAGTCCCGTGTATGGGGATGTATTCAGTGCCGGGGAGGAGGCTGCAAACAGGGCCCGCCGCTTAGCTCGGAGCCTGACCCCAGGTCCCCTAAGGCAGCCCTGAGGGCTTTTCTGCGCAGGTGCTCCCCTCCCGCCGCCCCTGTCCGCTGGTCGGCCCCTGCTCCCGCACGGTTCCACGCGGAGTTCCAACCCTAACTTGGCACCTGAGTTATGCCAGCAGGGCCCTGACCCGAAGCTGGGAGCAGAGGCATTCCTCATGCGCCCCCTCCCCGTCAGTCGGCACCGCAACCTGTCACTGGCCCAGCCGGGCTGGGAGCTCAGGACGCTGATTCCCTGAAGAGAGATGATGTGATTCACGAAGGAGATGGTAGAAAGTACCAGCAATTCTTTCTCCTTATTGATCCGGACTCTGTTTGTGTGCGGTTCCCTGTGAGCGCCTCCTTTCCTACAGGGCAGTCTGTGAGGAGGAAAGTGGAGATTCTTACCAGGCTCCAGTGTGTGCCCCCAGATCCCTGTAAACAGATTTCTCTGATGAGATTTTTGGGGCTGAGATCTCTCTCAGAAACGTCAAAACCACTTGTCATGCACAACGGAGTCTTTTAATTGCAGGAATTTTCTTCTGTGAATTCTTCCAGAATCACGGAGGTTACAGTGCCTGGGATCTGATAGTAGAGATTCACTTGCCGGGGTTTGTGCTGCTGTGGTTTGAGGGAGGGGAAGCTTGCTCACCCTGCCCGCTGCCTTCTGGAGTGCTGGGCTAGTGGGTTCACCTCTCCTAATTAGGAGGAGCAATCCCGAGGACCAGAGCCTCCGGGATTTATGATGTGCACAAGAAACCAAAGAAAAGGTTGATGAATTCAGTGAATCCGAGCCAGGCAGACGTGAGGTTAAAAAAAAAACAAACCCTAATCCTTGGCAACAGCAGTCCAGCAGACTTGCATATCGGCTGCAAGGCATGCTTTTTATTGGTTGTCCCCTGATTTTCTAATAGGAACAGACTTCTCTGTTTTTAGGCTGCAATAACAAGGTTTTATTAAGAAAGCTACAGGATAGCTTGGTAAATATGACCTAACTATCGTGTCTCCTTGGGTATGTACATCGTTCTGTTACTGATTTCTTTATTAGGCTGAAGAAAACTGTTATTACTCCTGATGCCTTTGAACTTTTTCAAGTGGAAACCCTGAAAATGTCCTTAAAGTGGGGGCCTCTGTGATGTGGAGGTCTCAGCTCATCTGTGATGCTACCGGCCCGGCATGTGACATATTTTGTGTGTTGAATGTAGACACCCTAACTCAGCCACACTGTTGAGGAGTGACTCGGTTGTGTGTGGCTTTTCGGACAGAGCGAGCGAGCCAGGGTCTGTTCCGAGATCCTTCACGCTATACCCAGGAACAAGAAGAAGTTCGACCCCCCTAATGCGTGCTGTATAGAACCTCCTGGTGCAGATGTGATTTCTAAATGCAGGGATGGTTTGTTCTGTTTTCCCCGTGTTTGCATCACTTTTCCCTCTAAGATACTCTGACCCCCCCCCCGAAAGTTTTAGACCAGCTTGACATCAAATATGGGCTATATTTAAAAGTATTTTAATTGGGAGCCAACATACGCATACACATAATCCAAAGTGCCTAGTTGGTCTGGGGCTGATAGAAAAATGATTTCCATATATTAAATGTCTGCTTCAGCATCTTACTGTTTTTATTGTATTGCCTTCATTCTTTCCAAATAGGAGACCTTGAATGAACAGAAATGCACATTTTAATTCCAGGCTGATTTCCTTGAACCTCACATATGTTTACATTTCATGAGCAGGAAGTGATTGGTCACAGAGCAAACCCACTCTTATACAGATCTTTTGAAAAACAAATAAAAAGAAATCTTCATTGCTTGTACTTCTACCCGCAGGGACCTAGAGATGATATTATGCAATCAAAAAGTTCCCAGCAACGTTGTCCTATGGTCCCAACCTTTTCTGGAGAATGGCCTTAATGTGGAGCTGCCGGAGAGCTTGTGGCTTGTGTCTCCTGTGTAGGGTCTAGTCTTGTTGGGAACTTTAATTTTTAAAAAAAATTTTTATTTATTGGAGAGAGAGAGGAGAGAGAGCACAAGCAGGGGGAGCAGCAGAGGGAGAAGCAGACTCCCCCCTGAGCAGGGAGCCCAACGCGAGGCTGGAGCCCAACGCGAGGCTGGATCCCAGGACCCCGAGATCATGACCTGAGCCAAAGGCAGACGCTTAACCAACTGAGCCACCCAGGTGCCTCTCTTGTTGGGAACTTGATGTGAACCAGAACTGGCCCAGCCTGCAGATGTGTTTTTATGCATCGCTGTTCATTTTGAGGGAGGGACAGGAGTATGGGAAGTAGGGGCTGACAAGACAAATGGGTAAGAACACTGGACGTGGGCAGAGAGCAGGCAGTTTTCATGCACAAGATTAAGAAGGTTGCCACGCTTAGGCCACTTGTCATGACCTTCACCTGCATCCTGCAGAGTTAGTTTGTTCTCCTACAAAGGCCAGTGAGGAGCGGACCCTCAGAGCCCCAGGGAATCCAGGGAGAGGACCTGTTGCCCCTGTCTCACACCTGTCTCACGGACCCTGTCTCAGGGTTGTGCGGGCCAGGTGCTCTGCCTGCGCGCGGCGGAAGGCGGCGAGCATTCTGAGCAGTGGCTTTTTTAGCACATCTTCCTGCAGAGTGTGTTTCTGTGTGTCTGACTTCCATCTTAGGTCAGAAGGGAAGCATCAGGTGGCAGAGTACCACCTCTGTTGAGGGTATGTCCGGGAAAAGTCCAGTACAGCCCTGGACTGGAAGGAGCTTGGGTTTACGGTGACACCTATTCCAGGCTTTCAGGGGAGGAAGAAATGTCTAGGAGGGAGCTTACTGGTGTGTATGTGAGAGACAGAGACAGTGAGACTTCATTGCTTACATTTAAACGGTGTCACCATTAAAGGCCAGGGAACAGGGGGATCGTTACCTTTCATTTTCTCTGAATAAAGTTAAGTAACAAAAACAATTTCATAAAAAATTCTTATTTTTTTATGAAAGGTAGAATTCCAAGTATGAGGATCTGTTTAATTTAGTTCCATTCTGAAAGCCAAGAAAAAATGAAAAACAAATCAAAACTCCAAAAATACCCTATTGCAGGAGCTTATACTACCTATATTTCTGTCTCGTCTATCCATTTATCTACTCACCCTTTTATTCAACCAGTCATCATCCATCCTTTTGTTCATCAGTCTGTCTGTCCATCCATCCATCCACGCACCCCCCTATCTGCCCATCTA
>NW_027397159.1:1366861-1406314 GCF_003265705.2 Callorhinus ursinus | reverse complement strand
ATCCCTCCATCTATCCATCCATCCATCCATCCATCCACCCATCCCTCCATCTATCCATCCATCCATCCACCCATCCATCCATCCACCCATCCATCATCCATCCATCCATCCATCCATCCACCCATCCATCATCCATCCATCCATCCATCCACCCCCCATCTGCCCATCTACCCATCCATCCATCCTTCTATCCATCCATCCAGCCATCCATCCATCCATCCATCCACCCCCCCATCCATCCATATATCCATCCATCCACAAATTACCACAGACCTGGTAGCTTAAAAACAACAGAAATTTATTCTCACAGTTCTGGAGGCCAGATGTCCAAAATCAGTCTCTCTGGGCCAAAATCAAGTTGTCAGCAGAAGGCTCCAAGGAAGAATCGTGTCTTCCCTCTTCCAGCTTCTGGCGGCTGGCTGCCTGCAGACCTTGCATCCCGGCAGCATCACTACCATCCTGCAGGCGGGTGGCTTCCCGCCTCTCTGCTCTGTCCTCGCATCATCATCTGCTCTCCCACCACCTTCCTTTAGAAGCCTACTCTTGTGCTGAGGGACCACCAGAACAATCCACATTGTCTCCCATCTTACCTCAGTCACATCTGCAAAGATCCCTCTCTCCCTTTCCCCCCAAATAAGGTGACATTCAGAGGTTCAAGGGATTTGGACATAGGTATGTTTTGTGTGTCCCTTTTCAACCTTTTATAGGGTTGACATCCTAAAACTATATTCTGTCTCCTGTTCTAAGTTTTAAGTTCCTCTAGGGGCCATGCTGTGTATTTTCCTATCTGGTTTCGATTTCCCTCCAGTACATATAGTATGCTCCTTTGGACATTGCAGAGGCTTAGTCAATTTTCGAGTATGCTTAAGACTGTGGAATACTGCTAAAAGAACCTCTGCCCAATGGTAAAATGACTTGATTCTGTTTTTCCTCCTGGTTAATCAAAGTGCTGTAGGAAATACTTTGGTCAATCATAGTAACAGCTAACTTCTTGAGTAGTTAGTGTATGCAAGCCACTGCGCTGAGTGATTTATGAAAATGATTTTGGGGGGAATTTTCAGATAAACCTAACTGGGTAGGGTTTGTTATTAGGCCCATCTTACAGATGCAGAAAGTGAGGCTCAGAGAGTAAGTAACTTGTCCAAGATCTTACAACCAGAAAGTGGCAGCATCTGAATTCTGATTAGCCCATGCCGCCAGCCCACCTCCGTTCTGCCTGTGGTTCTATGTCGTCCCTAAACACGAATCCATTCCTACATGGTGCCACCCTTGCTGTTGGTTCAATGCACAGAGGCTTCCATTGGAGTTTTTGCTCAGAGCCTAGGGTATGGTTGGCGCTCCACAGAACACAAGGGCTGGGGCGCCGACCCCCACCCTGCAGAGTAAAAAGTCCACTTGTAACTTTGACTCCCCAAAACGTCAACTACAGCCCACTGTTGACCAATAATATACACGGTTGATGAGCACGTATCGTGCATGTTGTGTGTATTACTTACTCTGTTCTCACGTTGCAGTCAGCTGGAGAACGGAAAATATTATTGAGGAAACCATGAGAAAATACAATTTCAGTACAAGACTGTATTTATCGAAAAAAATCCACACGTAAGTTCAAACCTGTGTTGGTCAAATGGGTAAAGGAACGTTCCGTTCTTTAATTTCCTCTACCTTAATTTTTCCAGTCGAAATCAGGAACGGTCCCTAGAAGGGGCTACAGTGTAGATTTTTAAAAATGCCTTAAGCAGTTATTTGCTTATTTTATTTTTTAATATTTATTACTGAAGTGTGGTTGCCGCACTGCGTTCTGTTGGTCTCGGGCATACAGCACGGCCAGCCGAGCCCTCTGCGCGCTGCCCAGCGCCCACTGTGACCGAGGCAGTCACCAGACAACGTTGCGCCCATCTAACTGACTGAATTCCCCACGCTGTACTTTTCATGCCCGTGACTTATTTACTTTAAAACTGGAAGTTTGTACCTCCTAAACTCTTAATCCCTTAATCTCTTAAAATACAGATTTTAATTCCCAGACTGTCAGAGAGGGTGAGGGCAGTGATCTGGTGGTGTGAAGTGTTAACTAGCATTCTAACGCGCAGAACCAGCCTAACTAACGTGCTCGGGCCCCGGGGGAGGGGAGGACCAAGGTGTGGCCCCCAGGACTGGATGCAGGGGTGGCTCTTTGGAGAAATTGTAAAGAATGAGGAAGAAGCACGTAGAATGAAGGCAGACAGATACATGTTTCTTTGCTTTCAGAGGGAGAAGGATGGGTCCTGTGGACATGTGGACCTGTGAGTTTGACTTTGGTGCAGACCACAAGCTTGAGTGACCTTGAGGGAGGTGGTGGTCACCAGGACCCGCCGTGCACTTGTCCCGGAATGAGACCAAAGGCTCAGGATATACCTATATCACTTTTGTCATTTATTAAAGAAAAACCTGCTTCTAGGAAGGAATAAAGGGAACACCCAACAGCCTGAAGCCAGGTCTTCTTCACTTCTGTTATTGGATGCTGGTTTTAAAGGTTCCTTTTAAATAGAAATACTGCCCAAGACTCCCGCCGCTTCCAGAAATTGTCAGACTTTGCAAAGGTGGAAGGTCCTTGAATTTAAAAGTAAACAAACTGCTGACAGTTTGACGCAGGAAAATAGAGACTCAAGTGCATGTTGTCAGAGCAGATAGAACAACAGTGGCCAACGTAAGAAAGTATGTTTGAAAGAGCAGAAAGGATCTGAACCTCCCTCCCTCCACAGTGAAGTGTGTAAGTGGAGGTTTGGATACGCCTTTGCAGAGATAGGCAGTTGCAGAATTTTTAGCTCTTGGTGACATGTTCTTTTGTGCATGTGAGAAACAGGAAGTTCTTTTGTTGATGGGGGCATCGCGGACCAGGTTCACCTAGTGAAGAAGACTACAGTCAGGTTTCATGGGCGTCCTTGTGTCTGTTGATGTTCCTCGTGGGGAGAGCTCTCCTGGCAGGCGGAGGATGCTGTCGTTAGCAGGTACTGGACACACTCTCTTAGGACATGGTGGCAGTGGGAGATTTTGATTCCATCCCCTCGATTCCCCCACCTGCCGCATCCCTGGTCACCCCGGATGCCTCCCTCCAGGCAGGTGCCACGGGGCAGGCCCCACCCCTCGCCGCAGCAGAAGGCATGCCACTCCGGGAGCCGACGTCCAGCAACAGAGCAAAGACTTGGAAGAACATCTGTCGACAGGCATATTTTCTTGGCCCCTCTCTCCTTCCTCACCGTAGAAAATAGTTTTTTCACGGGGAGGGGGAGGGGAGGAGAGTGTAGAGTGAGCTTAGATGTTGCTGTGCTTTGAGCTGCTCCGAGCCACTTCACTCCAGTGCGAAGGAGAGACCATGTGAGATTTTCCCAGATGCACTGGGGGTCTCCTCAGAGGAGCACCTGCCCTGGATCTCCGGGGGAGATGCAGAGGAAACGTCTGTGCGCGGAGACCAGGCAGGATGCTCCCGAGGGCTGCTGGGAGCCACAGAATGTTTCCGTGATCGGCCAGGTGTGGTGCAGATGTGGCTGGGGGGTGGGTGGTATGGGCGACCCCAGGGGGCCCGAGGTTAAGACCGTGGAGCGTAGCCATGGTCCTCGTGGACGGACCGCAGGACACCAGATGCCATGTGGACACATGACGAACTCCAGTGGGAATGAACCCTTCCAGAACTTAGACATGGTCCCTGGAATCATTGGGGGGGGGGGCAGTGTTGACAGAGCCTTTGTTGGAAACGAGGACTCCAAATAGGAATGAGGTCCCATGACGTAAAGATGAAGAAACGTGCATTTCTGGCTCCCTGAGGCTGGGGACTGAGGTTGGCATTCTCTCAGCACCCCCCCGACACAATGAAGAACACACATGGGCTGCGCTGGGTTTGGTGGGTCTGGGCGCTCGATGGTGGCGGATGACGGGGGGCCAGTCTGCGGGGGCTGGTCCCAGGGCTCCGAGGCTGTCCTTCCCAGGGGAGCTGAGAACGCAGACGGGATGCTCATTCTCACTGGAGAGGGGCAGGTGCACAGCACTGCCGTCCGAACACGTCCCGAGGTGGGCGCCATCTCACATATGGGGTAAGCAGCACGCTGACCCCAGGGCCGGCCGCAGGTGCCAGTCGGCGAACTGCAGTAGACAGGTGCCGGGGAGCGGGGAGGGGGCTCCGGCTTCCTGTGAAGATCAGCTTAATGTGGCCCGGCAGAGCGGAGGGGGGTTTTAAGGATTTTTGTCTGTTAGAACACCGTCCTTTTCCTAAGTGTGTTTTCTAGGAACTATTTCTTAGGTCTTAGGACCAGTCAGTGGGGGAGGGGGCGGGAACGGTGTTTATCCTGAGAAATGGTTTGCACTTTATCCTGTGAACACCATAAATTTTGTAAGTGAATTTCTAAGTGTCTCTCTTTACTTTAACTCCTAGGACTCTCTGAGCCAGATTTGCTCTTGTAAGTGTAGGAACTTAAGAGACGCCTCTTACTCATCAGCTTTATCCTTGGCCGTACCTTGGTTTCCTGCCCCTGTTCTCTTCCCGTCTGCCTCCATGCCTGCTTCTCCGGTCCCACAGCATTGCTGTTTGTAACCTACTTCAGATTAATTTTGAAATGCGGGAGAGGTAAAAATAATCTCCCTGCCCAAGGATGACTGTCTCCCATTTTGATGTGTCTCATTCTTACTGTTTTCTGTGGATTGTTTAAATCGTTGTGTTCATACTGTGGATGGTCCACATAATTTGGGTTTTGGACTTTTTGAGTTCATGTGTTTAGATAAATATTCATGTTTCAAAAACCTACTATGAACATATTTTTAATGTATGTACCATAGCTTAAAGGTTTTAGCTCTTGTTGGGCATTTCCGTCATTTATTGTTTTCCATTATTATGAGGAAGTAATTACCTTTGTGCATGATGTTTGCTTTGAGTTACATTCTTAGATAGATTCATGGTTATTTAATGACTGGGCCAAAAGAGTATGGGTAGACGTTTTGCTGCCATGCTCTTTCCTAGAAGGGCTGTACCTTTTTGCACAGGTCTGAGCAACATGTGAGAGCATCAGTTCCGTGGAACGTTGACGCCCTTGGTGGCGGCAGGCGTCCACGACCTCTGCTGAGTGTCTCCGTGTCCCTGGAAAGTATTCTCAGTGCGTCATGGAGAAAGTCACTCCTCTTGGAGGTGACGACTCGTAATGCCCCGAAGCTCTGTCCGTTTTCCCCAAAGTGTGGTCCAGCGCCCTGAGATTGGGGGCTTTGCCTCTCGGAGGCTGAGGGGTTGCTGTGTGTGAGGTGACAGAGTCTGTGGCCAGAGAGGATCTGGAGTTGTTCACGGCAGCACTCCCCGGGCTGCAAGCGAGGACCTCAGTTGGCACGTGGCGTGGACATGGAGACAACTGTGGTGTCGGGCCACAGGAGGGACAAAGAAGACGTGTCTAAGAATGGGGTGGGGAGGAAGCTGTTTAGTCAGCGGGGGAGAGGAGGTCCCCTCTAGGACGTGCTGTTCGGGAATCAGCACCACAGTGGGGAATAAGAGCAACAGGTGGAGGTTCCAGTTTGGAATTCGTGGTTCTGTGACTGATGGCATCTGAGAGACCCCTGCTGCCCACATGCAGCATGAAATACTCCGGTTCAAACTGCAGTCTACCTAGTTCTGAGTTTTTATGTCCAGCAAGGAATGTCACCGGTCCTGGGCACCGAGGGCCGTTGTTTATCTAACAACGAGATAGGTTCCGAAGGCACAGAAATGAGTATGAAATCAACTCTGCCCTCAAGGGGTCGCAGTTCAGTGTGGGAAAGGGTCCCAATCCTGTTCTGGCCCAGCGCCCTCCTTCGGGCACCCGGGGTCCCAGGGGCTGCATGCTGCTGCTGCTCCCCAGGGCTCCCCCGAGAAGCAAACAGCAGCTCCTGAGCCAGCCGCAGAACCCTGACACAGAGAGATGCCTGCCCGGCTGGTTACTAGGACTCTAGCCTCCTCAGCTCGGGAAGGCCCCTCGGAGGGCATCTGGAGCCGCTGATACATGTTCCCGCCCTTGGGATCCAGAGTGATTCTCATCTTGTTGGAATCGATGCGTGACACCCCTGACGTTGCGGGACTCATGTCGGAGCGTCTCACCTTTGTTCTGTCTTCCCAGGGGGACCCTTCCTGGTGTCTCTGGCATTCCTTGCCACGGTGTTGGTAAAGAAGTGCTCAAGTAATGGCTGATTTGATTTTGGTTTTTCTAGGCAACCCCTTTGCCTTCTAGGGTTTGAAAGTATTCCTGGTGTCTCTTTGAGCAGGAGACCCTCAAGAGGAGCAACGGTTCCATTTTATCACCCCAAAGGCCTCTGGATTACTGTCCTCAGGCAGCATTTAACAGATGCTGTAAGGGACGAAATGAAAGCAGGTCTTCGGCTGCGAGATCCTCCCTTGGACTATAAAGCACAGTGTGAGACTGTCTCCAGGAAGTTATGGACTGACTGGACACCTTCCACCCGAGTTTTATTTATTTAAAGAAACACTTTGTAGCAATAAATAATTAGGCATATTTTGGTTGTAGGCTCAAAATGAAAATCGGAGATGGCCCAAGGGGTACCTTAGTGAGGATAGACCAGCTCTGGTGTAGGAATAAGCAAGTGCCTATGTCTCAGGGGCTTCACTTGATTGAGAAAGGTTTATTTCTTATCCACTGAGAGTCTAGCTGACCCACATCCACCTTGTTGTGCCATTTGGGGCACATACACGGCTTCATGGCTTATGCCCACATCCCACTGACCAGCGCTTAGAAACACGTCCCCCATCTAACTGCAGGGAGGACTAGAAAGTATAGAGCAGCATGCATACATCTGGTAAACGCTCGTGGTCTCTGCCAGAAGGGAGAAGGAAACATGTTGGTTCACATAACTGAAATTCTGTGGGCATATTGGCATCAGGTAAGGCTTGATCCAGGTGCTTAGTGGATGCCAAAAGGACCTGGAGTCTCTCTGCTCCTCTTTAACTGTATTGCTTCTATTCTTAGAGACAGTGCCCTCATTTAGGCAAGACCCTTCCCAGCTCAGAATTACATCTTCTTGAAATCCACTGAAAAGAAAGCATTTCTGTTAACAGTTCCACTAGAGTTCTGGACCTGCTCTGGATAGGCCACATTGCTCCATGAGCCTCCCTGAATCAGTGGCTGTGCCCAGGAGGATGGGATAGGTGTAGGCTGATGGGATCAGGCTGAGGTAGTGAGCTCCCCCTTTGGAGCCTCGAGTGGGAATCCACCCAGATCACCTGTATGAGAAAGGGGAGGGCATGATATACATCATTTTAAATACTGTTACCCAAAAGGGGTCATGGATGCTGGACGTTCGCCATCAGAGCAATATTGCACTCTTAGGGTTGTTGTAATTCTAAACCTACTATGAAAATATTCCCAGGTTCTCTAATATTTAACCCTGAAGAGTATTTTGTATGCCTGCTCAGGTGACTGCTCTCAGTATAGAATTGTACCCTCTCAGAGAAGTTACTCTATCCTTCCAGTATTTCAATGTAATGTAAGCTTTTGTTTCCAATGGTTGTAATTTTTCAGAGTCCTTAATTAGATGTAAGAACTATGCACAATGGAAATTACTGCTGTGGTTAAATATTTGCATTGTGTGTTGTTAAAAGCAAGCATCAAAACATGCAATTGCTTGTTTTACAAGCATTCAATATTTTGAAATGTGAGGTCCCTGAAAACCCTGGGAATTCTCTTGGAAGGGAGAGAGCCGCTCAGATCACATCAGTTACATTTTCAGGGGAGCAGTGTCAGCATGGGGAGGGGAACGGGGTTTTGACGCACGGCCAGGTGAGGTGCAGCTCACCCCGTCCCCGTCCCAACCAGGTGAGCCTTCTGCTTGATTTCTGGGCTTCCGGCCTCACCTTAGGGGGTCAGGTCGTTCAAAGAAGTGTAACTTGCAAATGATGCAGAGAGAGAATTTCCAAGGTGTCCTGAATTATAGCTAGCCCAATATTTACATTTTGCAAAGGAAAAAGGGTTGTAGGGTGCATTTGGGTCAAATATCTCATTTTTACTCTTCTGCGGTAATTTTCCTGGAATCGTTTTAGATGTGGTAAAGAGATTTTTGGTAGGGAAAGGATATGATTACTCTTCTTTTACAAGTTAAATTGAAAAGCAGGCCTCGTGAACCTGAGGTATGTAAAACTGGGAAAGAGGGCGCATTATGTCTTCGACAGATAGAGAAGCCAAAGACTGGCCATCCCTTTCCTTATGTGTTTTATGTCGGGTGTGGCTTTCGGCGGACGGGTGTCAGGCGGTGGACTGTGGCTGCCGTAATGGATGTCTTGTCAGGATTTTGAAATTGGAGACTTTCATAAAGATGTGGATTTTCCTGCTCCTGTTGATGGATGCGCAGCACTGGTATTTCTGCGTGGTGACAGGTCGTTCCAGCTAAGCAGTGGCCGCGGCCGCTGGAGGGTGGGGCCCACTCCTGTCACCACTGTCACAGGCTGGAGCTGTGTGCCGTGGGGCTGAGCTCCGTGTCGGCCAGAGGTGGCGAAATGAAATGCAGACAGCAGTGCCCACGTTCCTTGAAGTGTGAAGACGTCCCCTCACTCATGTGATCTCCCCGGGCCCTGGCAGCCCGGGGATGTGCGGCTCTTGCCGTGTGATGGTTACCTTGAATCTCTGGGAACTGCAGGGTTTTACGTAATGCAGTGATTTTACCTCGTTTGTTTGAAGCAGTGTCTTGGAAACAGGATGTGTGCGTGGAGGAGTGTGAGGCAGAGACCTCCAGAGATGAATTTCCTGGGGGTGTTTGAGAGCTTATGAGTCTGCAGATCCTTCTGTGTGCGTTCGCTCTTAAACGTAAAAGTTTTTTGAGTATAGTTGACACACGATGTTCTGTTAGTTTAAAGTGTACAATTGAGTCCTTAACTTGATCTCTCTAAATGCATAGTTGGCGCCGCTCATCTTTTTTGTCTGTCTGTCTGCCTCTCTCTGTCTCACCTTTGATTTTGTGGTAGAAAGGTACCCCCCCATCTACTGTCTCACTGTGATCCACTTCCCTCAGGCGTGCAGACCTCCACTGTCCCGCACCTACGGTCAGGCGGTTCCTTTGATCCAGACAGCGGAACGCTCCCACCCCATAGCTCATTAAGAGAAGTACATTTACAAGAAGAGAATTGCTCTTTGTTAAAAGAAACTATGAAAGTGGGGTACATTTATGTTGTTTTGCTTATGCCGCGGTCATAACTGTACTAATGCCAACCTGACAACCTTTCTGAGGACTGCGAATCTTACAGGAAGAAGAAACAAAAAGTTTATGTTCTGCGTGTACCCGCGTATATTTTTGCTTTAAGAAGGTTTAGTGGGATAACGGATACGTTACTTTCAAGCTTACGCTCTGTTACGTTAGGATACAATTCTCGGAGAGACCCGGGACGGAAATAGGGAGCTCAGGAGACAGAGGAACAAGGGCACATTTCTGATTGTTAATGGGGACTTTTTCATGGGTTTTATAAACGGATGGTGGTGGGTGTCAAGTCACTCTGTTATTTATATTCCAATGGACATATTTAAGAGAGTGATGTAATGGTTTAATTTTAAATGTCAGGATTTACAGTACACTAGAAACTTTATCCTTAGCAACTGTTGAAACTCTGATGAGAAACAATAAGTATCAATTTTTAAATGTGTAAGTGGGTACATCGTTTTAAAAGGTTTCTCTTAGGAATTTAAGGAGAAATGCTCTTGGAAGACCCTTGTTTGAGAACAGGAGCTGTCAGGCCAGGCTCTGTGTGCGAGTCAGCTGAGCACATCCCACTGCCCAAGTTCCACGGCAGACTAGGGCATCAGACTAGCCTGGGATCAGACTGGGCGCCGGCAGTTTTGGAAGGGTCCCCAGGGGAAGTCAAGTCTGAGTGCCCTGTAGCAAAGCCATCAAAGGAGGGCATCTGTCAGTGTGGGCAAGAGGTAAAGTAATGATTCTGAATCCGGGCTACCCATTAGAATCTCGAGAGAAGGTATTTTGGGAGCATTGTGTGTGTGTCTGGTTAATTGAGGTAAATTTGCGTAGAGTACGAGTCACCTTTTTATGATACAAGTTCTATGAATTTTGGTAAATGCGTATCATCTTGTAGCAATCAAGATATAGAACATTTCCATCATCCCCCTCCCCCAATTTTCTTTTCTCCTTCCTAGCTGGCCCCTCCTTCGGCCCTCATCCCCCGGGAGCCACGGATCTGTAGTTGTGCTTTTTCCAGAATGTTATTTAAATGGTGTCATACACCACGTAGCCTTTTGAGTTAGGCTTCCTTCACGTAGCATAACGTGTTTGATATTCTCCCAGATCGTGGGGATATATGAGGAGTTCACTTCTTTGCATAACTGAGGAGGATACTATAGTACGGCAAACCAGAGTTTGTTTTTCCATTTGCCAGATGAAAGACACCAGATTTGCTAATAGTTTTGGCTGTTATGAATAAATCCACTCTAAGTATTGGTGTGAATGTATGTTTCCATTTCTTTGCAGGTAAATACCTGGGGATAAAACGGCTGGGTCACGTGCTGATTGCATGTTTAACATGATAAACTTTCAGTCTGCTTTGCAAAAACGGTTGAACCTTTGGTATTGGTACCAGGGATGTATAATGTTCCAGAAGTTGCACACCCTTGCCAACACTTGATATTTTCACGCTGTAATTTTATTTTAGCTATTCTAATACGTGTGTGATGATACCTCATGGTGGTTTTCATTTGCATTTTCCTAATTATTAATGACGTTGAACAGTATTTAGTGGCTTATTTGCCATCTGTATATCTTCTTTGGTAAAGTATCTTTTCAAATCCTTTGCTGTTTAAAAATGGGCAACTAATATGGGTTGTCTTATTCCGTTTTGGAGATTATTTATATGGCTTGGGTACACATCTCTTACCGTGTATGTGATTTGAAAATAGTTTTTTTTTTGGTGTGCAGCATGTCATTTCTTCCTTTTAACAGGTCTTTGGCAGAGCAAAATATCGATATATATACATTTATATATATTTATATAGATGAAGTCCAATTTCCCTTTGTCTTTTATGGAATTGCTTTTGTTTTTGTATCTTAGAAATATTTGCCAAACAAGGGGTCACAAAGCATGTTTTTCTAGAAATGTAATAGTTTTGGGTTTTACATTGAGGTCTGTGATCCACTTTGGGGTCAGTTTTTGTGTGTGGTGCAATGTATGGGTGAAGTTTCAGTTTATTGCATAGGAATGTCCAGTTGTTCCAGCACAATGTGTTGTAAAGACTGTTATTTCTTAAGTTGTCTTTCTGTTTTTGTGAAGACTGTTTGACCATAAGAGGAAGGCATATTCTCGACTCTCAGTTTTGTTCCCTTGAACCATGTGTCTATTTCTTCACCAATACCACCCTGTCTTGATGACCGTTCTGTATAATGAGTCATGAAATCAGGTAATGTGAATCCTCCAAATGTTTTGACTGTTCTAGGGTCTTTGATTTGCAATATACATTTTGGAACTAACTTGTCCATTTCTTTAAAAAAAAAATTCCTGCTGGGATTGCATTGAATCAGCAGAAAATATACCTTTGTAATAATGAGAACTGCCATATTAACCAAAATGAGCCCTCTGATCCATGAACATGGTACATCTGACAGTTTATGTAGGTTTTCTTTGATGTTTATCATCACTCTTATCATTTTTAGCGTACAGATGCTGCACATAACTTTTAGATTTATACCAAAGTGTTCCATGTTTTTGGGGTGCTATTGTGAATATTCTTTTTAAGATTTGAATTTACAGTCTTTATGGCAATTATATAGGAACAAAATTGATTTTTGTATATTGACCTTGTATCTTAAACTCATTTATTTTAGTAGCTGTTTTTTTGTTTTTGGTTTTTTAGACTCTTAGGTATATTTTACATGGTCAGTCATGCCATTTGCGAATATAGTTTCAGGATCTCCTTTTCGATCTGTAGGCCTCTCCCCCCTGTTCCTTTGCACAGGCCAGAAGCCCTAGGATGATGCTGAGTAAGAATGGAGATAGCTCCTATCCTTGCCCAGTTGCCAGTCTTACACCATTAACTATGACATTGTGGGTTTCTTGTAGGTGCTTTTTATGAAGATGAGGGAGTTCTTCTCTATTCCCTATGTGTTGAGATTTTATCATAGATGGATATTGAACTTTGTCCAATCCTTTTATTGTGTTGCTGCCACAATCACAGGATTTTTCTTAGTTAGCCTGTTGGTATTGTAGATTATGTGGCTTTTCAGATATTGAATCACCTGTATTCCTTGCACCAACCCAGCTTAGTGGCATTATAATTTTTTTTATTGCTGTATTGGATTTTCTAATATTTTGTTGAGAGTTTGTGTGTCTAAGCTCTTTTCTATATATGTATATATCATTTTATATATATGGGTAAAAAAATATATATATATACACACACACACATAATATTGCCTTTAACTAGTTTTGGTGTCAGAGTCACGCTGATGTCATAGAATGAGGTGTGGAGTGTTCTCTCCTGTTCTGTTTTCTGGGAGGGACTGTATAAATTCAATGTTAGCACTTCCTTATGTATTCAGTTTAAATCATCTGGTGAAACCACCTGGGCCTGGAGGGTTTTTTTAAGAAGCTTTTAAATTGCATGTTTTATTGAATGGGTTTAGGACTATTCACATTTATTTTATATGAGGTGAGTTTTGATAGTTTATGTTTTTTTTTGATGAGTTGGTCCATTTTATCTAAATTGTCAGATTTATGGGAATAATGTTCATCGTATCCCTTTATCTGCCTTTTCATGACTGTGAGGTCTGTAGTGATGTCCCGTATTTCATTCCTGCAACTAGTGATATGTTTCTCTTTTCTCTTTGTTCTTGGTCAGTTTGGGTAGAGATTTATGAATTTTATGTGCTTTTTCAAAGAACCAGCTTTCACTTTTCATTTATTTCTCTTTTTTTCCATTTTAATTGAGTTCTACTCTAATTTTTATTACTTTGTTTTGTGGTTTTGGTTTTAATTTTTTCCCTTCTTAAAAATCTAGTTTCTTCACATGGAGACTTAGATCATTTTGTGAGATATTTCTTCTTTTTCTTTTTTTAAAGATTTTTATTTATTTATATGACAGAGCAGGAGAGTGCAGGCAGGGGGAGCCACAGAGGGAGAGGTAGAAGCAGGTCCCCCGTTGAGCAGGGAGCCTGATGCAGGACTCCATCCCAGGACCCTGGGATCAGGACCTGAGCTGAAGGCAGTCGCTTAACTGACTGAGCCACCCAGGTGCCCCAAGATATTTCTTCTTTTTCTGATAAAAGCACCTAATGCTATAAATTTTCCTCTAGGCACTGTTTTAGCTCTGTCCCTCAAACTTTTATGGTATATGTTTATTTTCATGTAATTTACAGTTATTTCCCTTAATTTCTCTCGTGATTTCCTTTTTGACCTATATGTTATTTAGATATTTTGTTGTTTACTTTTGAAATATTTCAGAATTTTCCACATATCTTTCTGATACTGATTTCTAGCTTAATACCAATTTGGTCAGAGAACATACATTGTAGGATGACAATTCATTTACATGTTTGAGTATTTTTTATGTTTCAGAGTAAGGTCTGTCTTGCTAAATGCTCCTTAAGTTCAAGAAAAGAATATTATATTGCTTTTGTTGGGTGGAGTGCCCTGTAGCTATCAGTTAGGTTACTTGCTTGATAGTGTTACCCAAATATTCTATATCCTTACTGATTTTCTGTTCCTTCCATAATTAAGAAAGGAGTGTTGACCTCTCCAAATATAATTATGGATTTTTCTGTTTCTCTTCTTAGTTGTGTGAGTTTTTGCTTTATGTATTTTTGAAATTCTTTAGTTTAAGTGCATATACATTTAGGATTGCTATATATTGTAGGTAAATTTGCCCCTTTACAAACATATAATACTTCTTTTTTTCCCCTTTATATTATGGCTTATTTGGAGGTCTTTTTTTTTTCCCTCATCTTAATATAGGTACTTCAGTTCTTTTGTCACTGTGCATGGTATATTTTCCCCATATGACTGAGTATTGCTTTTATATGCACCACAACAATCTTTGGTTTTTAATTGGTGTGCTTAGACAATTTATGTGTCCAAAATGATGTAATTTTACATACATTTGCCTTAAAATCTGCCATCTTTTTAGTTATATATTATTCTGTCTGTTTTTTGTGCCCCCCCCACCCCTGCCTACTTTTTAGTTAATGGAGTATTGTTTACAATTGTATTTTATCTTGACTGTGGGGTTATTATTTATACTTTAAAAAAATCATGGCAGTAGCTGCCCTAAGGTTTTCAATACGGACCTCTGCTTTATCACAATCTAATTTCCAAGCAATGTTACACCACTTAATATGCAGCGTGAAAAACTCCCAACAGTAAATTTCCAATTTCTGTTACTTTAGTTTTATTAGTGTCATTTATTTTTAAATTTAAGACATGGGATAAATCCACACTATATTGTTATTATTTCTGCTTTATACAGTCAATTATCTTTTAGAGCAATTGAAAACAAGAAAAAATTGTATTCTATATCTACTTTTGTTTTAACCATTTCCAGGAGTCTTCATTTCTTTGTGTAGATCCCTGCCTGATATGTTCTTTCTGTCTGGAGACCTGCCTTTGCCCTCTCTTGTCTCAGAGGTCTCATGGAAATGCAGCGCTACCTAGCTTTTACTTTTCTGGGGATATATTTATTTTGATTTCTGAAAATATTTTTACCTCTTTAAAGATGTTGCTTTATTGTCTCCTGGCTTCTGACAGGAAGCACATCGAAATCCTTATCTTTGTTTTTCTGTGTGGAATGTATCTTTTTCTTTGGCTACCCTCAAAATTTTCTCTTTATTTTTCTTTTTCCGCTCTTCAGAGATGATGTGTCAATATGTGCTTTTTCTAATTTATTCATCCCATTTGGGATTCTTGGAGCTTGTTGGTCTGTGGTTTGATGTCTTTCATTATTTTTGGAAAATTGGCACTCCTGATCTCTTTCCAGATACTCCTCTTCCCATTTTTCACTCTCTCTTTCTCTTGGGATCCCAGTTCAAGTATGGCAGACTCTTCTATGCTGTCCCACAGTCTGGATGCTCTGCTTCTCACTCTTTATTTTTTTCTTGTAGCTTGTCAGTTCCAGTAATTTCTATTGGCCTGTTTTCCTAACACCAATTCCTCCTTTGGCCCTTTTTAGTCCATGAATAAGCCCCCTGAAGATTCTGCTTCTGTGTGAACTTCTTGTTATTTTCTTACTGCTCCTGTTTCCATGACGTTTTCTTTGTTCTGGATCAATCACAGTCCCCCATCAGGCCACGAGGCTGTCACCTTTTCCACCAGCATTGACTTGCAGGGCACCTGGAGTCTCTTCCTCAGGCTCTGGCCCAGGTGAGCCAGTGCCCAGGTCCTGTCTTCTTGAAGGACATTTACTTCATGACATGGATGTCTCTAGTGAACTATTTTATGTATCCCCCAGGGTCTAACATGAAAGACAGAAAGCATGTCAAATACTTTCCACAAGGGGACTTCAGTACAAGCCTTGAGGAGAGGCTGACGATCGGCATGGGAAGGGGAGGGAGGCAGATTCCTTGCAGTGGGAGCTCTGTCCTCTCCAGGTGAAGAGACGAGGGGAGGAGGTGATGCTCCCACAGTCTGGTTTCCTGGACAAGTGTTTGCTGCTGGGGCTGCCAAGAACAAAGATACAGCTGATTTCTAAGAATCGCCCCCAGACATACTGTATGGGGGTAGAAGCCGTGGCCCCACTCCGTTCCCCCCTTCAGCCTTCTGCTAGGGGCTTTCCAGCTGACCTGGGAGCCTGGGGATGCAGCCTGCAGGGGTCAGTCCCCCTGCGGTGCAGAATAGAACAGGGACTGTCAAGAAGAGCTTGGAGGTGGCAGCCATCCATCTCCCAGAGACCTCTAGTGTAACCACCTAATTAAGCAAAGCTAATTTTATTACCTCCTGCAGTAAGGAAAACACCTGTGGAGAATCTCAGTGGTCTCCCAGAGAAGGGAGGTCAGGAATGGAAGTTTAGAATTTTGGGGTCTGAGCCCAGCTGCTTGAAGGTGAGTCTTCCTTGGGGGCGTCAGGTGCACATCAAAGTCAGGGGCTTGAGGAGAATGTGCATATGCACAGTTATTTTGTGAGGGAGCTTTGCATCCAGGTGAGCCATCTGTTCTGAAAAGGGGGGCTCTTTGCCCAGATGAGCAATATCTTGTTTATATAAATCAGTTTTCAGGAAATTTCCTGAAGCAAACAGTGAGGTTATTTATTATTTCACAGTCTTATCGTCCCAAGTGGGAATTTCCTCGCACGGATCATAAAGTCGTTCTGACATAGACGCTCTTTGAGTCTTGGTTAAACTTTGTGGCTACAGATGGTCTCGGTTCCGAGGGCACAATTGACAGACACTGGCCTCAGTCTGTAAAATGGATCCCAGCTTCCCTTCGTCGCTCCACGGTGGAGGATAAATGCGGGCAGCCTCACACGTGTATTTTCAGTGCGTGGTTAATATGAAGACATTAGAACTTATCTTGGCATGCTTGGAGGAGAAGCAGTTACCTGTGTGCCAATTTACAGACACCCCGGAGTCAGCTTTCTGAACAGGTTGTCATCACTGCCTAACAACTCTGTGGGGAGGCTGCAAGATGAAGCTTGAGGTGATTGCTGTGTGCATGTGTGTGCCTGTGTATGTGTGTGTTCATGTACGTGTGCCCGTGCATGCCCGTGTATATGCGTGTGTGCCGGTGCGTGTATGTGTGTGCGCATGTGCATGCCTCTGTGCGTGCATGTGCGTGTGTGTGCTTGTGCGTGTGCATGTGCGTGCCTGTGTGCGTGCGTGTGCGTGTGCGTGCCTGTGTGTGTGTACGCGTGCGTGCCTGTATGTGTGCATGCCTGTGTGTGCGTGTGTGTGTGCCTGTGTGTGCACATATGTGTGGCTAGCAGGTAGCTTAGGCTGCTGTTGTTGAATCACTGTTTAACCCATGTCTATTTGCAGGCTGACTGTAGGAGCTGTGACCTTATTTGTCCTGAGCATTTAAGGATGTTTCTCAGCCAAGCAAATAGGAATGGATGCCTCCCTCTGCTAGCAAGCGTCTCGGAGTGTCAGCTGTTGATCAGCTAGATTTGCGACATGGATTTGGACATGCCTGGGATTTGGGAAAGGGCACAAAAATCTGTGTGTACTTCTCACCCTAGTATGGCTCTCCAGATGTGTCTGTGTTTTAGTCATGGTGAACAGTCTTCATTCCATGTCGGCCCTGGAATAATGGCGGTAGTTTGTGTTCCTCCCCTGATGGGGATGGAAGGAGCTTGTTTCTTCATAAAGCTATGCCTCATCCTGGGGCCAGGGAGAGGATTCAGTGTCATTGTGGTGGGCGCCAACTGTGTTTGCACACTCAGCTTCCGTTCCAATGTCTCCTACAGCATCCTGTTTCCTTTGGGAACCACCCCCTTGCCCGTGTCAGTCCGTATAGTGAGTGTGGGCTGAGCCCACCTCTGAGACTGTCACTGCAGTCCGTCCTCCTGGCTCAGTGACTGGGTCTAAGATTGGTACCTGATTCCCATTCTAGTAAAAGAGAGGCAGGCTCATGACTTTTGGTGGAAACCACCAAAAAGGTGAGGTCACACTTTGTGGGGATGAAAAGCAGTAAGAATGATGTGTGCTAGAACTGCTGGGACCCACCTCACAGAGTGCGGGAATGCAGCCAACACAGAGGCAGGGAGAAGACAAACATGGCGGTGTCATTTGAGGCTTGATCCAGCTATGCCTGAAACTGTGAGCTTCAGTTACATGAGCCAATAAAGCTTTTTTTTTTTTAAGCTGTTTTTATCTAGGTTTTTCTCATTCACTGCTGCAAGAATCCTGACTGATGTGCTCATCAAAGGACTAGAGTGATAGCTATGGAAATAGTCATAGGAAGTGCCAGCCAAGCACATAATCTCCACTGAACCTCAAAACAACGCTCTCAGTGGAGACCTCTTGCTGGGCTGGCAACAATGATGTGTTTGCTCTTCCCCTGGACTATGCTAGCATCACTAAAACACTGGAAGTCCTGTTCTAAAGGGTAGAATTTAGTGATAGGGACGCTAACAGCTGAGTTTAAATCAGCAAATAGCTGCTTCTCAGCACACTGCCTGCCCTTTGGTCATGAGAATTCACACACATCATGGACCCCACATAAGTTGACTTCCTCATGCTTTTACTTATTCGTCTACTTTCTGGAACTCTGTGGTGGGCCATCTGAGGTCAGGGGCTGTGTTTTGGGTCTCTTCATGCTGAGAACGTAGCCTGAGAGAGCCTTCAAAGCTCTCCTAAATAGTGAATGAACGAGTGTGTGAATACGGCCGTGTTGATTCATTTTGAAATCTCCAGGCCAGAGTAACCAAATGGCAGCTGACAGACAGGTCTGACGTAGTCTCTGGACAAGTTGGGTTTGATCAGTAGAATCTTGTTGTTTTCTTAATTGACTAGTCAACATTTCAAATCACAAGAATTAACATGAGCTTGGATTTCTGGTGTCTCTTAAAGGTTGGCACCCCTGGCGGTCTCTTAAAGGGCTGGGATCCCCATGGGCTCTCTTCGGTGGGGCCCAGTGGCTGCTGCGTCCTCTGACGAGGCACATGCCCTTCTGTTTGCCCACCAAGTCTGCCCCCGTCATTCTGATGTTTGTCCCCCACTGAGCTGCAGAGCCAGGCCCCAGAGCCGGCAAGACATCAGTGACTCTCTTCTGAGCTGTGCCCACTGGACGCTGTGTATTGTCTTTTGAACATTTGTCCTAATTTGGATCTACGTTTTCATCACCTGTTGTGTCTGTTATTATGTAGAAGACGAAGAGGGGAGATAAGAAGCAGAAGAAGAAATGCCCAGCAGAGCAACCCAGATTCTTCATGAAATAAAATTAGTGCTTCTGGCACATGTGCACATGTGTACATACACATAACGACCCTTTAAGATCTCCCTCCCCTCCTCCCTCCGTCCCTCCACCCTTCCTTCCATCCATCTCTCCACCCATCCCTCCATCCACCCACCCATCCCTCCATCCATCCATCCACCCATCCATCCACCCATCCCTCCATCCACCCATCCATCCACCTACCCAAACATCTACCCATCCATCCATCCATCCATCCATCCACCCATCCATCCACCCATCCATCCATCCACCCATCCATCCATCCATCCATCCACCCATCCATCCATCCACACACCCTAACATCCATCCATCCCATATTTGGGAGCACCTACGGTGTGCAGGGCATTGTACCAAACAGGAGGACAGGGGTGTCCGCCCACATGGGGCTTATGTGGGGAGGTAGATAACAGAAAACTGATAAGTGGAATAACCTCAGACATGCTAAGTGCCAGGAAGGAAATACTACTGTGTGTCCAGAGTGAGGGGTGGTGTTTGGATGATGAGGTGGGGAAGCCATCCCAGTGGAGGAGGTATTTAAGTAGTAGACACGTGTTACATGTGTGTTGGGGTTCCTAGGTTGAAACCTCACCCCTAGTGTGATGGTATCAGGAGGTGGGGCCTTTGGAGGTGTTGGGGATTAGGTGAGGTCATGAGGGCTGGGCCCACGTGAATGGGATCTGGAGGGCTTGCTTCCTCCCTGTGCTTTCTGCCCAGTGGGGACACAGGGAGGATATGGTGGTGGCAGTCAGGAGGTGGGGCCCTGCCACAGCCCATCCACACCAGTACCCGGATTCTGCAGCCTCCAGAAGTGTAAGAAGTACAATTTATGTTGTTTATAAGCCCCCAGTCCGTGGTACTGTGTTAGAGTGGCCCAAACAGATTGACCCTGAGGCAGTTGTTAGGATTATCTGGGACCAGAACTTTCTAGGGTCTGAGTGAGGGCGCTGAGCATAAGGCACCAAGAGCCTTGGTGTTCTAAGCCATGGTTCTGCAAACGCGCGCATTCGTCAGACTTTGTGGTCCTTCTAGTCACTGTCACAACTGATCACCTCTGTCCTTGTGCCAAATCAGCCAGTGTGTATGCACAGTGTCCCCGCCTCTCTCCAATAAAACTTACTTATAAATGTCAACAGTGGCATTTCATATGCTTCTCACATGTCATGAAATACTATTCTTTTATTGATTTTGGGGAGCCATTTAAAGATGTGAAGCCGTATTCACTCTGTGGGCTGTAGGGAAGCAGGTGGCCGTCTGGGTTCGGCCCGGGAGCCGTTGTTTCCTGACTTCTGTGTGCAGGGCGCTGGCGCTGGGAAGTCGCAGATGAGGAGGGTGGTCGGCAGTGGGATCTGGGATGTAGGTAGGAAGCAGGCCACATAGGACACATCAGGGGGAAGCCCTTGGCAGGTTTTAAAAAAAAGCAGAGTAACATGATCCAATTTACATGTAAAAAACATAATCATCTCGTCAACCCTCAGTGCAGGGTGGAATGCTTTTCTTTTGCAAATTCTATGAAATTCTTCCTCAAAAAGAGCCCCGCCCCACTTTTCTCACCCATGAAGAGGAAGACAAAGGGTACATTTCTGCTTTTGTGAAGTCGGGTCTGTGTGAGTTTTATTTCTGGCAGATTTGCCTCTGCCTGGTTTACCTGCTTCTTTGGTCGGCGGGTAGCAGAGGCGGTTGGGACACGGTAGCAAAGTCTCCACGAGATGCACGGACCTTTGTGCGGGGCTCCCGCCGGGCTCGGCGTCCAGCCGTGGTTGCAGAGCCGGGATTTAAGCAATTCTGTTGCTGACATTTCCTGCTGCTTTGGACAAGTCAGCTTAAATTCCTATTTGTTTTTATACCATTGTAAGCGACAGCAGTCTGGTTCTCTCTTAATTGTCTTCGTTCCTGCCCGCACTTGAGTTGCAGCGAATCGGGGAAACGGTGGGATCCTGACAATCAGAGTGACCTCTTCCCTCCTGCCGAGCGGTTTTCCTTCCCCGGGTTCATCACATCAGAGTCCTGCATCTGCCGCGAGCCCCTCTCCTGTCAGACGCTGGGTCAGGAGACAAAGAGATCGGGAAAACAGTCTTTGCTGCCTGGGTCTGATGCGGAGCATTCAAGGCGGCGTAACCCTCTGAGCCCCTCGGCTAGACGGCGGTGTTCTAGGCTCCTGCATGGCACCAGGATCCCTAGCACGTGCCCCCCCCCCCCCGGTCTGCTGGGGAGCTGTCAAGGCCGGCTTGCTCGGGGTCTTTGCAGGAGAAGGCATTTAGGTTTTCCAAGGAGAGCTGGCTGCCTCTCTGTGCCGGGAGGAGCGTCTGCAGCGCGCTTTCTGATGCTCTCTGTCCTCACCTGCACGTGTGAAGGAGGGTCTACAAGACGGCCAGTGCATATGCGGCTCGAGCTCACGCGAATTTGCACAAAGCACACCTTGTAGTAATGAATTTGTTGACATGATACAAGTGACCTCACCCATCCAAGCATGCACAGTCGGCATCCTGCTCAGCATTTAACCCAGAAACTTCCCTTTGAGATTAGTCCCGGCAGATGCTGAGGCTGTCCTCTGGCTTCTGCTCTGCAGCTGTAGTGGGTCTGGCTCCGCGGTGGACACACAGCTCCAGCAGCAGGCTTCCAAACAACATCCCTGTATTTGTTTTCTTCCCCGGGGGGAGCAGATTTGACCTTTGAAGCTTTCAGACCGAGAGGGAGATAAGTTTGTAAGTTACTCTGCAGTCAGATGAAAAGTCTTTTTTGAACAGCTGATCCTGAGGAGATAACACCGTGGTTGCCGCACCCCCCAGCCGGGGGTGCATCACAGTGGAGCCTGATGCTCAAGCTGGACATCAAGACGGCCCTTTGATCAGAAAGTTCACATGCCTCGTGCTATAAATGTCTCCCTTCTTTCCACTTCCTGTACAAACTGGATTAGGAATTCTGTGCCTCTGAACTTAAACTTTTGTTTGGGGAGATTTCCTTGTCTCAGGGAAAGGAGGCGGGGTATTAAAACGGGCCCTCAGCTCGGGAGGGATTTAATCCTATCTGTGTGGGCGCTGTCGCCACCCAGAAGTTGCCGTTTAGAAGGTGATGGTCGTTGACTGAAGCTGCTGGAAGGAGCTTGCAGGATGCACGCAGGCAGCATTGAAGGGTTTGATAACCTTCCGGAGCCGGATCTTTGTCTGAGTCAAGACTGTGAAGTAAGGGGGCGCCTGGGTGGCTCGGATGGTTAAGCGTCTGCCTTCGGCTCAGGTCATGGCCCCAGGGTCCTGGGATCGAGTCCCGCTTCGGGCTCCCTGCTCGGAAGGGGGCCTGCTTCTCCCTCTCCCTCTGCTGCTCCCCCTGCTTGTGTTCTTTCACTCTCTCTGTTAAATAAATAAAAATAAATAAATAAATAAATAAATAAATAAATAAATAAAATCTTTAAAAAAAAAAAAAGACTGAATTAAGGAAGGCAGCTCCTTGGCGAACGTAGACACACACCGATGTGGATGGGGAAGCAGCGTCACCAGCCCATCCCGGCCCCTCTGCTTGCTGGGCACGGCCTGTAGAGGCTGGGAACAGAAGGCACCCCACAGCAAAGGGCCCGGGTGTTAGTGGGGACTCGGAGTCCGGCGGCTTCTGAAGATCGTTTTTTGGTCCAAGAGCTAGAACCAGAGATTAGCTGCCAATGTTTAACAATTGGTTCTCACACCTGCACGGCTAATTTCAAGCTGCTAAGAGTTTACCAACCGACCTGCAAAACCTCTGAAGATTTAACAGTCGGCTCCTGAAAATGGGTGTGAGTGCATGGACGCCGGTTAGAACCAGTGTTCGGGGTTCCTGAGTCGCCTCCGTTTGTGGGGAGAATTCAGGTGGGTTTCAGCCTGGTGTCTTTGCTCAGACTGATTAGCTGAGAAGGGGGTTTGGGACTTTCACCGCTGCACGCTGTGCCCTCTGCCTTTGGCCTGGGGACGGAGAGGGTGCAGATGACACCGCTGGGACCCAGGCTCTCTCTGCGTCTTGGGTCGGCCCTGTTTCACGGAGGACCTGCCCCCCGGAAGCAGAGTGACCATTCACAGCTCCAGGCTTGCTTCCTGTCTGCCCGGCTTCGTCAGCAGAAGAGCAAGAGGGGCCTCTTTGTCCCAAGAGTTCCCGGAAAGTTTAATAAGACTTTGCTCTCCTTGGATTTGCAATGGCTTGCGGGCTCATGTCGAACTCATCATTGGTTAGTTCCGCGAATAACTGATTGTTTTTGGCCTGGGCCACCAGCTCATTCCCAGGACAGTGGCTGTGTCTCTGGGGCCAAGATTTGGGGGATGCCAACAGCCTTGTGGCAACCAGACCGTTCCCGTCTGCCATCTCCAAGTCTTTACGTAGACAGAGATGCCGGCTTTGTTTCTGACACCAGCTGGGTGTCCTGCAGTTCAGCTCAGTCCCGCCAGTGAGGGCCCCGAACTGGCATCACACCCCACAGGCTAAAGTCCGAGCGCTTTCATTCCCACACCAGCTGCCCAGGGTCAGCCCAAGACCGCCCTTGTTTCAGACGCCCGCACTTCTGTCCGACCTGTGTACAAATCCAGGGTTCCCAGGACCCCACTTCAGGTATCCTAACTCACCAGAACTCACAGAACTCACTGGAACGCCATGCTTACAATTTTAGCTTCATTATAAAGCGTATGAGTCAGGAGCCGACGAATAGAGGAGATGCACCGGGCACGGTCTGGGGGTGCAGGTGGGATTGGGGGGGTTGGTCCCGATGCGTTCACTGCATGAAATCCTGAGTGGATGGGGGGCGCCTCCACCACAGGGGCTGGAGGAAGAAGGCTTTGCTCATGCTTGGATCTTCTGGGACGTTCTGCAGGAGGCTCCAACGTTGCTTTTCACTGTGCACACAGGCTGTGTACTTCCCTAAATCCAAATAAGTTACCTCCAGTGAATACATACTCTAAAATCATTCTAAATCTGTTTTCTTGGGGCGTAATTTGCATACAACAAAGTGCACCCCTTTTAAGTGTATAGTTCGTGTTACTTTGACAGATGTAGGCACCACATCAGCATTACCACGGTGGAGATGGAGAACATTTCTGTCTACCTTCTGCCCACTTGACGACGACGCCCCCATCCCTGGACTCACATGACTGCTCTCTGAGACCTTTTAAGACCCAGGCGTGTGAGAGGAAATCGAACCCCACCCCTCCTAATGGGGGCTCGGTTGTGAGGGGCCCCATCTGTCTTTGTGATATCTGGGGTCTTGGCTCAGAGGCTGGAAGGCTGGAGTGTGGACTTGGCTGGACTGGAGAACCATTCCAAGGTGGCTCCCTCCCAAGACTAGCAGGTCGGCTTGGGCTCCTCCCGAGTTGGCCACGCGTCAGGGCCGCTAGAGACTCCTCGCAAGGTGGCACCGGCTCCCCCAGAGCGAGCGATCTGGAGAGGTGGGGGCAGGAGCAGCATGTCCTTGGGGCCTCCCGCCGCCTCCGGGGAGTCACACACACATCATCTGTACCACAGGCCGCTCACTGGAAGCTCATGGTGGTTCCAGCGTGCACGGGGAGGGGTGGTGGTTGTGGGTTTCGGCTCATGCTTCCAAGGAATGGGTGGTAGAGAATTCTGAAACCATCGCAGCCCTAAACTAACCTCCCTTGCAGGAGGGAAAAAATCCATTGTTGTCAAGTGGGAAAATTACGCTGTGTAAAAGGATTCTTCAATTTTACAAAGGAACGGACCAACAGGTTGCTTAAAATCCTAGGTTCCCCATTTTAATGTGAAACGGCACACACTCTGCCCCCAAGTCTCAGCGCGAATGACGATGCAGGAAGGCAGGTGGGTTTCCTCCGGTCCCTGGGGAAGGACGCGGGTTTTGCATCGGGGCACCTGCTGGTTTCTGCTCCCGTGGGCTGGTCCTTCAGTGGGGCTCCCCAGCAATCCTCACTGTTTTGTAAGGCCAGCATCATCATGTTCCCTGCCAAGCATTCCTATAAAAGAGCCATTTCCTTTTTAACCCGGCTCCTAAGACAGACACAAAGGTCTGTGGTTCTTGCTCTTGCCTGAGAGTGTCCTGCCACACGGCCTGGATTTGTCTGACCGCCAGCCTGCGTCCCTTGCCAAGACCAAGCTCCTGCCCATCTCCCGATGCCTCAGGTCTCCAAGTGAAGTGATGAATGGCCCCGAGTCCCCACTGAAGCCTCTCCTGGAATGCCTCCATCACTGCGGAGGGTGGGTCTGCGGCGGCCAGGCTGGCTCCTAACATCAGGATGCAGCGCGTGTCGCTGCTGTGGAATTTTTATATATATATAAACTACGTTCATCTTGTTGCTGCTTAAAGCATCAAGCCTTTATCATAAGCTGTGTCAACGTTCAGTGGCGTTTTATTTTATTACAGTGGAATGGTTCTGTTCAGCATGGGGGTACGTGGCTTGGCTAAGTGCTTTTGAATCACAGACCATTCACTGATTAGACTTGTGTCCCCTCTTGATGGAATTCAAGTAAACAGTTCTCAGGCATGAAAAGCCCTCTATTAGATTTATTTCTAAGTTCTTTTAAGGATGTCAGCGTGGAGCCCCCAGGATGTAACAGGAGAGGCCCATCAACCTGTGTGTCTGCTGTGAATTAGTCTGAATCTCTTGGAGATAAAAAGCTCGAGGGCACAGATGGGATGGATTGAGCCAGCGGCCCTGAGTGCATGGATAGGGCAGGTGTACTCTCTGCTTTATGGGCCGAGCGACACCTGTACATCCAAGGTGTGGGGTCTCCCACCCCCCCGCCACGACAGCTGCCAGTCTGTTTCCCACTGCGTCTCAGGCGTGGGGAGCACCCCCTGCCCGGGGGGGACGAACCCTTGCACATCGGCTCCTGCACTTGGAATCCCCACCTGACTTGGGAAACACAGAGATGAGGGCCCCTGCCTTCCATGGCTTCTGGACTCAGGCTCTGAAGAGCAGCTCTGCGGGGCAGAGCATTCCTGGGTTCTGTCCATGGCAGTAAAGGTGTGCCAGAGTGTAATTTGCTAAAAATTATGATTCGCAGAAAGCTGAACATTTTTAAAAACTAGCATTTCTCAAAAGACTAAAAACATAGGGTGGCCCATAAGCAAGGGTCAGAGACTTGTTTAATTTATCGATGAGGGAATCAGCGACATGATACAGCCAGACAGAAGGTGGTTGTGAGAAACAGCACACACGTGTGCACACATGCATACATATACACACATACATGTGTAGAAATACACGTACACGTGTGCACACCCACAAGCACACATGCACACACGATGCCCATGTAGACACATGCAAGCACACAGGCATGCACACACATGCATACAAGCACACACATGCACAGATACATGCACACATACAAGTGTACACATGTATGCACACACATTAACCATGTACACACATGCACACACGCACACAGATGCACAGACACATGCACACACATACACACAAGTGTACACATGTATGCACACACAGGCATGCACACATGAACCATGCACACAGGTGCACACACACGCATACAGGTGCACACACATGCACAGGTGCACAGACACACGCACGCGCATGTGTACACATGTATGCACCACAGGCGTGCACACACGTGCACACATATGCAGGCACACACACATGCACACGTGTTTAGCGGAAAAGAGACGGCTGGGAAAGGCCTGCAGAGTCCGATGCAGGGGAAGGCCCTATGGATGATGCAGCACAAGCACTAAGATGTCTTTTGCACACGACCCTGGCTGTTTGCCTTTCTCCTGGACACGAGTCACTTGCAGCTTCCCACCTTCTACAAGGTAACATCTACATTTGCAGAGTCTGGACCCTAATCAATAGGAAGTCGAGTGAAGTCCCTTTTCCCTGGCGATCCCGTGACATTTAGGGGCCTTGTTGAGTGTTCTGGTATGACTTTGAAAGGGCACACAGTAATCTTTCTGCCTGATTTCCAAACTGTGCTTGGTTTTCCTTAACCCATCGCCCTGCTCGAGGCCCACAGAGGCCAGCAGGGTGGGAGCATGCGGGACTGTGGCGGGAAGGCCCTGTCGGAGGGCGCAAGGGCTCGTTCCCAAGTGCCGTGTGAATGCCTTGTGGCCTGAACTTCACATTTTCCATGAGAAACCCTAAATCCAGAGTTTCATGGGAAATTCCCAATTTTAAAATGCTGGCTACTGGTTCCCTAGAAATAAAGTAGGTCTGAAGTTTCCGGCCCCGTCCTTCCAAAGAGACGGCACAGACCTGCCCCGGGTGCCGTGCCCGGGGTGGTGAGGAGTTGGGGGCAGAGTGGCTCCGTTCTCGTCCCAGCGCAGGGCTTGCTGGTTGTACCGTCGCTGTGCTCACTGGGCCTCATGGGGGGGATGGCATCACGATGCCCGAGCGTCCCCTCCTGCACAGTGGTGGGAGAGCCCTGGCCGGCTCTCGTTGGTACGCCGTGCGAGTCCGCTTCCGTCCAGTGCGGAGAAAATACGTCAGTGCTCTCTCTCCTGGTGGACACTTTCCACCGCGATTTTGTTTGTGTTCCATGAGGCTGGTTTTTCTCACACTTTTCGTTCAAGCCTCCAGTTTGAAGGCTTTTCCTGAAGGACTGTAGGGGGAGGGTCTGAGGATTTTCATGCCGCTGCAGTGATGCTGTCCCCACACTGTTCACCGCACGGGGTGGAACCTGCTTCTGTTGATGGCTGTCTGCAGCCGTGGGCTCTGGGCCACGATTGTCTTCTGAGGGGTGGGGGGCTACCGGGGCAGTGTAGGGAAAGAGCCTGGAACAGCGCCTGGAACAGGGCCACAGCTCCGTGAAGCTGGCTGTTCCGTGTTATCCCAGGACTACCCTGTAGGTATTACCTTTCGTCTCGCTCCATGACTTTGAACGTCGTGTACTCTGAGTGTCGGTGACACATCATGGGAAGTGCAAGCCACGAGGACGTCCATGGGCATGAATGTGCACCACCCCGTCTTCCCTACTTTGAATTACTGTTTGCACGACGTCACCTGCTGCCCTCCTGTTCAGTGTGACCGGACTCTGTCCTGTTGAAATGCTTGTGTGTGTCTTGATTCCTCATGGAGTCAGTCAGATGCTGCTTGGATTGTGGGAGGGAGCTATGCAGTCCGTGCACTGACCCTCAACTTGTGTGCTAAATGGAAAACCATCCCCTCCCCCGGAACACATCTCCAGCCCCACGAGATGCCACTCGTAAGGAGACAGAGACCAGTGAACAGGGTGGAAGCATCCGGCTGGTGGTAAAAGCCAGTTGTAAAGGGGTTCTCTTCCACAGCGCTTCCCAGAACAGAAGACCAGTTAGCATGTGGCCCTCTGGAGAGCTCAAATCCAAGACCAGCAGCCCAGGACCTCCTGTGAGCTAAACACGGAGGGAGGGCTGCTTTCAAACCCATGGCCCCTGTGAAGGCTTGCATTACGAAACAGATCCGTTACCATGACCTTCAGTTTTACAGAAGCTTTGGATTAAAGCAGAACCAAGTGGAACTTAGAGGCAAGTGGGGAGACCCGAGTGTTGGTCACCCTCTGTGTTGCCCCAGGTGGAGCGGCTGTGCCGGGCATCTGCGCACAGACCTGTCTTTTCCTCCAGCTCTGTGGTCCCTACGCATTCAAGGCAGAGTTCTGTACCACAACGTGTACCTGAAACCCATGTTATGTGCATCCTCAGAAGCTGAAGGGATGTTTAAACAGAATTTTGACTATACGTTTTTACCGTGGGCCCTCACTTTGGATCCCCTTTTCTTTCTTCCACACATTAAGCTTGAGGTGCCCTGGACACACAGACGTCCTGGTAATAAGTAAGTGGAATCTGTTCTCTCCTATCCAGTGGCAAACATTTTTAGGAACATTGAAAGTCTGGGGTCTCCAAGAAAACCAGAAAAGAACCCAGAAAGATGTACAAAAGCTGCAAAGCAGAAGGTACTCTAGGGATGCCTTGCTTTTGATAATTTTCTTATACTTCTTCCAAACCATTTCACCCACATCCACGCACTGGGTGTTTGGTGGAGTTAACAAATCACTCATTCTGAAAACCTGTAATGAAACATCTACCTTGGGACGTTCGGTCAGTTTTTTTTTTGTTTTTTGTTTTTTTTTTTTTTGCTGGTTCTTGTAAGTATTTCGTCGAGTGGGGCATGGGAGCTCAGGAGGAGGAAGAAGAGGAGGAGCAAGGGGGGAGGGAAGAGGCAGGTTCACTAAGGAAGAGCCTGAGCACTGAACACGGGCATAGAGAAACAGACGCATACAGATGCACGCGGAGAGCAGGGTCAGAATTGGAAACAGGCTGAAGAGACAGAGGGAGACACTAATCACAGGTGCAGAGAAGTAGACTCACAGGGAGAAAAACAGAGCGTGTTTGGGGTCCCGTTGATCCTAAACCTACCCCTGAGATGCCCAGAATGTAATAAGCAAGCAGCCACCAGCAACAGAACACTTTATGTCCTTTTTGGAAAGGGATAAGGTAAATTATATAAACAATTGTAATATAAGATGTAAGTACCAATGAGTCTGGAGTTATTTGTAGAAATGAAGGTAGAGAACAAGATGCATAAGTACATCCAAAGGAAGCAGGGCAGGACAGGGGGCAGCTGAGGAGGGGAATCGTTTGGAGCGGGCACTTGGTCCTCTGCCTCCCCTCACGGATGCTCATGACCCTTCTGAAGAGATCACATCAACGGAACACCAGCGCTTCTTGCGCTTAGCAGTGATTCCCTGATCAGCCCCAGAGCCGGCCCTGCGGGGGCGAGGCACCATCTGCCAGGGCCTGGGGAGAGCCCACGCTCCCTGGCACCAGCCCAGAGAAGCTTGAAGCAGGCACTGCTTTGGTCGTCCTTGGGGGTCTCTTCCCCATCTGGAGAGGAGCGGGCCTTGGGGGAAGAGACTTTGCCCATGGGACCCTGGCATGTCCTGCCAGCCGGCCGGTTCTCCCTGTTACCCCTGGCCTATGTTTCTGTCCTTTTCTTCAGGGATTGAGGACACCCCGGCGCTCGTCTGACCACCCTGGGAAGCCCTTATTTCTCATTTAAGAAGAACCCAATTTCCAAAGTTGAATGTAAACCAGAGTGGATTCTGCACATCAGTGTGTCCCCTTTTGTACTTGCGAACCCGGTGCGCGGGTTCGGATGGTGATAGTACAAATGACAAGGAGATGTTCTTACGGAACAAGTTTCCACCAGGCATTTCTTAAGCTGTGATCGGGTCCCCGATCTTTGTGCACAGTTTAGAGTGAGCATGTTTCCATCGGTCTTTCATCACCCATTTGTGGCAGCCAAGTGGGTGAAACAGTGGTATTTTAGATGTGATATTTTGTTAGAGCATATTTTATTTTAATCGGTGACGGTCAGACTCAGCCTCCTGACTCAGCTTCAGGGGGGTTTGAAGAGTACGTGGAAGAATGAAGATCAGTGTGTCTTCAAGGATGATACACGTTCCGGAAAGTCTGTAAGACGGAAGTGGCATTTTAAAGAACTGCTGCAAAGGGCTCCCTGTGTAACAGCCGTTGGAGACAACACGTGAAGCCTTGTCGCCACCCCATTGTGGTGCTCCCTACTCGAAGCTGCTCCTCCACTGCAGAGCCAGCCACTTCTACCCAAGCACATGCCCCTCGTAGCGGGCCTTGTGCCTCATTTTCAGGCTTTGAAAAGAAGAGGCTCTGCATGTCTACTGAGAAAAATGTGTACACCCAGCAAAAATAAGGTGCAATGTGAAAACACTTCCTCAGCACCTGCCTGCCACCCCCAATCCCAGAAGGTCCTATAGATAACACCTGTTAGAGCTGTTAGCAGTTTGCTGAGAAATTTTCAGCCCTTATGCATTTATGCTAGGTACCTGTGAGGCAGCGCAGGTTGTCGAGGGCACAGCTTTGGTGGGTGACATTCATATAGATCAGGGTCAGCAATTGGTGGCTTATAGTCAAAAGTCGTTTTTAGCCTGCCCCCTGTTGTTGGGTGGTCTGTGAGCTAAAAGCAGTTTTAACATTTTTAAGTGGTTTAAGAAGTCGGAAAAATAATACTGCATGACGTGTGAAAATTATATGAGATTCCAATTTCAATCTCCAAATATAAAATGTTGGAACATAGCCATCTGCATTGAGTTGTGTCCTTGGCTGCTTTTTGCTACAGTCTCAGAGGTAAGTAGTTGTGGCAGAGACCCCATGACTCTCAGAGCCTAAAATATTTGCTGTCTGATCCTTTACAGAAACACTTTGCTGGGCCCTGACTTAGACTGATGTGGGCATCCTCCCTAGAGTTGTGCAGTGCACAACATGCATAGCTGTACTGAAGCAGTGTTTCATACACAAGTGCACATGTATTTTACAAAATAAAACAATGCTATCATGCGGTAATTTATTTTATCACTGCTGACATTTTGGTTGCCTATAATTTTTCACTCTTATAAATACTGATGCGGTAAACATCCTTGTACTTTCATCCAGCCTTCTGCATGTTACTAAAGTTACAATTATCTCCAAGTGAGAGCCATGTAAATGCTGGCATGTGTACAATTTAATCAACAATGTGGCAACTTGTGGTAAAGGAACAATTTTTCAATTTAATATTTATGATGGCAGCCTAAGAGATGAAAATCTGTTCTGGTTAAGGAAAAAAAAAAGTCTATAATGAGTCAGGAGGTTTTAAAATCCTAAATGTGAAAAGCAAGTCAACTAATTTCCAGATAATTGGGAAACTATTCAACATGGAGAAAATATAGCTTTTCACGTGCTTGGATTAGCTATCTCTGCAAATATGATCCTGATTCACTTGGTAGAAGTCTGTTTTCCCTGTGGATAGCAACATCTGCCTTTGTCTGCATCTGTGCGAATATTTGGCCAAAAACATTCAGAATAGAGGCTGTGTTTTCCAAACTGAGCCAATATTTGCATGGATATTGAGATGTTCCCTCCGAAGTAAATATTGACCTCAGTTTTGCTCTGATTTGAGTGCTCATCAACACGCACCAATAACTATGAAATCTGGTTTTCGTCGTGGAATCTGCTAGAACCAATAAAAGTGTCTGGCTACTGCTGTCTCTTGATGTGTTGCTTCTTTTAAAAAAATCGAATGAAGTAAAGTACTTTGTGTCTTTGCATGAAAAAGTCCTCAGTGCATGTGGCATAGTGTGCATATTAATGACTCGTAGTTGGGGTGCCTGGGTGGCCCACTCATTAAGGATCTGCCTTCGGCTCAGGTCATGATCCCGGGGTCCTGGGATCGAGCCCCGCGTTGGGTTCCCTGCTCGGCGGGGAGCCTGCTTCTCCCTCTCCCACTCCCCCTGCTCATGCTCTCTCTCTCTCTCTCTTTCTCTCTGTCAAATAAATGAATATATTCTTAAAAAAAAATCTTCAGCTCTGCTCATATATTTACTGTTCAGTCTGAACATCCTCTGATCTCTTCCCCTATCTGCATAACGGGTGAACTAATATTATGGTCATAGTAGTGTTGCAAGATTCAAGTGGGATGATGTGTATGAAATAGCACACATCGTGCCTGGCAAGGAGTTGACTCAATAAATTTCTTCCTGCAGTTTTGTCCCCAGCTTCCCCGATGAATAACATTCACACAGTGACCAGCTGTTTTCTGTATGTGATAAATCTGTATCGTTTTTGTCCATGGTGTTGTAATTTAATAATCGTCTTGTGCATGTATTCATTCTGTGTAGCTTATTAACATAACCCAGGTAGATTCAAATCTAATTATCCTGTAAATAAGGCAATTAGCTGTTTGTAGAATGAAAGTGAACTGCATCCCAAGGTTTTGGTTTTGGTTTTAGATTGATGATTCAAACTAAGGGAGAGATTTGTTCCCCGCCGCCCCCCCGCCAGAAAAACAGTGTGGTTTTATGCTTGTACTTGTTTGGTGTTGAGTTCCACATTTTAGGAGAGCTCATTGGTATCCTTCAATGTGAGGTTTTAAAAGCTTTATTTTCATATAGAAAAATACCAAAATGGAATTAACTTTGGGTTTAGAAAATGGGATTTGATCCAACAGGGCTATAGCACCATGTGGCTTGGAGGTGTCCCTTTGCACAGGTGGAAAGTAGGAAACCAGAGGTGCGTAAAGTGTCCTTTGTGGCTTTGTAAGTTGCTGTCCATGAGTGAACGTACATTTCTCTGGAGCATTTCCCTTATAATTACTGAGTCTGCACTCAAGTCTGGGAGTGAATGATTTGCAACGTGAACATAACACTTCGCAGTTAACCGGGGCAGGAAGGGGAAGGACACTGGCCTGGGTGCAACCAGAGGGCGTTGCCAGGAACAACGGAGTGGAAGTCAGAAAAGCAGAAGCAAGGTGAACCGGAAATGAGAATTCATTTCTTCTTCCTCTTGTCTGACTCCCACCTGGTGAAGGCACCTTGAAACTGGTGGGTCCATTGAGTCTTTGGGAGTAATGACTGAAATGATCCCTCAAAATTATTTTTAATCATCACAATACAAAATGAGAAATGGAAAAAATTGAAGTGACTAATCAAAGGGTTTTCAAACCTAAGAAAATGCCCAAATTTTCCTAAAAGTAAAGTCTTGTGTTTTTCTCTACCACTGGTCTCTATCTAATGCCGGGTAGTTGTTGCTAAGAATAACATAGACTATTTTACCTTCTTAAGATATTTTTCTACATTCTTCCTCATTGGAAAAGGTGGTGTTTTTGTTTTTGTTTTTTGGTTTTCAAATCTCCATTAATACTAGGACCAACTTAGCAAAACAAGCCGTTTTTGTCTCAAGACTAAGCTCAAGTATTTATGTACTGGGTAACAGTGCTCTTTATGTATCAAGGAACAAAACTGTCATTTCTGTGTCCCAATTCCTCCACCTTTCATTTAAGGGCAGATCCTTAAGGGGCCATTTGCCACAAGTCTTTTTACAAAATTGCTGTGATAATTTTTAAAGGAGCCATTAGGAACTTATCTTTGGGTTTTTCAGATGTCGAATACAAAGAAGGTACCCGCAGCTCCCAGGGAAAATTCCCCCGGAATGACTGTAATGCTTACTGTCTGGAGGGTAGTCAGCTCTCCCTTATTTGAGTTAATTGAGTAGATTCATAAGCTACTTATGATGCAGAGTCAGTACTAAGCTGCAAATTCTATATAGTGCTTCTAATTTGGGGCAGGTGCACCCCCATTTCAGATAATATTCTCTCTTCTTTAAAAACATAATTTGGGTGAATTGAAGGTGAATGGCTCGCCTTGTAGAGAATGTCAAGTTTGGATTATTATTTAGCTATGAACAAAATCTAATACAGTGAAAGTAAACATGGGGATAAATGATTTTCTGTGCAATTCAGCTCTTGGGCCTAACGGGTGTCATGGAGAGAATGATTCGTGATCGCTAAACCTTAGTTATGTCTTAAATAACATTGGGAAGAGAACTCCTGAGTTTGTTGGCCATGGTCATGTCAGCTCTGCGCGCTCAGGCTCTGGTCCACAGATGTGACAGTATCACAAAACATTCTGCTCAGTGTAGTCAGGATGGGCTGTAATATGCTATGGTAACAAATAGCCCCAAATTTCTAGTGTTTAAAGCAGCAAAGAGTTATGTCTCTTCATTCTCCGTGTCCACTGAGTTTCGGCTGCAGGCTCTGCCGGGCACTCCAGGTTCCCATTCTGGGACACGGGCTGGTGGAGGAGCTCTGGCTCACAGAGCTTTGTCACTTTTCACTGGCCAAAGCCAACCGTGTGGTCATGCGTGAGCACGTGCTCTGGAAAGGGCAGTGTATTCCTGCACATGCCCAGAAGGAGAAGCTAGCATTGTGCCTTAAGAGCCTTTAGGGCCATCACACAGCACTTGTGGAAGTTATTGTTGGGGGGACAGAGGCCGGCATGTGGCATGGAGTTGTGGTAAACGCCATGGACAGCGGTGAAGATGGTAAGAGGCTCGGAGATGACCGAGGATGTTGTCCAACAGGGCCCGGTTGGGAGGGGGGTCCCTGGTGAGGCAGCACTCCTGCAGAGGTCTGAGTGATGCCACCAGACCAGCCCCCGGGGTCTGCCCTTACTTGGACCCAACGGCACTTGCTGATTGGTGATTTTTAAGGCTTAATGAATGATTTTGTGCTTAGAGTCGGCACAACTTCCATGTCCAGCTCTGATAGGCTCTCTCGGGTTAGACCAGACCTTTTACTCAGACCGAGTAGTGACATGGAGTAGAATTTCATACACATAGACACACACAGACAGACACACACAGACATACAGACTCACATGCACAGACATACACAGACTCAGGCACAGACCCCCCCCAACACACACACTGGAGGCTACCAAGCAGCCAAGACTTGAAGAAAGAGGGTGTGGTTATATATTACAGAGAAGCAAACCACCCCAAAGTTAGTGTATTAAACCTATAATTTCTCAGAGTGTCCTTCATGGTTCTTGGAGTTGAAGGGCTCAGCTGAGTTCTTGTTTGGGGCCCCTAACGCTACTGTAGGCAGATGGTGGCTGAGGCGGGAGCCATCAGAGGCTTCTCCAGGCTCACGTCTGGCCTGGGGGCCGGATGATGCCCTGCAGGCTCTCCGGTTAGCTACCTCGGGCTTCCTCAAAGCTTGGTGGCTTCAGGGTAATCAGACTTCTTAAATGGCACCTCCTTTCCCAGAGCAAGTATTCCAAGGTTCAGGAAGGAGAAGCTGCCATTCTCTTCAGATGGGGGCCTCGCAGAGTGTCCCTTCACGTATTCTGTAGGTCCCAGTGGTCCCAGAACCTGCCCAGATTCAGGGACGGTCCTCCCTTCTCTGTAGGAGGAGAGTCAGAATGTGCAGGTTCCTGTTGTCTCCCAGAGGACACACACCTTGAGTGTTCCTGAACCGCCGTTGACCCAGTGCATTTGCTGGTGTGAAGCCGTGGCTGAGAGGAAACAGAGTGGACCAGGGCCATTGGAAGTCCCTGGGATCTGGGAGGACCAGAGCCGTGGTTCAGGGTGGCACAGCCAGCAGGGCTGATGTAAGGGGCACAGAGAAGGAAGAGCCTCAGGAGTGGGCCCGGCATTCTGTGTCAGGGTTTATCCTGAAGTACTTGCCAGGTAATAGCAGCGTGGGAAAACTTAGGAATTGAGCAGAGGGGCAGCTACGAGGCTGCTGAGCTGAGCTAGTGCCCTCAGCGGTCTCGTGGTACAGTTTTGCCAGAGATGAAAATGGGGTTCGGGACCTGCCCATGGGACCTGAGCCCATAAACCCCCAGGCTTCCGGTTGGAGCGCCCCAAGGGCCAAGAGTAGGGGTGAACCAGAACCACAGAAGCTCAACATCAGCTTTGAAATAGCTCAGTGGCAGACTGGATTAAGACAGTTTCCTCTAACTTGAATTGCCCGCTGGAAGCAAAATAAATTCTCTCTGGGGAGAAATCAACCTAATCCATAGCATGTACAGTTTTTCATATGTGTTGTCTGACATTCAGTAAGCAATTGCCCAGGCACACCAGGAGCCAGGACTAATGGGAGAGGGGGCAGAAGTAGACCCTGGGGTGATCCAGGTACTGGAATTTCCATAATGGATTTAAAAATACCTATCCTAGGATGACATGATGGGGAGATTGAGCAGGAAATCAAAAATATGTTCAGTAGGATCAAATGAAAGTGGTAGAGCTGAATGGTTGAGTAATTGAAAATAAACATAATAGTTGGTTTATGAGCAAATTAGGATGAATGAACTGAAATGGAGGTCAGTAGAAAATATTCTGAAGTGCAAAGAGGGGGAGAGAAATGAATGGGAGAACTTCCCCAAATTGGTGAAAACTGTCAAGGCACAGAGTCAAGAAGAAGACCTGTGACCTCAGGCCAGCACAGATGCAAAGGGAAGCGCATCCAAGTAAATCATTGTAAAACTGCTCGAAAGAGACAAAGGACATTTTAACTTCCAAGAAGAAGCAGTAAGACTGACAATGTACATTTCAGTGGAAGTAATGAAACTCAGAAGACAATGGAATCATATTTAAAATGCAGAAGGAAAAATATCTGTCAAAACCTAGAATTCTATATATTAAGAAAGCATTGTTCAAAAATGAAGTCTAAATTCTGATATTTTCTTTGTATCTTCATGATATATTTCATACAGAACCATAGTGAATGTGTCCCAGAATCCTCCCATGGAAGGTGTGACAAAAGGGGAAGGAGGCACAGGTGGGAAGGGATACAGGGTAGTGGTGAATGTGTGGGCAATTGATTGAACACAATAATGATCACATAAGCTATTTAGGATCATTTTATTTGGATTTTAATAGAACCTGTTTATGGACATGATGATCTTATTCTTAGGAATCATTTTAATTTGGGATAAATCTGATATGAACTTGTAGCTAAATTTTGGGACACTTACTGGTGGGGCTGCTGACTGGGCTTTGTGGGATGATGTTGAATGTGGTCGATCCATCTCAAAGTTGAATCTAGTCAGACAGAGGGGGAAATTATAGGGATTATAGGCATGGTGGTTCCAGTCTCAAATTAAACATTTTGCTTTCCCCATAAACGGTTTGGCTGTTGTTGATTTCTGACTCATATAGGACAGGCAACTCTGGATACGTCAGTAACTCTGGAAAAGGGAAAAAATACTCAGGTTTTCTCTGGGTTTTAGAAGATACTCTTACACGAGGCCATTTTCCAGCAATTTGTTCTTCCTCTTATGGGGAAGCAATGTTTTGATTATGAGCCATCCCTGGAATATGAGCCACAAAACAGATTTACTTCACATGCATGTTTAAAAAAAAAAAAAATATATATATATATATATATATTTCAATTTCATGTTTATTTCCCTTGTGTGGTTTGCATATATTTTCCTTCTAGATATTGAAATATAATGAGCAAGAAAAGTGGCTGATGTCACCCATTCTGTGTCTACCAATAGGTAAACTTCTTGATTCAAGAACACAGGGAAAGTTTTTGTCACTAGGTCCCAACCATTCTCCCTGAACTCACATCAGAGGTGAAGGAGGGATATGTGAGCAGACTATAGAGCATCACAGTGCCCGTCTCATGAATTAGGTGATTCCATCCGTTTTCCAAATGTATAGTGCTTCATGTGACTTCCAACATGGAAAGCTAAAATAGGAAATGCATTCTAAGTCAACATCCTATTGTTCCTCGTCCTTGGGGGCCAAGAGTCAGCCCCTTGGTGGTGGAGAGGAACAGTAGAGGGGAGAGCATTGGCTGGGTCGGAGTTCCAAGTGTGATTTCACTGCTGTGGCCCAGGACAGCTGCTTATACTCTAGACATTTCCAGTGGTACAGTAGTGTTCCGTCGTATTTAGATGTACATGAGGGGCTCACGTGCCTTCCTCAGTGAGGCCAGTACAGGAAGGTTGTCTTTCAGAGCTAGGAAAGGTCCCTCTGTCTTCAGTTGAGCATCAGGGAAAATGGCTTGGATCTTTTAATAGGGATAAATGATATTGGGAAACTTTGGGATTACACTCATCTTATCAAGATACTTGTGTTAGGAGAGGTGTAGGGGATCCAGAGATCTGAAGAAAGAGTAGGTATGCACCCTGTCTCATGCTCCCTCCAGGTGATAGAATAATTTGCAGACTTAACCTGCATTCTTTAAATTCCTCTCTCTCTCCCTCTCTCTCTTCCCCTGCTGTCCCTTCCTCTCAGTTTTTACAAGCACATAAATTTGACTTGGCTTAAGTTACTGTATTCTGAAAAGATGTCATCTTGCAAGATTAATTCCCTCTTCAGATTTGTTAAACCACGCTTCCTGATACAGACAAGATACAAAGGCTGCCTGTTTCAGGGGACTGATAAGTTCGGAGAGATTCCAGATAAATGTTACTTAGATGGTCCTTAAAGTATCTTTTGATGTCTATTTTATTAGTTTATCAGTAGTAATTTTTTGTGTATTTGGTCTTGCGCTTCCTCAAGTACAAAAGCAATACGTTTGCATCGTAAAAATTGTAATAATGTAATGGCACACAGAAATTGTTGCGTGGGCTCATCCTGCACCCTCACATGGGGCTCAGCGCCTCTTCACGCCCTCTGCCGAGCATCCGCTCACAACTACTCCAGCGTGCACTGGGCTAAATGTGCTGTAAGGAGGGAGAATGCGGGGTCTGAAGCACAGAAGCTGCAGCACCCCCCTCCCCAACTCCATGATGAGCCTCGCCATCCTCCTCCGAGCATCTTGGAAGTGGTGACTCCCCACCCCCCAACCTGCCAGACTGTTCTCTCTTTTTTTGTTTCTTCAGGTAATTTTGATCCTTTTTTCCTTTGTGGTTGTACAAATTGTCACACACTTCAGCCTGTGATGATTCTCAGGGAATAATTTTGGTTTTATTCTGTGTTCATGTATTTGATTTGTATCTTCTGTTTCCAGGGGAATTTTAATGACTTATGAGCTGGAATCGCATCATGATTTTGCATAATCCATAAGAGTGAATATGGCAAAAATTTGAAAAATTCAGCATTGGTGGAATATTTCAATAGTTTGTATTCTTTTTTTAATCAATTCTTTTTTGTTTTTTAAATTTTATTTCATTATGTTATGTTAGTCATCATACATTACATCATTAGTTTTTGGTGTAGTGTTCCATGATTCATTGTTTGTGTATAACACCCAGTGCTCCATTCAGTATGTGCCCTCCTTAATACCCATCACCAGGCTAACCCATCCCCCCACCCCTCTCCCCTCTAAAACCCTCAGTTTGTTTCTCGGAGTCCATCGTCTCTCATGGTTCGTC
>NW_027397159.1:1337995-1366761 GCF_003265705.2 Callorhinus ursinus | reverse complement strand
CCCCAGCCACCCCATCCCTCCCACCCCCAACCACTCCAGCAACCCTCAGTTTGTTTCTTGAGATTAAGAATTCCTCATATCAGTGAGATCATGTGATACTTGTCTTTCTCTGATTGACTTATTTCGCTTAGCATAATACCCTCTAGTTCCATCCACGTTGTTGCAACTGGCAAGATGTCATGGTTTTTTTTATGGCTGCATAATATTCCATAGTGTGTGTGTGTGTGTGTGTGTGTGTGTGTGTGTGTGTGTATACACACCACATCTTCTTTATCCATTCATCTGTTGATGGACATTTTGGCTCTTTCCATAGTTTGGCTATTGTGGACATTGCTGCTATAAACATCGAGGTGCACGTACCCCTTCAGATCACTACATTTGTATCTTTGGGGTAAATACCCAGTAGCGCAATTGCTGGGTCGTATGGTAGCTCTATTTTCAACTTTTTGAAGAACCTCCATACTGTTTTCCAGAGTGGCTGCACCAGCTTGCATTCCCACCAACAGTGTAAGAGGGTTCCCCTTTCTCCGCATCCTCGCCAACATTTGTTGTTTCCTGACTTGTTAATTTTAGCCATTCTCACTGGTGTGAGGTGGTATCTCATGGAGGTTTTCATTTGGATTTCCCTGATGCCGAGCGATGTTGAGCACTTTTTCATGTGCCTGTTGGCCATTTGGATGTCATCTTTGGAAAAATGTCTGTTCATGTCTTCTGCCCATTTCTTGATTGGATTATTTGTTCTTTGGGTGTTGAGTTTGATAAGTTCTTTATAGATTTTGGATACTAGCCCTTTATCTGATATGTCATTTGCAAATATCTTCTCCCATTCTGTCCATTGTCTTTTGGTTTTGTTGACTGTTTCCTTTGCTGTGCAAAAGCTTTTTATCTTGATGAGGTCCCAATAGTTCATTTTTGCCCTTGCTTCCCTTGCCTTTGACGATGTTTCTAGGAAGAAGTTGCTGAGGCTAAGGTCGAAGAGGTTGCTGCCTGTGTTCTCCTCTAGGATTTTGATGGATTCCTGTCTCACATTGAGGTCTTTCAACTATTTTGAGTCTATTTTTGTGTGTGGTGTAAGGAGATGGTCCAGTTTCATTCTTCTGCATGTGGCTGTCCAATTTTCCCAATACCTGAATAGTTGTATTCTTAAGCATCTTTATCATTCAGTCACATTTTAATTAAGATGCATTTTTAATTTTTTCTTATTCTGAGAAAAAGTCTTATGTGGACCAATTAGGGATCCTATTTACACCAATCTTTTTGGCATTTCTTCTTTAAAAATTGGCCCTTGCAGGGGCGACTGGGTGGCTCAGTTGGTTGGGCATCCAAATCTTGGTTTTGGCTCAGGTCGTGATCTCAGGGTCCTGGGATCGAGCCCCGCGTTGGGCTCTGCACTCAGCATGGAGTCTGCTTGAGGATTCTCTCTCACCTTCTGTCCCTCCCCCGGCTTGTGTGCACACACACTCTCTCTCTCGTAAATAAATAAAATCTTAAAAAAAAAAAAAAGGGCCTTGCATTTAAATACACTGAAGGAATTCGGCCAGGATGAAAACATGTCTGATTTTGTGATGTCACAAGCCAGTGAGCACCGCCAGGATTTCCAAACGCAAGTCATTTATTTGCACTTTACCTTTACAATTGCCGTATCTGCAACCAACCATACTATTATTTGCTTACAATGTTCTTTTTCTGTAAAGGGACACTTTTTAAATAAAAAGGCTTATTTTATTATAGAATTTTATATTATAAATATAAATAGGAAGCCAGAATTATGAATGAAAAGTAGAAGTAACAGTTAAACACAGTGAAAATGAATGTGATGAATATTGTCTCCCTGGATGCTCCGACCTCTTCTGTCACCATCTGGAGGGAAGATCAGTAATGCTGACAGGTAGATAGACCAGCCTAACCTGCACATTTTCCCCTGACGTGATCAGATGGAAAGAGTGTAACTTCCTTATGTATGGTATGACTGTGTCCTTGATCCAGTTTGTGAGCCTCCCAGAATCTCTGAGTGGGCCGGCAAGGTGTCCCTCCGACTCTTTGGGAAAATCGGATGTGCTGATTGTGGCAAGAAACATTCTCAAGTGAGAGCATGATAGTGCCCTTGCTCTTAGTAAGGACAACAAATATTAGCCATTCTGCCCCTCCTTCTCCTTGTTTTTTGTTTTCTTGTATCTGATCTTAATTTTTTATTAAAGGGACCAGATACTTATTTTTCCTGTTGAATATTCCTGAGGTCATTGCCTTGGCACCTTGGGGCAATTCTCATTTAAATACAGTTGATATTTCAGTGTTGATGGACTCGCCTTTATAGGTCCTGGTCTGCCCACCCTGTTCCATCTTTGCCTCTCCCTCTGGGCATCCTAACTCTGTCTATTAAAGGGAGGGAACTTAGGGCAGAAGTTTAAGAAATAGTTTAAATGGGAATTCCAAACAGCATTAACATTTCAGGGCACCTCATTATTATTATTACAGAGAGCAGGAAACACAAAAGGTAAAATTAACACACTCTTGGCTGAAGTTCATGGCTTTAAGGAGAAGTTCCCTCCAAGGAGCCGTGGGACTTAAGGTTGATTAAACTGGGATTTCACCATCTCTCAGCCCTGAATGCCTTAGATAAAAAGTCGTTTGATCTAATTAGAGAATCTTATGCGGGCTTTGAAATACCCACCTATGGTGGTATTTCTTTTCTTAAACTTAGGAATGGATTTTCAAAAGTGCGTGAATCTTTTTCTTTCATGTGAGGTTTGATATTTTCCAAGAAGGAGAAGCCTGATACCTAGCACCCTGAAAAATGTTGGTGACTGCGTTATTGAGACTTTAAAAAAAAAAAATCATAATTTTTTCTTAAATATTGTAATTTCATATGTATGCATATAAATGTGTGTGTGCATGTGCATATAGCATATATGCCAGGTAATGTGTGTTAGGTAGGTGTGTATATATGTGCACATTTACTGTTTCCCCAGACCGCACTCTGCATTGTGATAAAGTTGCAGAAATCCAACTTGTACTATTCTCTAGGCTCCTGCCACTTTGTAATCTAACAGCACACTCAGCTGATGATTATCTCTCGATTTAGTCACGTGGTCAGCACTAACACGTCTGGGTGGTACTCCTTAGGCGTGTAGCGTGGGTCAGCCGTCGTGCTTGGTATGGCTTTGTCCACTGTCACGGAGGTCCTGGGGGGGGGTGTCTGTTGTCCCCGTTGCAGGTGAGGGATGGGCACAGAGAGCTTCCGGAGCTGCCCAGGCCCCCAGGCGGTAACAGACAAGCCGGAATCCCCTGGTATTGGCTGGAGAAGGGGTCTCTTCCCTCCCCAGGACTTCAGGGAGGCACAACCCAGTGAACTGAACGTTTTACTTTGAATTGGTGCATTTCAGAAGGTCTGGATTATCCTTCTGTTTTTACTTTTTTTAAGTGGAATTTGCGTCCTAGGTTGAACTCGGCAGGTCTGGCTTTTTGAGTCCCATTTGTATATACCGAGAACTGGATTACATTCAAAGAAAGGATTTCAACCCTAGGCCCCAGAAACCTGACCTGGGCTCTGCGGTTCATCCTCACACCGGGCCTGTGCGGCAGGTGTCCCCAGGGCCCCTGCAGGTGGGGGGCTGAAGCTCTGGGGGTGTCCCTGCCCAAGGTCGCCGAAAGTCAGGTCTGCCTTCCTCCCAGCTGCACCCCTCTTCCTTGCCACCAGGTACATTCCGAAGAGGGAGAGTGGATCCTCTCTGAGCAGGGGTCTCCAAAGAGGGTGGTGCCCCTGGGGGTGTGGACAGAAAATATTGGAGCTTCTCCTTGCATGTTTAATGTAAGTTTTCTCATAAGCCATGCTTAAAGAAAGTGTTGAGATTACATTTTATAATACACATAATATATTATTAGAGTAGTTTGTGTATATAATTCATACAGAAGAAAAAACATGTAAGTATATATGTTGTAATATTGCACGGTATATGCATATATAAATATATAAATATGTGTGAATTATGTATGCATACTACTGTACTAATATGCTACGGTACTACATGTGTGTTATCTATAATATATAGCATGTCACATTGTCTATGTTCATATGTATTTACTTCTGTGTGGGTATAAGTGCACATATGTAGATGGTGGGTCAGCATGTCTGGTCGCATGTGTGTGAGCCCAAGCCCCAGGAAGTCCTTGTGTCTTGTGCCTGGCTTGTCTCTCCCCTCCAGGCACTGAGGGCTTTGGGCGGCCTTAGGCTCTTCTGCCACCAGTGTGGTTCATTTGGGTCGGGGTTTTGTTTGATTTTCTTTGATTAAAACTAGATTAAATCATGTTCTTGTTTGTTTGCCCCGTCTTGTCTTTCTTTTTGAGAATCATCTTTGCTTTGTTTTTCCTGTCGTGTGTGTGTTTTTTTTTTTTAATGTTGGGGTGTTCATCCTTTTAAAAATTAATTTCTAAGAGCTGTTTCGTATGGGGGGGTAACCTTTACCTTTTGTGACAGGTAATTTTTTTTACAAAACTTTAGCCATAGCTCCTATACACAGAGCCACGTCCGTGTTAAGCCAGCCCTATTTCACTTCCCTGCCTTGGAATTCAGTGCGGAGGGGCCCGATTTAAAATTTGAGTGAAGGAGGAGTCAGGCCTGTGCGAGACGGAGAGCCCTTCCCTGCTGACCTGTAGACAGGTGCGTGGCCTTCTGCCCTGTACCCAGAAGGGTCCTGGACCTCACTCAGACTGGGTCTGGACAACGTATGCCATCATTCACTTTGGGTTTTTAGGGAGAAGTTTAGAGAGGAGTTTCCATTCTCGAGGTTCCCTCATGGCAGTCTTATTTACTTATTTTTATCTGAGCTGAAGCGAGATCTAGGGAAGATGCCATTGGCATCTCTGAGTTAATAGCAGCTTCACCCACGGCCTTTAATCCTGATTTATGGCCAGGGTTTCAGAGCAGGAATCCATTGCCACACTTTCTGTAATGGGGAGAGCCACTCTTCCCAAAGAGCATGTCGAATGATCCCGTTTTATTGGTTCATGAAAACGTCAGAGGGTTAATATCTTTGTTTGGTGGGACAACTGTTTAGTGTTAAGTCTGGGAAATTGCTTTATTTTTTGTTTGAAGAGAGAAAACATAGATGTTTTGGATTGCATCTTGTGGGCGGTCGTGTAAGAGAGAAGTATTAAATTAGACTTACCAGGGCTTTTGGAGATCTGCCTTCAAACTCTTAAGTTGTACTTAACATTTTCATCTGCAGGTGGCACGACGCCATGTCATGTATATTTCATGGGCTCCCAAGAGTCACGGACGTCTAAGGACCCACGTGAGGCTGGAGCTCATTCATTCGGAAGCACGTGGTGGGGGACCATGTGGTCTACACTGATGTTTTGGGTTAGAGATATGAACAACAAATCAAAACCACAGAAACACTAAAACAGAGCTTTTTGTTTGGTGGGACAATGCCCATTGCTAAGGCCTGAGCAAATGTAGAGTCAGAATACGTTTCTTCTTTCCTTTTCCATAAAAGCATAGACGCTTCTATTTGGAGAACTTGCCTCATTGCAGAAGACAAAATCAAGGTGTGATTTTTTTTTTTTACCTGATTCTACTACAGAAAGTTTGAGAAGGGGTTTTGTTTGTAAATCTAGTAATTTAAACAAATCCATTTGCATGTGTGAATTTGGTACAGAACTCTCCCCATCTTGTAAAGAACACTCAGGAGCTGAAGTTAGTTTGCTTGGGTCCAGGTGCATTTCCCATTAAAAAGTAATATCCTTGAGAATAAATTGTTTTTTGGGGCAGATGTCAGATGAAAAAATTATCAGGATTTGCCACAAATGTTCATTTTTCAAAAAAATCTAGCAGCACCTATTAAAAAAAATAAAAATTATTAGATTTAGGCAGCACATCTGTTACTGTATAAATGCCGTGATCTTTCCCTTGGAGACGTGGCCTGGCGGCCATCACACACATGGGTGTTTATGGACAGACAAACACGAAAGTCACATTTTCTATTTCCTAGCGAGTGGTCTTGAAACAAATCCCTTTCCCCTGTAGGTAAAGAATAGATTCCCCCCTTTTATCTGCTTTTTCTTCTCTGCTTTGCAAAATTTGGAATCAATTAGAGAATAGATTGGTTAATGGTTGCCTTAATCTGCTAATAACTATAGCTGCAAAGTGATTCTTTACAAACTGCCCAAATCTCTGAAGTCTGTGGAGATAAAAGTATATTAGTTGTTGCCTCAGACTTCTGTGTTTTACTAACAGTGTGCGTAAACACCAGGAGACAGCGAGGGAGTCATTCTACTGCAGTAATTCATCTCTTTATGGTGTTAGGGAGGAGACCCTTTTTCTGATTTTAATGATTCATGGGAAGCGTATTTTGTGTGCGCAGGAGAACAGTGTCGTTACTTTGTTATGCAAGCCCTACATTTGCTTGGGAAAGAGCTAATACAGATACATCTTTACATTTAAGAAATGCAGAATGTACTTGTGTGGTGTTACATGCTCGCGCACAGGCACACACTGTCTCCATCCGTGGAGACGCAGGCCGTCCACTCGATTGTAATAGTCCTTCAGCGCACACACAACAGTCCTGCAGATGGATGAAGCCATGCACGGGTATTAAGAGCCAGCAGAAGGAAAACCGTCTCTCTGCTGTCCCCAGAGGACCCCGCGATTGTGCGTCCGCAGAGAGGTGATGGCCGTGAGTTCCCCCAGACCTAGCTCGGTGGTGGCAGCCACGGCCTCTTGGGGGGGGCTTCACGGCGTCCCTCCTTTTAGAGGCTCCAGGTAGGTCCTGTCCCGCGCATGAGTGTGCTCACTGCACATGAATACGATTAGGTGGTGACAGTGTCGGGGGGCATTGTGTCTGCTGCAGCCTCAGGACAGGTGAGCGCTGGGAGGGGGTTTCGGACTCGACTCATGGTTCCACTCCTTGCTCTGTGTTAACGCCCCCTGCGGGACGGCAGAGCCCCCCACACGGGAGCTCAGGCTGGTGGAAACGGCGTCAGCGGGCAGCTGTCCACCCCCACCCCCCACCCCAAGCAGGAAGGGACAGCAGGATGACCCCCCGCCCCCCAAGGCAGCGATTCTGAAACCAGGCAGGGCAGCAGAATGTGAAGGATCCTGGGCACCACCTCCCTGTAGCTTGCAAGAGTTGAAAAATATACACATGCCAGAGAGTCACCAGGCCTTATTCAGGTGGCAGGGTTCCTTCTGGGATGAACCCTTCCTGCCTGCCCCCAGGTCACAGCTGAGACCTCCCTCCTCCCTCCTCCCTCCTCCCTCCCTCCCTCCCCCCTCCTCCCTCCCTCCCTCCCTCCCTCCCTCCCTCCCTCCTTTCTATTAGCAGAGAGAGAGGATAAAGGTCTTCACCTAGCTAACCAACCATTGTCTGCCACTGATAACCACTTGGATTTAATTTCCATGCTCACACTGTATCCACCCATAGGTGATAGGTTGTAATTTGGTGGGGCAGCTGGGGTTGGGTTGGGGGGGTTGTAGGCCTGCTGTGAATGCTAATAGATATTTTGAGATTTATGTGCGTGGATAAATTAGAATTGTTAACATTATTTATAAAGATAATTATATAATTTCTAAATTCACAAAAATAGTTTGGCTTAATGATTTCTAAATGCGCACAATAGAACATTAGGCAGTTTTTATTAATTCTATTTATGTATGGAGAAGCAAAGACTAAGGATCCTGAATCTTAAATAGGCCCAAAGAGCGTGCTATAGAATATCCCCTTGCCCTGTGAGATGGATTTCCAAGCTACAGCAACGGGGGCAAGATCATGGCAGGAACCTTTGCCGCTAATTCCTGCTTCCGAGGACCCCCACTTTGCCATTATTTGGCTACCCTGGGTACCTTTGCATATAGTTTGCATACAGTCATTTTCACTGCGGTAAGAGAATATAGTTATTAATGTGCCCGCTGTAAACTCGGGTGAACATAAGCTTTCATTTACAGAGTCTGTCTTCAGGGCACACTTCATTTCACTTAGAATAAATTATCATACATTTATCATTAGTTAGCAAGTTATTAACATTAATATAAACAAATATGTGGCACATTTCTTCAGGAAGATTATGTTTTTAATCACTTAGTGAATGTAGCAGGCAGCTTATACATATTTTATTTTTTAATGGATGTGCTTTTCCCAGTTTCCATGTTCACATTAAGAACGCGACTCCAGCACTTTGCATCTGTTAGCTTGGAATGGGCTTCATCCAGGTGAGGGGATTAAAAATTAACTTTTCTTTTCCAGTGACAAAAGAACTTGCCCAGACACATTTTTGCCCTTAGGACTTGCTGTATAATGCTCTGGTTGAGGACGGCTCCTTCTCCAGCAAGGCAGGCTTGAAAACGTACCTTCAGTGAAATGTCAGAACAGGAAATAAGGCGTCTCGGATGCCTTGGAGGTGCTTCCTTCAGAACACGGGTTCTAACAGCATGAATTAGAGAGGACAGAAATGACTGTGGGCCATGTCTCATAAGCTCTGAAGCTAAACTAGCATCAGGTGATCTTTTCCAACTTCTGCTCTTTGCTTACATGAGCACCGGGTACAGGAGGAGTGAACCCGTGTTGGTGCAGGTGTTTGCGCCTTCATATCTGCCCCAGGTCTGCGGACTTCTCCATCGTCACTGACTTCACAGTGTGAAAACATGCCCTTTGGGCCAAGACGGACTAACAGTGCTCTTCGTTAGCCAGTGGTCAGTGGGCAAGGTCCATACTTTCTTCACCCTTCCGTTTCTTCACCTGAAAATGGGAATGGTAATAATATTTATTTCACAGGTGGGCAGGACTGGTCAAGCATGCAAAGAGCTCCTGCAAGACCAAACAGAAAGAAGGGCTCAATTATCAATTGCCATTATTAATATTTATTGCTGTGGGATACGCGCTGGCCTTATGAACCGCCAGATCATGATATTGTGTTCACTAAAACAGTTTTGCATTTTTCACGTTTTGTCATATCCTCATTTTTAGAATAAACCTGTTAGCAAAGCCCTGTTTGGGTTTTGCATCTCAGTTCTAGACAATTCATTTACTCTGCTTTCTGGGAAGAGACACCTTCAAACCGCGTCTGGCTCGTTGTCTTGCACGGAGTTCACAGCCAGGTTTCTGATGTCCTGGGATCCCTCCAGTCTGGTCTCATTGCTAGCGCAGCAGGGTGGGAGTGGGGTGGGGGATGGGACGGGGAGATGCTGGTCAGAGGCTTCGGGGGAATGCAGGTGGTTGCAGGCTCCCTGGAATCAGGCGCTGGCCTTTGAAATTCCTACCCGGAAATGACATCCAGCACTTCTGCTGGTTCCACGAGTGAAGCAGGGGACAGGGCCTCTCCCAGCTTTAGGGAGCACGCCTGGAAGGAGACCTCTTTGTGAACAGTCCTGAGGATGACCCCAGGGCCATTCTGTTTGCCCTGTCTGCTCCCAAAGCACCTGCCCCTCCTGGGCCTGTGTCTGGTGTCTCTGGGGTCTTGGATCCGCCAACCCAGCAGCACACACGATGCTCCTGGGACATGGGGAAGAAAGGAACCCCTGGGCCCCATAGAGGGCTTTCCCGCACCCCATGGTACAGCAGAGATGCTTGCGTCCCCTGTGGGTGAGAGGTCATCCTGGGACACGGCCAGAGTTTAAGCACCTTGCCAGCAGTCCACTGACAGAGCAGTCCGTGAGGAGGTGAGGGATCAGCAGCAGCCGGAGGGCACCCTGCCCGGGATGGATGGGGGGCGGGCGTCACCCCTCCAGGAGACTGGGCCAGGTGGGGCGCCCTGGGACACTCTCTGTCCTTGGACACCGGAGACCGGAACTCAGAGTCTGCGTTAAAGGAACAAGGTCCACAGTTGTGGAAGACCACGCGGAGAACGGCGGGTTGGCCGGGGACAGTCCCTCGCAGAGAAGGGGCTCCCTCGCTCGTCCTCCTCTCTGCCCCGATAGTGGACGGACTGCCCTGCGGTGAGCCAGCAGAGCCCCTGAGCCCATCCAGGCCACCGGACAGCTAGTCGACCTGAGCCAGCTCGGGCCACTGCGACAAAATGCAGAGACAGCAGACCTTTAGTCTCCAGGCGTAGGGGCTGGAAGTGCAGGGAGGTCAGGGTCCCGCCTTGCAGATGGCCAGTTTGTCCCGTGTCCTCGCATGCTGGACAGAGAGCATGCTGGGGTCTGCCCCTCTTCTAGGGGCGCTGACCCTGCCACAGGGCCACCCTCACTACCTCCTCGAACCCCGATCGAGCACCCGCCGCAGCCCCCACCTCCGAGCCAGCATGCTGGGGGTGAGGCTGCATGAATTTTGGGGGACACTAACGGTCCCCGACATAATCTAACCTTCGCTGGGGGCTGACGGGCTAAAACACGATTGAAACCTAAAAAATTGGACGGGATGGAGTATTCAGAGCCACAATGAACGCTTCTTAGAAAGCAACTGAAGAATTATGGAGTGGCCCTGAGGCTGTGATGCGGGCCTGGGCTTGCTGCCTGGTAGGGACCCCGTTGACAGAGCAGAGTCCGTGAAAAAATAAAACCATCTCACGTCCTTCACTGTGAACTGAAGTGCTTTGATCAACCCTGATGCTTTGGCAGGTCCCGGATTTGAATTCCTGCCAAACCTCTGTGACCTTGGGCAAGGCACTCGATCTCTCTGTGCCTCTATTTTCCGGTCTGTAAAATGAGAGCACGATAGACCATGCCTCGCAGCATTCATTGTGGGAATTAAAGGCGTTAAAAAATGAAAAGCAGTTTTTACAGTCATGCCTAGCTCATTGCAGGGCCACCCGGGTTGTCAGTTGTTTGAGGCTAGATTCCCTGCTAATGATGATATAGTCCTTTGCCATTTTGTTCATAGGTAGGCTGTCTGCCTCTCCCTTGGCATTAAGCCCACAGTTAACAAGCTGAGGTCTAGAGAGGTTTAGTGTGACGTAGCCAGTGAATGCTGGAGCCTGGGATGTGCTCACTCACCCTCCGGGGATCTTCCAGCCCGGGAAGCTCTGAGCAAACTGGCCTGCTTTTTTCATGAGCCGGGCTGGTTTCCCTTCCCCAGGGCCCTTGCTCGGAGCACCGGGGGCAGGAAGAGACACGTGCAGAACTCAGCTCCCGTGGTGGGACTGGCATGGTGCTCGCTGCTAGAGGGGCCACTCACAAAGCTGGCCTTGGGTGTGGGGTCTGGGACCTCAGATTGTAGGAGGGTCCTCCCTCCGATTCCCTGATTGATAGGAGGGGCTCGCTGGGCCACACTGTCTGTGTAGATAATGTTTATGCTCTGTATATGCTCGGGTTTATGCCGAGCACCTGCTCTCCTTCGGGCAGTCAGGACGTTGGCAGGTGCCAGGTGGAGGGTGTCTCCGTGACTGGCCCCCAGTAAACGCCCTGGTGCTGAGTCTCTGATGGGTCTCCTGGTGAAGCTCCTCACACATGTTGTCACAAGTCCTTGCTGGGGGAACTAAACGTCTCTCATGGGACTCCCCTGGAGAGCACTCCGGCAGTTTGAGTGGGGCTCCCCCAGACCTCACCCCCCGAGCCCCTTTTCCCTTTGCAAGTGTTGCCTTGTGTCCCTTCAGTGCGTCAAAGTCATGAGCATGGCTGTGTGCTGAGTGCTGAGTCCTCCTAGCAAGTCCCTGAGCCTGTGGTCACGAGGAGTCCTGACCCATCTCAGCTTCTCCTCCCCTCCAGCTGCAGCTCCGTGTCCAGTGCTCAGGGACACCACTGGGTGTCCTGTCTCTAGCTGGCCAGCCCACTGCTGTGCTCTGTCCCCTCACACATCCAGCCAGCTTTGGGCTTTTTTTTTTTTTTCCAGTTTTCCAGCATCTCTCTGACAGGTTGAATTTCTGTCTCCACAGCAGTTTACTCTGTGAGCACAAAGACCCCATCTTTCGACCCTCCTCCCAGATCAGTTCTCATTATTCCCTGAGTCTTTGCTGGTCCCAGTTGTGGCCAGTGATGGCCTCAGGCGTCCTCAGCCCCTGGGAGTCTGATACAAATGCAAAATCCTATCCTTCTGCACCTCCCAGACCTGAGTCAAAATCTGCATTTCAGGAAGATCCCAGCCCATCCATCGACAAGTTCAAGTTTGAGAGGCTTTGTCCAAATGGCCCGTGTGTCTTTTCCTTCACTTTTGTCCCTGACCAACACTGTTCCAGTGGATGTTTTTGCATTTTTTAAAAAGATTTTATTTATTCATTTGACAGAGAGCACAAGCAGGGGGAGGGGCAGAGGCAGAGGGAGAAGCAGACTCCCCCCCCTCCCCCGCTGAGCAGGGAGCCCCATGCGGGTCTTGATCCCAGGACCCGGAGATCATCACCTGAGCCAAAGGCAGTCCCTTAATCAACCGAGCCACCCAGGTGCCCCGTTTTTACATTTTTCCAGACCAAACAGTTTATTCAGACTTGCTTGCAAACCTGCCTCCCCTCTGAAAAATCCTCCTCTGAACCTTATTTTTGGCAGGGAACGTAGATACCCATATCCTGAAATTAGGGGATGGCAGACTGTCTGCAGGTGCCTTCCAGGTAAATCGGCCCATTTCCTGATGATGGAGGTGCCAGTTCAAGCCCCCTGGAAGACCAACCCTTTGACTTCTTTGATCATTATCGGCCACCCTGTTTTACTTGGCACGCATGTTTCCCAGGAAACTGACCCTGCAGAAAAACTTAATTTCGGTTCTCTGGGGTCAGATATGCTCTGGAAGTGCAAACTCACAGCACGCATCCTCATTTAAAGAGTCTAAGGAGTCTCTGGGAAGATCTGTCTCCACTCCTTGAACTCAGTGTTTCCCGAATGACTGACTAGGGACTGTTTTTACTGTAGAACGTGTAAGAGAGGATTGGAATCAGAAAATGCCACCTTAGGGTGGTTAATCAATCCACTCTTAAAACCAGCTTAGGTAGGGTGGGAGGGTGGAGGGGCTGAGCAGAGACTGAAGTAATCTGTGCCACTTCTCAGATTCATCAGGGCTTGCTTTGCGCCTTTCCTGAGTCCTTGCTGATTTATTAATTAAAATTTGGGGGACACTTAATCCAGTTCTGTTTTTTCCTCTAGCTTTGGCATGTGCATATGTTGTATCTTTGCAGCCCACATATGAGCCCCTTCATCGGGAGCCCTTACATGTATTTTACAGTTGGTCCTTCCAAAGTGCAACTCAGCGCAGTGGGCAGAACACATAAGCATGTATAGTTGGAATTATATGGGTTTCTGGTCTGCCTCCGATGACGTGTGAACACTGCACTCGAAGAACCCTGTGGCTCAATCTGAGTTTGGGAGATTTGGAACGTACGGCTAAGTATTCCTGAATGGAAGCCAGTGCCAGACCTGGGTCGGAAGCCCTGGCTGCGTGCCCCAGCTCCGCCACACCTGTGTAACTCCAAAGCCTCTCTCTGACTCCTTACCTGCAGAAGGCCCCCACAGTGCGCACTCCGTCCCAGGGCTGTTGGGAAGGGCACCTGCATGGTGGTTGGAAAGGGCTTTGTCAGTACCTAGGATGAGGCGTGCATGCTTTCCTACAAGTGGCTCCGGAATTCCTGGCACAGGGAGAATGGCCTTTGAAATCAAAGTCCTGAAGGAATTCAGGGTCCTCGAGGGCGTGGTCTCTGATGTGGCCAGGATCTCAGAGATGGGGCGTTTGCCTTAGCTTCAGAGAGAAAGGGGGAGGAGAAGGGAGGGGGGAGAGCAGCCAGGAGAGGGAGGGAAGATGCCCCACAGTGGCATCAGGAAGATTCCAGAGCAGGTGGCCCCAGTAAGTGCCACGATCCTCCCGCCCCGGCCTCGGCTCCCCATACCTCCTGAGCCCCGGTGAACATGGAGCAGAGTGGGGGACGCACCCCGAGCCAGAGGAGAGCTTGCAGGAGGCAACACCGATGGATTCGCAGCTGGGGCTGTGCTGGGACCAGCAGGAGCCAGGCCAGCAGGTGTGCTAATCGCTGACCATGCTTCACGCTCACTGCGCGCCAGGCACACTGTTGGGACCGACGTGCACTCACTCTGAAGGATAAGGACCATTCTTCCCATTTCACAGGTGGAGGAGGTGATACAGGGAGAGGTGATGGTCTCTCTGGAGCTTAGGTTCCCTGGACTCTGGAGTTTGCACAGTTAATCAGTGAGCTAAATGCCACAGAAAACCTCTGTACGTGGTGGCCCTGGGGGATTGCACTGGTTTTATCCAGATTTCACCCAGCATCGAACTTAACATGTGCACGGGGTTACGGTTTCTTAGCGCATTTATTTGTCCAGCAGGATGAATGTAATGGCAGGGACTGTGAGCCCAGAGGCCAGCTCTCCTTCCCAGCCCCGCTTTCAATGCCCTTTCCTGGTGCACTGCGCTGTCGCGTTGGGCACTACTGGGTGGGGTGTGAGGAAGAAGGAGAAACAGGCTCCCTTGTGTTTAAAGAATGTGTGATCAGGAAAGCGTTCTTGCACTTGGTAGCGTGAATCTGTGTTTTTGTCTAGGTTTTCTGCCGCAGTTGGCAGGGGAGGGAGGGGGGCACGGTCTTTACGCAAACGTCAATAGCTCCTGAGGAGGGAGAGTGACCCCACGGGCTGCCTTTTGCACTGCGGATACGGCGGGGTACCGAGCGCAGGGACATCCATCCGTTAGGATGCTCTTCCCGTGACAGGCAGCCTGCCATCTTGGAAAGACCTAGAAACACACATTCCATCTTATCTTTAATGTTTGACTTGATCCTTCCATTCTTCCTGCTTGCTGACATTTGGCCTCCTTCACTTTCTCTGATGGAGTGAGAACCTTCCAAGGCTTTCCCCACAGAGCCTTCAGAATTACATGTAGCTTGTACGTGGATGTCAAGAGCCAGACTTTATTTCCCCAGGCTCTTAATTGCAGAGACTGAATCTGTGAACTCCTCCTTCTTGTTACCCGTTCTGCTTCCGGATGTTCCCAGTGGAGGAGGATTACCCCTTGTCACCTGCGGCTCTCTCTGTGTGCTGGTAGAGCATCCAGTTCATTGTCCCTTGCAGAAACAAAATGTCTGTACAGTTGCAGAGAAACCCAACAGCGCCCCACACCTAGTAGGTCTTCAGTACTTACACGTTGATCGGATGAATGCATCCGGTGTTGGTATAGGAGGTGTTGTCCAGATCTTACTGCCAGGAATTTTAATTGCAAGCGTGGCGTATTGGTAAGAAGTGAATTTCCAGCCACTCCAACTTTGTACAATACCGTACGAGCTTTAACCACTCTTTCAAAGTCGTGAACAACTTTTCCTATAATCCATTTCTATTCTTATTAATGTCAGCTAGTTATTAAACTGACTCCTGTCTAATTAGCCAAGTGCTATTCTTGGATAAAATTGGACAGCTGTAATAAAAGCTGACTCATTATCAGAATAGGGAAATATGGTATCTATTTATGTTCCTGTTTGTGACTATATTCCAGAATTTTCATCTTAGATAAAACTATCTCAGTATTTGAGAAATACTCATTCAGGCCTGAGAATATTATTTGCATTCATTTTAGCAAATGCTGTAATCAGAGTCCTCACGTGGGAGAAGCCGCGTCAGCTCCAGAATAAACAGGCTTAGGGTGAGCTCACAATACGCCTCTGACATATGTCTTCCAGGAAACCTTTTCCCCGGCACTTGGGAGGACGGGTGATTATGAAGTGGGTCTTTCTTCCCTCTCCTCGTAATTGTGGTGTTCATCACTTTTATCTGCCATTTATGGGCTCAGAGATAGAATTTGCGTCTCTTTTGTTTTGACTTTTTCTATCTATGAGTGTTTTATTTTATTTCTATTTTTCCTGTAGTTAATATTTAGTTTTTCCGTGGCACAAGCCACATGGAAGATCGAGGGTGCCTTTTGCAATCAATCGGCCCCACGTTGTCTGAGAAGGGACTGTGGGTTAGGTCACTTGCCTAGTTAGCAACTCAGTATTTCTGTCTGCAGAGGGGAGCTGATGCCCATCCATGTCCCACTCTGACATAATTTGGGGCGTACAGATGCAGACTTTTTTTTTTAAGACTTATTTATTTGAGAGAGAGAGAGAGTGTGTGGGGGGAGGAGCAGAGGGAGAGGGAGAGTCTCAAGCAGACTCCCGCTGAGCACAGAGGCCAGCACGGGGCTCGATCCTGCAACCCTGCGATCAGGACCTGAGCCACAATCAAGAGTCAGATGCTTAACTGGCTGAGTCCTCCAGGTGTCTCAGTGGCAGACATTTTAACACTGTTTAAGAAATGCGAGTTGTAAGACAGATGTTTTTATTGGTTCACATATGTGCAGATATTCATATTCTGGCTGATCATTCTTTTTCTGCATTCTCAAAAAAGAGGGCCGTGAAACATATTCTGAGAAAATCCAGAAAACGTATTCTGAGGTGCTGAAGTAGGAGTAGGGTGGTTTTCCAGAAAGTCTCCTCCCGATCAGCTGCCTGGCAGGTGCTGTGGTTTGAGGTCAGTGTCGGGCGAGTGCTCATCCTGGGCAGAGCAGACACGCCGCACACACTTTTGTTCACCTTCGTATCCCAACAATACCGATGTAGGGAGGAGGGAGGCAAAGAGCAAACCCCGTCAATGGTCGGTTTGCACCTGCCATGTGGTGCTTCTTTGTGGTCAGCAGCCTTCCTTCCCTTTCACTGAATTCATACCACGTCTCGGCCTTGCGTCTGTCTCTGTTTTCCAAAGGAAAACAGCTTTGATTTCTAATTGCAAACAGAATACAAAATAATCGTAGAACCTTCAGACGGTGAAGACAAGCCTAAAGCAGAAAATAAGTAGCACCTGAAATACCACCACCCAGAGAAAATACCTCCTGTTTGGGGGAACTCTCCTTTCTGATGGTCACACGCACACACACACACACCCCTTTATAAACAGAAACTAAGCCATTGCATTTGCGTCTAACTTAAAAAGAAATGCTTGGACTGGTTTGACAAAATATCAGCCATTGGTATATTTTAGAAATGCAGCTGGGCCAGCGCCTGGGACACGTGGATGCTTGCTGCCTGCAGGGGCCACAGGCCCGCACGTCTGGGACTAATGCCCACACGTGCATTTCTGCCCTGGCCTTCCACCCTGAGACGTGGCGGGGACTGACTTATTTATTATGTTGTTTAACGATTCTCACAAGCAGGGCCTGGGAGAATCATATTATTATGCTATTTTAAAACCTGCTATTTTCACCCCACAATATGTCCTGGATTCTGACATGTTTTTATAGAACTAAGAACCACATCACTCTTTTAATGGCTGCGTATTAATCCGCTGCATGTATGTATTAACCTTTATTTAGCAAATGCCTTTAGGTTCAATACCACACAGTTAACTTGTATCTTGTGTATGTCTTGAAGTGTTTTTCCAATAAATATCCACGAAGCATCTAATATGTTTCTGGAAAAGTGTCCAGTCTCACGGAGCTCTGAGGCTGGTGGGGGAGACTGAAGACAACAGGTAAGGATGGAATTGCAAATGGAAAGAAACGGAAAAGATAATTTGAAGGAGAACAACGGGGAATGGAGGGCTTGAGGCAGGCTTGTCTGTGGCAGCCGTTGTCCCATGAAATTTAAGCGGGATCCTGAAGGATGCTAAGGTGTCGGTTAAGGGAACAGCAGGAGAAAGGCATCCTGCAGCAAGGGGACAGTGCCCGGTCCTAGGTCAGGAAGAGTGTGGTGTGCAGGGACTGCAAGCCGGCTGGAGCACCCTCTTTCCTGGCTCCACTGGGAGCCCAGCTGGAGTGCCGTTCACATAGGACCCCTGGACCGGGGACTTCAGCTTTCATTCACAGGGGAATGGGAAGCAGGAAGCTGATGAAGGTTTTACGCGGGAAGCGAGTGACCTTATTTCTTGTTTACGTTGTGTTCAAGTTCACACGGACAGGGGGTGGTGCGTGAATGGGAGGCTGGAGAGGGAAGGAGGGAGGAAGCCAGTGGCCTGGGTTCGCGGGGGTTCACCGAAGAGGTGGGTATGGCTGGGCCTGGGACGATGGCCGGGCCTGCAGGGACCGGAGAGACCCGGGAGATACGGGTGAGATGAACCAAAGTCACTGAAGGTTTGAGCCGGGGGCGGTGAGGGGGGGAAAGGAATCCAGACTCGAGTATTTCAGGCTTGCACAGCTGTTGAGAGGGTGCCCTCAAGACAGGAAGATGCGGAGAGAACAAGACTGGGAAGAAATGCGTCATCCCGGTGTCCAACGTTGCGGACGTTGGAGAAGCTTGTGTGAGATCGGAGGGGTATGTCAGTTTGTCACTGGATCTGCCGGTCTGGGGTTTAGAGAGGGTCAGGCCTGGACGCGCATGTAGGAGGCGAGAACTTACGGAGGACATCTAGAGCCAAAGGAACAGTGGGGCTGTGCTAGGGGACGAGAGTGGAGGGAAGTGGAAGGGACCGAGGCTGGAGAAATCCCAGCGTTTATGGTTGTGGGCCAAGGATGACCGGGAGAAAAGAGACAGAGCGGCCAGAGAGAGAAGAAAAGTCAGGAGCTGGTCATGTCCCAGAGAAGACAGACCTTGGGACCCAGGGCGAAGAGCCAGCCTGTCGGACGCGGGGGAGAGGTCAGGACGGACGCACAGGGGCTGCCCCTCTGATGTGGAGCCCCGTGATGTGGTCTTGGCCCGGGGCAGCCACGGTGATGTGGGGGGCACGGAACCAGGGTGGACAGCCTTCGCGGCCGAGGTGCAAGACCCGGAGACGTTCCAGAGCTGCTGCTCAGAGAGGTCTGAGCCGGGGGCCGAGATTGGAACGTTGACACCTGTGAAGGGAAAGGGGTCTTTCTCTCGGTGCACGCGGGCGGAGTGCGATTCTCCGTCAGGTCCTCTGGTGCCAACGAGAACACGCGTGCTGGCAGATTTCAGCAGAAGCGTGGCTTCGGAAAAGGACGGTGTGTGGTTCACGGGGACTCTGGGCGGGTGGTGGGGCGGCTGCTGGTACCGCTCGGCTGGGAACTGTGGCCCCGCAATCACACAGAGGCTCCTCCTGGGGACCCGCAGGGGCCGGGGGAGGAGAAGGGGAGGGTGGGGCTTCGTGGTGAGAATGTGGGCACCGGGCGTCGGGTGGTGTAGGGGAAGACCCAGCCCTGTCCGCACCTGTGGACTGGATGGCGGGGACCTGCTGGTTTCCTCTGGCCTCGTGAGAGGTTGCCACCGACGTCACAGCAGCCGTGGATTAGCTCCGGTCTACACGTCAGATGTCCAGGTGGGCTCCGTTCTCTGCTCAGGGCCTCACTGGGCTGACAGCAGGTGTCAGGGGGCTGGGCTCTTTGCTGCAGGCTTTGGAGGAGTCTCTGCTCCCAGGGTCCCCACACCGTCAGGAGAATCTAGTTCCTGGATGTTTGAGAACTGTGGTCCCTGTCTCCTTGCTGGCTGTCAGCTGGGTCTCCCTCCTCCCATGGCCACCTCCATCTCCAAAGCCAGCTGTACCATGCTGGGCCCTTCTCACTTCTCAGTCTGTCCGGCTTCCTCTCCCAGGTCGCTTTCAAGGGCTCCCATGGCCGCACGCCCCCCACCATGCCCCAGAATGCTACCAGTGTGTGTCCTTGATACCTGTAATTTTCCCCAACATTGTGTGTTCCTCAGTATAGTGGAAGCATTTTCTTAAGGAGGTCTGACGATTTTCTTGTTAAATCTGCTCGTTGATACTGTATTCTCTATTGAAGAATATAAATGGAAATTTTCTGCCCCTGCATTTGTAACGGGTGATGGTTTCCTGTAAACAGGTTCTTGACTTTGTGCTCTGTGCCGACAGCCTCCTCACTGGATGCTCTTATGATGTGATTGTTTTCTGTGGTTTTGAATGGATTTTCCAGGCACGCACTGTTGTCAGTGTTAGTAAATATCAATATGGTTTTTTTTTTTTCTTTAAGAACACCTATTTCTTTTATTTCGCTTGGCTTAATTTTACTTTAGGGAGAATTATGCCTTTCCTTAAATGGATCTTTTGGGCCTGGCTCAAGATGGTTATAATGCTTTTTTTCTTCATTCTGTTAATGTGGTGAATAATAAGTTAATAAATATTTTAATATTTCCAACTTTGTTCCTAGAGCCCTTCCACTTCGTCATAATGCTGAAGTTTGTTTTCTGTAGATTTTAGAAAGTTTATATAAGTCTTTGATACATTCCTATATTGCTATTCTTCTGGAAGCACTTCTTTGTGTATGTTAGGGAACAGGGTAAGTAGTGTATATGTGCATATATTTTTCTTGAATATGGGAGGCAGTTTACATATGAAACCACCGAGGTGACCTGATTTCCCACTCTCCCTTTTTTTCTTATATAAGATTTTATTTATTTATTTGTCAGAGTGAGATAGAGAGAGCACAAGCAGGGGGAGCTGAGCAGGGAGCCCGATGTGGGGCTGGATCCCAGGACCCTGGGATTGTGACCTGAGCCGAAGGCAGACGTTTAACCGACTGAGCCATCCAGGTGCCCCCCCAACGGCCCCTTTTTTGGTAAATGTGAAATATGCATGCACACACAGACACACACCCCTGCACACAGGTTTCTGGATACTACCAAAAACAATGTAACGATCGATTACTTATTTACTGAAGAATGAAGAAATGAAGAAATGTTAACATTTTGTGATTTCTTGTTTGATTTTTTGTTTTTTAAGTAGGCTGCATGCTCAGCAGGGAGCCCAACTCAGGGCTTAAACTCAGGACCCTGAGATCAAGACCTGAACTGAGATCAAGAGTCAGATGCTCAACCGCCTGAGCCGCCCACGTGCCCCTCTTTAGATTTTTTTAAATAAGGAAAAATAGACTTTCAAATTTGTCAGTGGTGTATCTCAGATTTTTTGTAGGTAGACATTCATGTTGTCTACCATAATCAATCTTTCTTTCAAATCCATTTGTCTCTTACTTTTTCTTGGTTCCCTTCCTTCACTAGGACCCCTGCTGGTAAGTGCTGGTGATAGATGTATTCTGCTCTTCTTCCTAATAGAAACACTAGTAATATTTTGCCATTAAGTTAATTTTTGTGTTTTGTTCTAAGTTTTTGGTAGGGTCCAGGTTGAGAGTTTCCTTCTACTACTGGTTAGCTAGGTGCCCCTTCCCTCTCCACTGATCACCAGTTCTTTTCTTTAAGGATAGCTCCTCAATAACTTCTTATAATTTATTAGATACTTATTTTTCCAATACAGGCTTATGTCTTTTCCGGAGTCCACTTTCACATTTTACGGTTTCCTAGAACATCTTTTCCCCCCAAGATTTTCGAATTTATTAACATAGGTTTTTATACAGTATTATGTTTTTAAATTTCCTGAGCATCTGTGTTTATTTACCTTCTCATTTCTAATTTTGATCATTTATAGTTTCTGCTCATAGTTCCTGGATTAGTTAACTGGAGGCTTATCATTTTTTGCTGATTGGTCTTTCTAAAGGGTTCCCCCCCCCCGAAACATGCACATCAGCTAGTATTTTCCCAAGCTACATGAGGTCAGAAAATTTTCAAGAACATATGTTAATACTGGTTTTGTGTTTACTTAGGCAGTGAGTGTTAGAGCAAAACTCTGCCCGACTTCTTCATTCGGGGCTGGCATGTTTCTGCCTAGACAGGGACCCCCGTTAAGTGACTCCCAGAACTGGCACCCCCGGGGTCGGCTGTGGGTTTCCGCACGTCCCATCTGAGCATCTTCCCTGCCAGTCTCCACCACGGCTTTGATTTCCAGCTTGAGCCCAGGTTTGCTGGTAGAGTTTATAAATTTGTAAGTAGTTGGCTTGTTGCTATTATTTTCTTACTATTTTAAAATAACTTACAATATTAGTAGATTGCGTTCTAAAAATTTATTCTGTTTCTTTCTCGGATTTATTGATATTTCTTGTGGACAATGTCTCTAAATGTTTTTGGACGTTGAAAACAGTATAGCTCTTGTGATGCTTTCCTTTCATGTGTACAGAAGGCTACTATTAACTGAACATTGTTGCTTTCATTTGTCATGTTGTCTACAGCTGCTCTCTTTCCTTTCATTTCATGTACATGACCTGTCAGAAGTAAAAGTAGTATGTTAAATATGTCTCCCATTTCTGTTGTGTTTTGTCGAAGCTCTCCTTATTTCTTTGTGTATCACCTTTTGCTTTATGTATCTCAATGTATAATTCTGTTTTTAATATTCCAGTGCTATGCAAGTAAGCCCTTGAGAGTTAATAATTGTGTCTGCGTTGTATGTGTTACTCTTCAGATTCATAAATTTTGTCTCTTGATCTTGAATTTACTTTTTCTCTTTTTACTGTTGCAGCCCTGATTTTTTTTCTTTCTTTTTTTTTAAGATTTTATTTATTTATTTGAGAGAGAGAGAAGGAGCAGGGGTGAGGGGCAGAGGGAGAGGGAGAAGCCGACTCCTTGGTGAGCAGGGAGCCCGACACGGGGCTTGATCCCAGGACTCTGGGATCATGACCCGAGCCGAAGGCAGACACCTAACCAACTGAGCCGCCCAGGTGCTCTGCAGCCCTGCTTTCTTGATAGACCCGTGTCCAGTCTTTATTTTCACCCTTCCTGCATGTCATGGGTGGGTCAATTTTGTTTTGTAAACACCAGTCTGAGAGTATCTTTCTTTTAGTGGGTGAGGTATGGCAACTTGGGGTCCTCGTTTTGATTCTACATCTGTATTTTATTTTATTTTTATTTTTAAAGGATTTTACTTATTTGAGAGAGAGAGAGAGAGAGAGCGAGCACGCACAAGTGGGGAAAGGGGCAGAGGAAGAGGGAGAGACTCTCCAGCAGACTGCACTGAGCGTGGAGCCCGATGTGGGGCTCGAATCTCACAACCCTGAGATCATGACCTGAGCTGAAACCAAGAGTTGGATGCTTGCCTAACAGATCCGGTACCCAGATGCCCTACTACATCTATATTTAGATGGGACATATGGAATTTTGCCCATTCCCATCACTTCAATAAAGAATAGACTTGCTTAGGCAGAAGTGGCAGGAACCCACTGTGTGATGAGTATGAGTAAGCTGGGCTCTGCAATGTTTGTGTGATTTAAATCTCTTTTATCCTTAACAGTACTGTTTGGCAGGCCTGTACCTATTTCCTCTCAGCTGAGACTCTAAATCACTGTTTCCTAAATAGAGTCCTGTATTTGTAATGGCGTGGTGTTAAATAAGAAGCCAAGACCAACAGTAAGAGTTTTGTCAGCAAAAATGATAACATTTTTAGGGTTTTTCTCATGCTAATCCCCAAGACTACCCACCGCTTTGGAGTTCATTGTCTGGTCTAAATCAGCACCTTTAAGTAAACCTCCTGCCTGAGGCTGAATGTTAAACTGAGGGCTAAGATAACACAGATTGCTTCAAAGGAGTGAGGGAGGGCGGCTGCAGGGAAGGGCTTTTTGGTTGTTTATCAGCTACCTTTCACCTCAGTCCGAGGGAGCTATCTTCATCTCGATGGGTCCAGCCCCATCAGAATTGGTCCTGCCTGCCCATCTTGCATGGGCAGGAAACGCTTTCAGGTAGAAGACCAGGAAAAACCCAAGACAGATGTGAACAACTAGTATTACCTCCTCAACTTTGCAAAAAGAAAATGTAAGAGCCAACAGTGGCCGTGACACATATGAGCACTTTCTAACCCAAGAGCTAGTGGAGGGAAGCGAGGCAGAGGTGGCCAATGAGATTAATGTTCTGGTTTCACTTTTCCATAAAGTGCTGAGGAGACTCTGGGGTGGAGAAGCGTGTCTGTCCATCTGGGAGCTTTACTGGAACAATGAAAGGGTATCGTGGCTCCTCTGGCAAATGCCACGTTGGGGAGCCGTTTATGGCCTGGTGGGTTCAGAAATGCACAAGAGTGGGGTGCTGGGAGTGGATCAGCCTCCCTTCCCGGGAGGGGGGGAGGGGGTTTCTCTCATCACGGTCACCAGTGAACGGGGGTCCAGCTAGGTCAGGTCTTCCGTTGTTTGCTCAACAGAATCAGAAAATCTGCATTTTTACGTATAGTCTCTTAATTTTTTTCAATGGACAATTATTTTAAACAAAATGAAAAAAAAAAAAAGCCACCATAACCAATACCCTACGTGCTCAGAAACGTCTGTAGGATTCTTGGGCTGTCACCCTGGGTATCAGGCAAGGCGCGTTCTGGCTGTTCCGGAGCACAGTTGCCCAGAGGGGACATGTACCAGTTACCCCTCCCCTGAGCCCCTAGACGCCCAGACCCCTTGCAGCCTTCGGCACAAGGGATGCTGCTCCCTTCGTTGTACCCTTCACGAAGAGCAAATTGTTCAGCATCTGGGTGGGTAACCCACAGCTCCAGGGAGAGAGAGACGAGGGAGGCGTCCCCCAGAGCTCAGCCCAGGGCCTGGCCATGACCGGCTCAAGGTATGCTTGGAGAACACAAACCTTTGTCCTTCGCTGCTTTAACCCCTGCTCTTCTTCCTTCTCACCCTCTGTGAACCACCCCGCCCCCTTACTTAGGAGCTCAGACTTTAGTTTTGGTTCGAAACACACCCCCCTCTTTTACCCACTTACCCCCCCCCATTTAAAATCTTGGAAAGACTACTAGCAAGTTGTATCCCCTCGTTAAGTCCATGTCTTACCGTTTCTGGAGGGATTTCTCTCAAGCCACATATTCGGTCCCATGATAACGGACTGACTTTGTTTGGAGGGGTTCATGAACACACAGTGGGGAGATGTGTGGTGTTGGGCATGAAGTGTGGAGTGCTTCTTTAGAGTTCCAGAATCATCAAGGATGGCTTCAGTTCAAAAGTTGGAATAACAACTAAACATGTATGCCCGGGGCACCATCTCCTGTAGCCACAGTGTTACTGTCCGCTGTCTCAAGGTGGAATGCGTTTTGGCAGAAAAATGACAGAGTCCAATGGAAGGCCTCCCAAGGAGGGCACAGTCCGTGTCCCCAGGCTGTGGAACTGTGTGAGCTTAGAGGACCCTCCGAGGCAAATGCATCTCTTTCCGCCAACCCCACTGCGTCCGGGTGGAGAGGACTCATTCCCTTCTTGACAGTTCCGTGCCGGCCCCCCACACTCCTCCGTGGCTGTCCGCACTTCTAGATCCTCTAGAGCGGGCTAGACGGCGCACATACTTAGAAGAACTAGCGCATCGCGAGCATGAGCGATGTACGTGGGTGCGAGGCCCCCCACGAGTCAAGTGGGCTGACCACGGAACCACTCCCACGGAGGAGGCTGGCCATGGAGGGCACTGTGCCCCCCGGGGGCTGGCCTCTGTCTCCCCCAGGGGACAGCTGACCTGTGGAATGAGGGCCCAATGTCGCTGGAACTTTCTACATCCAATGGAAGCCTAAAATTTGTATTTTTATGTGAAATCTTCCAATTCTTTAAGGCTCGTAACTAATAATTAAAAAAAAAAAAAGATTAAACATTGTGTGAGCCAAACAGAACCCATTGGTAGGTTGGATTTGGCCTGCAGGTTACCAGTTTGCAATTTCCTCTCAAGCCCGAAGCCAGGAATTCTGGAACCGGCGGTGTTTGGGAAGCCAGGACGTGCCTTCTTAGGTCACTCCCTCTCCCTGGGCGGAGGGCTGGGGCAGGAAGGCCCACTGAGTCCATGGGGGTACCTCTTCCATGTCCTCCGTATTCTGGGGTGTGCACTCACTGGATGGCGGTGTGGCCAGGAATGGTCCTGCATGATTTAAATTGTCAGTGTTTTTTTTTTTTTTTGCTTTGATTTGGCTGATTCTGTGCAGTTAAATTAATAAAAATTAAATGAGTTTCGATGTGTTTCTACTAATTATCTTAGCTCTCTAATTTCCTTTACAGAATTTAAACACAGCTAGCCTGCCTGGCTTTTCCAGAATGTTTATATTAATAAACAAACATCTATTTTACCATTTGCATGTCTTTTGCCAAACTGCAGAGACTTTTGAAAAATGTTGCTCTGTTTTTCTTATGACGGATCAATTAGTCCAGTGGTAACTCTGAAATCCGACACCCCTACCCTCTTTTATCACACCAACTGCGCCCTGGGTCTTCTTACCGAGATAGGCATGTGACCCAGAATTCAGAATATCTGCAGTGTCCCGGGGTCAAGGGAGATGTCTGTGGACAGAGCTCAGAGGAGGCCCTCAGGCACGGTGGCTCCTGGGGGGTCGGAGGGGGGTGGCCTGGAAGGAACTCTGCAGGTTTCCATTACTCATTAAAAATGTGTAATGAATGTCCTAGAGGTATATGGGGGTTTTAATAATAAGTGCCTAGCAGCTACCTCTAGAACCTTCAGAGGCATTTCTCTTGCCCTGCCTTCCCAACTCAGGGCTCCTCAGTTAAACTTGGGATTATAATGAGCAATGTAATGAAGCATCTGTGGAAATGGAGGTAGGGACAGAGTCCCTGGGAGAGAGCACACCCAGAAGGTCCCTGTGAACAGGATGCTCTGGGTGCTCCTTAGTGGGGAATATGATAGTTACATACCATATGTCATGCTGTTGAGAAATTAAACTCCATTTCTCAAATGCAGGAAGATCAGAGAGTTGTCCTGAAGGGCAGTAGATCTGCTCAGCACATGTAACTGAACATTGAAAGTGGGCTAGCCCTTTGGCTGACAATGTATGTGGAGCCAAGAGAATCTTCAGAAGAGAGCCTTGATGTCTCGATGGTACCTGGGCTGGATAGAAGTCTTAACCACGCTTGAAGGGAAAGGAACAGCAAAACAATGAAATGACTCAGTTCCATGAAAGATGAGAGTGAACGCGAGGTTTCAGAAGACGTGTATAGTTTTGAAAGAAATTGTTGCTAGAAAACCTCTCGATAATGTCCAAGTAAGATGGACTTCATGCAGTGAGGCTGGAAGCTGAGATAAGGTGGTAGGAGAAGATGAAATTGGGGAAAGCAAGAATTAAAAGAGCTACATTTGAAACCCATATGTTTTTAGAAATGAAAACTAGAAGCAGTAAGTGTTATTGTAGGCAAGCTTTTTTTTAAACAAAAAACACATTGTAACAAATGAGTATGTAGAAAAAACTTAAAATATTATTAAATTCTTGTCCCATGGCTTGGGAAAAAAAGGCATTGGACCCAGATGGGTTTATATGACATTTTCCTCTCATTGTTAAAGGAATACTCAATTCCATTGGCTAGGAACATAAATAAATAGAAAGGAAATAGAAATAAGACATAGGTAAAAATAAAGCATTGTCAGTGAATTTTATGAAGCCAACATAACTTCAAGCCAAAATCTAAAAAGATAGTAAAAGAAATTTTAGAGAGAAACCTCATCCACAAAAATAACTCTAAAAGTCTACAATAAAATATTAAGTTAAATGGTGTAATATAATACATGAATAAAACAATTAAAACCTTCAAGAATTGTATAGCATTAAATGATGGGTTATGAAGGGAGACTTCTTGGTGCATGTCAACAATAGTTTGGATGAAACCCAACATGCATTCCTGATTTAAAGAAAGAAAAGCAGTAAGATAGGAGAAGAATGACACTTCCCCACACTGTAGATACCTTACAGTATCTCTCCGAGTCCAGTAGCCACCTTACATGTAATGGCAAAATAGAAGGAACACCGAGATGAAGGATGCCAATTACTGGCTCCGTGACTTGGCAATACATTGGGAAGTGAAGCCGGTAATTCTGGTGCCATGGACCACTGTTTTTCCAGAATCACTTGTGAGGTCACTCAAGACTGACTATTATGGTGTATAATCTTCAGTGTCTATAGGTGGTTTTGTTTAGGGGATACTGTGTAATCTGGTTGACCCTGTAGTTCCCACCTGGGCAGGGTCTCGAACACTTGGCAGGTGTGAAGGTGTGGCTCACACCTGGGGAAGTCTGCATTTCGCCTGGTGCACAGTGCATGCCCGGAGATTCTCCGAGCGTGTGAGCGTCCTCTGTCATTCGTGCTGAGGTTAAAAACAATTAGGAATCTTTATCATAACAAATGCAATGAGGAAAGAAAAGCATCACGACTAGCTATTGGAAAGGGTGACAGTGGATCATGTTAAGTGATTATTAATGTTTTCACTATACAGAAGTATAAAGAAGGACAGTATAAAATAGGCAATAATTCACTCCCCTCAGATAAACCTCTCTCTTGTTAAAGGACAATAAAGGAAATACATACACAAAGTTAGAATAACCAAATAAATATGTCCAGTCTGGTGCCAAATAAGAAACCAAAGCCACTTGCCCTTCAGGCTGCCTACTCACACGTAATACATTTTAATACCATTCTTTAAATTTCTTCCAGAAATGCATATGTGTGTGTGTTCTTTTCCATTTACACGAGGAAAATCATTATTGAGAGACGATACGATTATCTTCTAGAGAGTCAGAGAAACTCAGGCAGGTGCAGTGAACCGCAAGGCATTTTGTCCAATTATAGCAGCACTTGCTTTGTGAATAGTGTGCAGACAGGATCCCACTCACAAATAACAAAAATATAAATGACTTAGGAAGAATTTAATAAAAATGCTCAAAATTGGAGGACCTGTTTAACAAAACTAAAATCTATCAGCCATAAGTGAAGACAAAGAAGGCCACTTGCACAAAATTATGAAGGGCTCTGTATTTTATGGTGTGATTATCCAGAATTTATCTATGATTCTACCTTTTCAATCAAAATAGCAGAGTTTTTCTTAAGGGTAATGTGACAAAATGATTCTGAAGTTCACTAAGAAAAATAAATGCCTAAGTGGAACAAGGCAAATATTTAAGGAAGAATAATGTTGAAGACCTGCCCTGTAAGATATTAAAACACACTATAAAAAAATCAATAAAATACTACAGTGTAGGTTCAAGAATAAGGATTTTGATGGAACAGAACAGAAAGCCTGGTGATCGTGTGTATGTGTGTTTATATAAAAGAACACCTTTATTTATTTACTTTAAAAGATTTTATTTATTTGTGAGAGAGAAAGAGCAAGAGAGAATGAGCGGGGGAGAGGGCAGAGGGTGAG
>NW_027397159.1:1256416-1337595 GCF_003265705.2 Callorhinus ursinus | reverse complement strand
ATGTATGGTGATTGACATAATAAAAAATTTAAAGTAAAAGTTAAAAAAAATTTAAATTTTATTTAACATACAGTGCGATATTGGCTTCTGGAGTAGAATCCTGTAATTCATCACTTACATACCAGCAAGTGCCCTCCTTAATGCCCGTCACCCATTTAGCCCATTCCCTGCCCACCTCCCTCCAGCAACCCTCAGTTTGTTCTGTCAAGAGTCTTTATACTTTGTTTCCCTCTCTCCTTTTCTTTTCCCCCTTCCCATATGTTCATTTGTTTTCTTTCTTAAATTCCACATATGACTGAGATCATATGGTATTTGTCTTTCTCTGACTGACTTATTTTGCTTAGTGTAATACTATCTAGCTCCATCCATGTTGTTGCAAATGCCAAGATTTCATTATTTTTGATGGCTGTGTAATATTCCATCATATATACATGCCACATCTTCTTTATCTGTTCATCAGTCGGCGGACATTTGGGCTCTCTCCAGTTTGGCTAATATTAATAATGCTACTATAAACATTGGGGTGCATGTACCCCTTCATATCTGTATTTTTCTGTCCTTTGGGTAAGTACCCAGTAGTGCAGTTGCTGGGTCGTAGGGTAGCTCTATTTTCAACTTCTTGAGGACCCTCCATACTGTTTCCAGAGTGGTTGCACCAGCTTGCATTCCCACCAACAGTGTGGGAGGGTTCCCCTTTCTCCGCATCCCTGCCAACATCTGTTGTTTCTTGTGTTGTTGATTTTAGCCATTCTGACAGGTGTGAGGTGGTATCTCATTGTGGTTTGGATTTGAATTTCCCTGATGATGAGTGATGTTGAGCATCTTTTCATGTGTCTGTTGGCTATTTGGATGTCTTCTCTGGAAAAGTGTATAAAAGAACGGCTTTAAAACATCGATAGCTCTGATAACTTACAGACAAAAATGACATTTCTGCATATTTAAAACTGTATCCAAAGTAAAAAAAAAAAAGTGATTTGCTGTCCTGTGGCACCATTTTCCAAACACCTAACGATATGGAATATGATTTTAAAAAAAAAAATTTTTAAGATTTTATTTATTTGAGAGAGAGAGAATGAGAGACAGAGCGCACGAGAGGGAGGAGGGTCAGAGGGAGAAGCAGACTCCCCGCTGAGCAGGGAGCCCGACGTGGGACTCGATCCCGGGACTCCAGGATCATGACCTGAGCCGAAGGCAGTCGCTTAACCGAGCCACCCAGGTGCCCTATAATATGATTTTAACAAGTAATTGTGGACCAATATAGAACAGATCATATAGAAAAATGAAACAGGACATTGACAAGTCACAAAACAATTTATAATAAAATTTGAAAAATACTGTCATCCTTCTGTAGAGTCAAAGGCACCATTTTCACTTAACACAGTGGCAGAGGTTTGGGGACCTACCAGGTCGTGGGTGTCAAGGTGTTCCTGGACTCCTGAAGAGAATAGAACCTGCAAAAGGATGTAAAAAAAGTTTTTAAAGGCAGTTTACTTATTGGAGTCATTCAGATGTTTCTTCCCTCTTTCCCCCACAACACAGCTGGAGAACTTGTCCCGTGGAAAAAAATTGGAGGATATGCAAAGATCCTCTCAAATATATTCTCTGCATCTTATTTCTCACAGAATTCATGAGGGCAGATTTGCTCAGGGTGCAGTATTGAGTAGAATGGTGGTTTCAGTCAACATGTTCATGTAAACATACATGTTTATGTGTGTGTGTGTATCATGCCATCTAACATACATTGTCCTGGAAAGAAACATGTGATAGAATGTGCACCAGTTTGCCCCTTGGTGGTGGATTGTGAGTGGCGGAAATGTCCTTCTTTGTATTTTTCTGTATTTTCCATATCATCTCAATGAAAATGCAATAAATTATAGTCAGAGAAAAAGGTCAGATGTGAGACTCCTGGAAGCTTCCCTTTGATAATCTCTGTTCACCTTAAACTCACTATTTTAAGGTGCCTTTCCCCCCCAGAAACCCCCAATCCAAGAAAGGTTTTTCTCTGAATCTCTTAACATTTTTTCCTTACGAACACTTACCATGGAGGGCGCCTGGGTGGCTCAGTTGGTTGGATCGCTCAGGTCATGATCCTGGAGTCCCGGGATCGAGTCCTGCATCGGGCTCCCTGCTCGGCGGGGAGTCTGCTTCTCCCTCTGACCCTCCCCCCTCTCATACTCTCTCTCTCTCTCAAATAAATAAATAAAATCTTTAAAAAAACCACTTATCATGGATATTATTTATGTATTTGTTGGTGTATTGTTCCGTAGATGCCCATCCCTATGTGCTAGACCCTAAGTCCCAAGTTGGCAAAGACCACATGTGGTTTGTTTCTTACTCTGTACTTAACACAATACCTAGTACCCCGCGGGTTCTCAGTCAGTGTTTACTGGATGAATGAATGAATGAACCCTCAGGGATGATACATTCATCAGCTGCTCTTCATGTGCTGTTCATTGAACACATCTTACAACATGTTTACTTCCCATATCTACCCTGTGCACATTTATCCCATTTTACAGGCAAGGAAACAGGCTGAAGAGAGTACAGACCCTTTTCAAGATTTCATTAGGGCGCCTGGGTGGCTCATTTGGTTGAGGGTCCGGCTCTCGGTTTCGGCTCAGGTTATGATCTCAGGGTCGCAAGATCGAGCCCCCCAACCGGCTCCATGCTCAGCAGGGAGTCTGCTTGTGATTCTGTCTCTCTTAAATAAAATACATCTTTCAAACAAAGATTATATAGATGGTGGGAAGGATAGTTGGTGTTTAAGATGAACCCATTGCTGGGGTTATTAGCTCCACGTCCTACAGTATCCGACCCAATAAAAAGGAAAGCTAGCCGTACACATACCTTAAGCGAGGCTGATGTCGAGGGCAACATCCTTTACGCTGAAACGCTCAGTCCATCTAGGAATCAGTGAAACACTTTTGTGTTTTACCCAGAGTAATTTAAACATTTGCTTTGGAGTCTGATTGTCACCCTCAGAGATCAATTGACTTACCCCGTAGCTTAGCACTATAACAAAATCACCCTGCAAAAGTAAAAACAGGTCATTTTGCCCTCCTTCAGGAAGAGCATCAGAAAAGGAGGTCCCGTAGCTGCTTCTGTCTTTGCCCTGAAGTGTCGCATACACAGGGGCATTAAGCCCACTCTCTGGGAAGTGGGTCTGTGGATTGTCTTCTGCTGCTGATGGCTCTGAGGCTATTTGCTTTTCAAATTGATTTTTTTTTACAGCCAAGATTCCTGGCATTGGTGGCTAAAAAAACCTGAAGCAGGCTGAGATTGAGAGATTCATTTGGTAATTAGATTTAGAAAAATCATAACCTTGGTTTTTGCAAATGTGCGGAGAATCACAGATTGGTTACTGCAGAAGTTAACTCAGGCTGTTCCTTTCAAGAAATAGGATGTTTGGGATTGGAGGGGGCAAGAACCATCTACATTCAAATATTTTTATTTTGTACTTTGAAGCGGTCAGAGTTCAAGGCAATGACAGCTTCTTAAACCAAACATTTTTTTTTACCACCTCTGATGGCTTGACAGTGAGTCAGAATGAATAACTTATTTTTCTCATCACTTTGGTTGCGAAGCCATGTTTTATTTTCAAAAAAGATGCAACTGTATATAATTTCATATACTATCCTTAATGCTGCGCATAATTAATTGTGAAAGGTCAATTTCTCTTTTGTTGGGAGTCTGCAGGTGCATTTCCATAAGGTTTATTCCCATTATATTTTTGATCAATATAAAAAAATGCATGTGTTTGTGATTCTAATGGGATAGGAGCTACTTGTCTGTCCCGGTATCTTGGAGCAGACACTAGTAATTTGACTGTGTCTTGCTGCCAGAATCATGCACAGTGTTAAAACTGCAGTAACATAAACAATTTGCATTAAGCTTGCAACACGTCCAGTGGGGAGTGAAGTAGCCAGGTGTCACCAGGATACAGATGTCATAGTGTTAGATTAAAAGTCTCAGTACCGGGGCCCCTGGGTGGTTCGGTTGGGTGAGCATCCAACTCTTGCTTTCAGCTCAGGTTGTGATCTCAGGGTCGTTGTGTCGAGCCCCGCATCGGGCTCGGTGCTCACCGTGGACTCTGCTTTTCTCCTCGAGCTCTCTCTCTTTCTCTCTCTCTCATAAATAAAATGTTAAAAAAAAAATGAAGGTCTCAGTACTTTTGACTCTTCAGTGATTGCCAGTTTAGACATGTTTTTCACTGAAAAAAAATTCAGAATTCCATAGGTGGAGGTACTCGGAATGTCTGGGAAGTTCTTCGGATGCAGTTGAACCCAAATCTCTGTTCAGCATCTGTGCTTGCGGTGGCCGGGCGAATGAGGTGTTTGTTTGTTGAGGGAACGGGATTAGGACTGTGGCACCTGGGCCGGTGCAGACGTTCGCCGGGGTGCTGATTTGTGGGTATAGACAGGTATCATCCTCGTTGGACCACCCCATGATAGAAAGATGAATAATCCTTGTTTCTTGGTGGATTGTGATTGTCTGTCAAGAAATTTCCACGGTTACGCGATTCTGTGGCTCCTTGTTTTGTGACTGTAGGGCAGGCGTGCAGAAGACGCGGTGATCCTACGGGGCACAGCCCCGCCTCCGCGGTGCGCCCACCCCGGGTCATCTGTCCCCGCCGGTCTCCTCGTGGTGGCTCCTCCTCTCCCCTAGGCGGTGATCGGAAACGTCTGTCCCAGAGTAAACATCAGGGGGTTGCAGATGCTTGACGAAAACACTGCTCTGGTTTGCAGTCTGATTTAGGACAAAGTCCACGCTTGGTGCTGAGCTCACCACGGCAGCTTGTGTCTTGTCTGGGGTCTGTCCTCCTGTCTCCTCTCACGCCGTCCCAGCCGCGCTGACCTCTCTGTGCCCCAAGGACGATAGGCTCCTGTTTGCCTCTTTCTTCCATCCAGCCTGGAATCTCGTCCCTGGGTCCTCGCGTCCATAGCTAGGCTCCTGGTCCTTTATGTCCAACAGCAGCTCCTCAGAGGGCACGTTGGCTCCATGTTCATGGCTGAATCCCCCAAAACCCAGCGCAGCGTCTGGCACAGGAGACATCTCCATCAGTGTTTGTTCGGTGCAGGCATGAGCCCTCCCGGCGTTTCATCCTGTTGTCAAACTCTCTGTGTGGGAAAGCCTTTTCCGTGCCGGAGATGGCCCGTTGGTATCTCTGCTTCGATGCGGTGATGGTCCGTTTCTCCGCCTGTGTGTGTCTGCTTCTGTCCCTGCATCCTGCTGAACGACCATGATTATTTCCTTCGACAGATGGGATGGTCGTAACCTCCCGCGCTTGACCCTCGTGCGCCAATCCTTGGCTCATTCTTTGTGTTTCTGACAGCCGTGCGCCGCTGTGAAGCCCTGTGCTTTGACGAGGCAGGGAGAAAGGAGACAGTCCCTGTTGTCACAGGGTTTCCAACCTAATGTTGGCCGTCGATCGCGGGGCGTTCAGGACAACCCAGGGAACGGTAGTTGAAACCGAGCATTCTGGGGCGCACTGGAGGCCCCCGCCAGAAAATCCAGCTCTGGGATGTGCGTGTGCACAGACGTGAAAGCAGGACTGGCTGCTTCCGGCCGCGCGCCGACGCCCCTGTGCTAGGGCTCGGGGGATTCAGAGGGGGCTCCACGCTAGTGCCGTGGTTCACCGGTCATGCAGCGCCCTGCAGGTTCCCTGTGTCCTGTGGGGCCCTTCTGGAAGTTTAGGACTGAGGTTTTAGGAAAAGTCAGTTAAATGTTATCATTTCCATGTTTGGGTCACTTTGGACAGATAAAACTTCACTTTTTCAGCGGTAAGAGTGAACTACAGAATTTTAGAAACCACCTAGTGCCCTGCCTTCATTTACTGAGAGAAAGCAGAGGCCCAGAGAGGAGACCGATGTCCCCAAGGTCATGACACTCGTCTTTGGCTGAGCTGACCCGGGAAGAGAATTCTAGCACTAGCTGTGAAATGAGGAAGGTTCTTCCTGTGGATGCTCTTCTGTCCCTCCTTCAGCTCTGCCTGCTTCCTGTGGCCCTCCCTCCCTCCTTCCCTCCTTCCTTCCATCAAATCACCAGGAGCCAAAATGTTAATATCTGCAAATTTGGGATCCAGCCTTAATAAATGAAGGAATTTTGTAGTAATGTGGGAACTTTTTTTTTTTTTTTGGTAGTGATGCCGTGAGGAAGGGGAGTGGTATTTGTTTGGTTGAATGTCCCTTGATACAGGGAGGCACAGCTTCTCCTAGCCGCCCATTGCTGCGGCGCCTGCACATCCCCTTCTTCGACGGGGCCGCTTGGAAGCCCGCTGGCCCCTCCAGCGTGTCGGCATTCTCTGTGCTGCCCGTCCCGTCCGAGTGCGCTGTCGGCTCATGCCTTCGCTGTGTCTTACCTCCCTCTCTTGTGTTAAGAGCCAGTCCGAAACCGTCCATTTCATGCCCCTGGAGTGGAGGCAGGAGCATGCCGCTGGGACCCAGCGCCTGGAAGTCTGTCTGCACTGCCGCCAGGGTGCTGATTAACGGCAGGGGCCTTTTCTGTTGGTTCCTGCCCTGCAGACAAGACGGGGCACGTTTGCGCAGGACCTGGGCTCCTTTCCAGACTCGGCAGCTCTGACTGACAAGCATCAGCCATGAAACCTAAGCCCCACGTGTCTTCTGACGGAATAAACTGAATTCAGATGCACTGCCAGAGCTATGTGATGAACAGTCAGTAACAGGAAAACCAGGGTAGCTGTCAGGAAACTCAGTGACGATTAACTTCATTTCTGGTTACACTGGATGAAAGGTCTTCCTGTACCTGGGGGACTGTCTGCTTTGCAGACACGGAGTAAAAATCTCTGAGTCTTGTGGCCATTGGGAGCTGTCTGGTAGACAGGAAGTCACGCAGATTGACCGTCAGGCCCCAGATCCCTATTTCTGCTGTTCCCGTCTTCTCTGGGGCGCAGGTGGGAGAGCATGGTGTTACTGACAGCGCGGCCCCATCTCCTGGGTTTTGCGCTCCGCAGAGGAGCTCTGTAAGCTGGGCATCCATCGGCTTGCGCATATTCGCGCACGGGTTTCCGAGCATCTTGTCTCTTTCATCAAACTTGGCTCAACTTGCTGCAAGACAGTGCTTGTTCATGCTTTATAATGTAAGTGCCAGTTTGTATTGTTTTCCCCTAAAATCTTGCGTGAAGCCCTGATCTACTACAGGAAAAGCGGGTGTGCTCTCGCCCCTGGGGTGAGCTGCCCTAAGAAGGCACCACGGACAGGGCAGCTGAGAGGACACAAGACGGCTTCCCTCCGAGTCTGGAGGCCGGAAGTCCCCGACCTGGGTGCCGGCACAGTAGGGCTCTGGTCACCTTCCCGCTGTGTCCTCACCTGGCAGAGACAGACCCGGGGTCTCCTCCTGCCCTTCTAAGCACACTAATCCCGACACGGGGCCCCACCCTCACGACCCCACCCAACCCTGATTCTCTCCCACAGGCCCCGGGTCGTGTGTCTCCCCCGGGAGGCAGGGTTAGGGCTTGCGGGGACACAGCTCTGTCCTTGGCGGATGTCAGGGAGAGGACACCTCGTAAGAGTCTCGCACACGGGGAACTAGACACCTGAACAGCCTCTGGTTGCTCCAGGCCACGCGGCTTCGTGGGGACAGCCTGGGAGTCAAGAAGGAGCGGCGTGTCTTGAGCACGTCTGAATACCGGACAATCCCGTGTGTCACCTTAATCCTTACAGACTCCCTGGAGGGAGATGGGACTGTCTCCATGTCACCTGTGAGGGCCCTGGAGCCTCCTACCGCTTACCTGTGCCCAGCATCACACCTGGTGCGCGGCAGCCATTCCCAGAGTCCGACACTAACCAGACGAGGAAGAGGGGGTAGCGGGTGGAGGGTCAGGACGATTGTGGGATGCTGACAGTGGGCAGCTCGGGGCCCCTGACGGCCAGGACGCTGTCCGTTTGGCTCCTGGCTGCCATCCCCGGCATCGACAGCAGAGCCTGGCGTGCAGCAGGTGCGCGCTGCATCGTCCCTGGAGGTGGCCGCGGACGCCAGCCGATGCAGGAGAATTCAGAAATGTGCATTTTCAGGTGAAAGCTCTCGATGTTGAAAGCTCACAGAACGTTGGTGGCAATAAAAATAAGTTTGCCACTAAGTGGGCCAACCGTACGTCATCCAAGCAGAAACAACCGGAGCCCTCATGAAATCCACAGTCTGCCAGTGTTTCACCTACATCTCTGTTATTGGTGCCCTAGAGGCCGGGGAGGATCAGCCGGAAAGCTGCAAGCTGTGGGAATTGCCTGTGTGCACACAGTGTGACGTTTAGCCTGGGTGACGTGCTGACTTGTATGGTCTGTGGGATGAAAATGAAAGCCGTCTGCTCTCCGCCCCACAGTGTGTTCTGTGGAATGAGCCTCCTGTCGGAAATTATGTCAAAGGACCAACCTTCACTCAGTTCATTCTGAATTGCTCACTACGCATAGGGAGCTAAATCATACATTCTCCAGCTCAGCTGACCTCACGTTGAGCTATGTGCTTGCAGAAGGGAGGATGGGAGAAAGAGCCAGAGTGGGCTGTCCTCGCCCGCGCACCTGCCGGACACGGGCGTGCCTTCGTCCCAGCATAAAAATCACGCCCTTTGCCTTTTATCTGCTCCACTAGGAGCATAAACAGTTTTGAAAAACATTCATGGTAAATGAAGCGGGTTTTAAAAGAATTTAGGGGCGCCTGGGTGGCTCAGTCGTTAAGCGTCTGCCTTCGGCTCAGGTCATGGTCCCAGGGTCCTGGGATCGAGCCCCGCATCGGGCTCCCCGCTCCGCGGGAAGCCTGCTTCTCCCTCTCCCGCTCCCCCTGCTTGTGTTCCCTCTCTCGCTGTGTCTCTCTCTGTCAAATAAATAAATAAAATCTTAAATAAAAAGTAAAGAGTTAATTTGAACATTGAAAAAGGTAGAAGAGAAAGCACCAGTGAGGATACTTACAGCTGAATCTTGTGCCCAGAGTGAGCTTCACAAGGAAGACGGGCTTTGCTTGTCTGTTTGATTTTTAAGTTCCTACCTAACATTCTTAGAATGAGCTCCCTGCTACTCAGAGAGCAATTTTAGGATTTCAGGGTGAGCATTTCCTACAAAATGGGCCCTAAGTACCAGCTAGTGACATCCCCTGGGCACGTGTTCTCTCTCTTGATCCTGGAGGAGGGTAGGTGGTTGGTGAGGAGCAAACACAAGACTCTGACTCTTGGAATTACTGAGGATGTTAGGGTCGCCCCGAACTTGTGCCGTGCTGGGATTTCAGAGGTAATTTATGCCCCCCCCTTGCCGCCACACAGAACTGCCCTCTGCTGACAGGGCAGGGACGGACGCCAGCCCGTGGCCCCGGCACCAGTACCATCTTGAACGATCCTGCTGCTCGCACACTGGCGTTCTTGCCACATCCACTGAATCCAGTTTTCCCATAAATCTCAAATCCCGAGCTTCGGACGCCAACCAGAATATTCAAAATTGAAGACGTTCGAAGCAGTTGGTTCAAATGCAAACAGCTCTCAGGACTTGCGTCATTCATACCTGCTTTCCCTGCACATCAGGCCCTACAATGAAAAGAGGTGAGCCCGGAATAGGATTCTGCTTTGGCCACACATCAGCCCCCTGACGTCGTGCAGGAAAGAGGTCCTTCCCAGCGCCATGACCCGTCCCTGGGAGTGTTTGTGGGACAACATGGGATGAAGGGGGAGGAAAGCAATTTATTACCCACAGAATTCTTCCAGAGCGAAGACCATATTTATGACCTTGTCATCGACCATTTGCAATTCTGAACATGAGACTTGCCTCGTGTGTTACTAACCCCTCCGAGGCAAGATCAAGGCTCAGTGGTTCTCATCTTTGTGTGAACTCTGAGTTAAGCAAACCTATTTCTGGGCTCTCCAAGTGGTCGTTTCAGGGCTTTTAGAAAGAGACACATGAATGTAACGTAGCGGGTCTTCCCAGAAAGCCCTTCCATCATCTCTTCACATCCCCAAACCTGCAGACTCCAGAGTTGCTCCCAGACAAGCAGAACCATGTCTGGTTTCCAAGTAGAAGGTGACACTTACGGGCAGAGATTTCATCTCCCTCCCCAGCACAGCTGATGCCAAGAGCAGAAGCAAACACACAGAGCCCCGCTCAGGAAGCATGATTGGGGGTTAGTACGAACAGGGGTTGAACCGCATCGTGCGGTGCCCGTCTGTTTGTCAGAGTGTTGAGAGGTAGAAATGTGTTTAGACTCCCTTTCCTGCCTCCCTTGCAGCTTAGGCGCAGACGTGATTTCTGGCCACTGAGGTGTGAGCAGGAACGATGTGTGCCACCTTGCAGACCTTGATCTGGAAGGGATAAACGTGAGCTTTCCATGGCCTTTCTTCCCGCGCACGCGCCCCACCCCCCCGTTCTGGGGCACAGAAAGGACACAATGCTCTGTGGCTTGGCCAGCATTTATGTCATTAAATTCTCACACTGTCCCACTGAGGTAGGGACTGTTATCCCATTTTTTTGCCAATAAAGAACAGCACAGAGAGGTTGCCTAACTGGCCCAAGGTCAAACAGCTAGAAAGAAGTAATAACAGAAATTGGATACAAAGTGTTCAGCCGCAGAGGCTGTGGTCTGAAGTGCCGTGTGACACATTTCCACGGTCCCACCTTGGGGATCCCATGATGCACGGAGTCTTCGTGAACGTCCCTCTGTCTTTCCCAAGAGTTATCATGGCGTTCCGGGTGAGGTTGTATTCGGAAGGGATGTGAACATTTTGAACTTTTCTGTTTTAAATTCAGGAAGAGCTCTCTCCTCTAGATGTGACTGCTAATTGCCCGCCAGGAACCTTTCCCATCTCCTTCCTTCCCTCCCTCCCTCCCTCCCTCCCTCCTTCCTTCCTTCCCTCCCTCCCTCCCTCCTTCCTTCCTTCCCTCCCTCCCTCCCTCCTTCCTTCCTGAGACTTATTTATTTGCGCAAGAGAGAGAGTGTGTGTGTGTAAGTGAGCAGGGGAGGGACGAGGGACAGGGAGAAGGAGAGACTCTTAAGCAGACTCCATACTGAGCATGGAACCCAATGCAGGGCTTGTTCTCATGACCCTGAGATCATGATCTGAGCAGAAATCAACTGATGCTTAACCAACTTAGCTTAACCAGATGCTTAACTGACTGAGCCACCCAGGCACCCCCCCACCTTATTTCTTTAATTAAGTAACTCCCGGTGTTTCCCTGGGCACATGGATGCCCAGCTAGAGGTTACATCCCCCAGACTCCCTTGTAGTTTGGTGAGCCCATGTGACTGACCTCTTGCTAGTGGGTGGTGAGAAGTGATTAGGCAACACCAGGGCCTTTCCTTTGAAAAGTGCTTTTTGGATATTTGCTTCCCACTGGCTGGATGTAGATGGGAGGGTGGAAGCAGTGCAGCTACTTTGGACGCAGAGGTGGAAGCCACATGTTGAGAGTTTCAGAAGTGCCCTGCTGGTCCAGGACTCCCTACTTGAGAGAAAAGTAAGTTTGTGTCTTGTATAAGCCATTATATTTTGGGGTCACTTTTTATGATTTCCCAACGAAAACACTCAGAAATATGCCTTGTACCTGGCTATCCTCAGAAATTTTCCCAGACTGCTTTGCAAAGTATGTTGTTGTTTTGTGCTTGGAATTTCTTCTATGACACACGAGTCAGAAATAGTGTGAGGTTTGCATGGGTTAAAACAGATGAACCATTTTAACATTTATAGATAAAGGGCCAAGGAAGACCAATGTGGCAGTTTCTGTATTGTTAGTAGTATTTTCTGGGATCCCAGATAAGTTTTAAGAACTTATCTTTCAGAGCCTGCTGTTAGGATGTTATAGATTTTAAAATGTAGATTGCAACAAAGCTTTTGACAAAATGACCTTTAGTCATTCACTTGGCACCCCAAAAATATGCTTTGAGCCCACAAAGCTCAAGCTGCCTTCACCTGTCAAGAGTGAATGGCCTTCGCAACCCAAATGATCCTCTTATTTATGCCTTCACAAGCTAGTCAGGAATGCATTTACTGCGAATATTCCTGACAGTAGCTCTTACAGGAATACCATTCATTTTCCCTGCTAATCAGCTCTGTGGTTATTAACCTCCCTTTACTGTAGATCAGAGAGATATTCCAGCCACTGTTTCAATTTTTTCCTTCAATTTAATGATGATACAGGGTTCTGGATTAATGGCCCTGGGGTCCTTTTTGGTTATTTATCTATGGAGCAGGTACAGGGGGCTTCTGGAAGCTTGAAATTCAGTGATTACAATCTCTGCTTGGAGCTTAGCCCTCTGTGTAATTTCCCACTTCCCGCAGGTCATAAACTCACGTGCCCACGGAGCCAGGCAGGTAGAGCAGATTTGAGGGAAGCAGTCCAGGTGGAAGCTGGTCTCCATGGAGATGCATCCTGGCTAAAGGAGACCCCCACTTCTCTGGCCTGATGCTTACCATATGCGAATGTGAGCCCAGGGTTACTGGGTCTTCCTCTTTCTTAAGTGAAGGCAGGTGTCCCGATTTTGGTGAGAAACCTCTGATTTTTAAAGGTTAATCACTAATTTTCACAAAAGATTTCAAAACACTTCAGCTCCCCCCCCCCAAAATGATCTATGAGCTAAATTGAGACCCCGGCTGCCTCTTGAAGATTTGCTTGCTGGTCTGTGGCTGCTGCTGAGGAGAAGGGTTGTAGATCAGCACGGCGCCTTGCACATAGTCAGGCAAACTGCCTGTGGAGCCCTGTCTTTCAAGTGGTGCGTAAACATCAGGAAAGCAGGGCGTCCCGGGCCTGGGTGGGCTGGGGGAGACACGTCTCGGCAGGTTTGAAGCCGGGAACCTGAGGACCAGAATTAGCAAGAGGGGGCGCGCCTGTGGGCATCTTGGAGGGCAGTAGGCTGCTCCTGGCACCAGAGCAGGGCAGGGGCTCTTTACCCAGCTCGCCAAGTCACCACGGGCTGGGCACGCTTCTGGGCCTGGCCGTGCTGTTGAAATGGGCAGAGGATGGTGTAAGGATTTCATGTAAAAGCACGTGGCCCCACGGCATCCCATAATTAATAAGTAACGATCATCATGATGAGCCATAAGTATATGAGACTTGGCCCGTGAATGGGCCGTGATGGCAAATGGTGGGCTGTTCCTAGGGCAGAGCCTTCAGATGTTCTCTCCCAGTATCTGTTCTCCTTCCTTAAGAACAGGACCCTTGTTTAAAATGAACACACAACCACATGGAATAAAAGCCACATTTTCTTGTAGCTAGGTGTAGCCATTTGGCTACGAGAGGAAATGTCCAACAGAGCATCTCAGAAATGTCTTAAAGAGCATGTGTCCTTCTGTCCTTCCTCTGGCTGGATTCTGCATGTGATGCCCGGAGCTTCTGCAACCACTGTGTTTCATGAGAACATTAAGGACGTGAGTGTAAAAAGATGGCCATGGAGGCAACATCCCAGTCCTGGAGTGCTTAGCACTGGATGGTGTTTACATGAGAGAGAAATAAACGTACCTGATTGAAGACTCTGGTCTTTATTGTCCATGGAGGCTTTGTCACAAATCCAGTGTCCAGTGTTCATTGTTGAATGCAACGGTAAGGCGCTATCTAAAGATGCCAGGCAAGTCCAGGTGTGGTTGAAAGAGACACTTCCCTCCCCTCCACCCAACGAAGAAACAAAACGATGTACAACAGCTAGATCTCAGTGTTAGGACTGTAGCAGTTCCTTTAGACAGCATTCCCAAATAAGCCAAAATAAGGCCATATCTGGGTCAGAGTTCCAGTCACTCTTTTTACAGTTACCCCTTCCAAACATTTTTTTAGTGTAAGTCTCGGTTGTCTAAAGTCATCCCAGTGCATCAGCAACTTACAAATAATCTCCTGAAGCATCTTCAATGCCTAGGATTATGGTACCCAGTGGTGTGACTGAGTCCTATTAATGTGAACTCGATCGTGCCGAGTGTTCCTGTGAGTCTTCCAGGAATAATAAACAGCAGGAAGTAACTACTGACAAATTCTCCAGATGCTTTTTACCAGTGTTTTGGCAACTGTGTTCATGCTAGATCAATGCAGATTATCCAGACTTTTATAAGATTGTGCTAAACGTCTACCCCAGGTTGTTTGAGCATCAGGCTTGGGAACAATATAATCAAGAAGGTAGAGCACTTGGGTTTGCACAGTAAATTAGCAAAACTTTTTGAAATGTAAAGAGAGCAATTTCTGATAATAGTTTTCTTTATACTGGGGGAGGAGCAGGAGAAAGTTTTGTTGAAAAGATTTTCTAAATCTAGGCAATGTCCTATAGAAAAAAAAAAAAAAGAGTGTCTTTTCTGTAATGATGGGCACTGAGCCTTGACTTCCTCTTGAGATAGGGCATGATCTCCCAGCTTCCTGGACCTCCCGCCCCAGCCCAACTATATTATCGCATTCACAATGTTGGACTAGCCCCAACACTCCGAGGAGTTTGGTTTCCCATTTCTGCTTTAATCAATGCCACATAAAATAACAGTAAAAAACATCACAAATGACGCTGCCCTGGGGAAGGTTTACAATGTATAGACGCAACCAATAACAAGCCTCAGATTCTCTGCAGCATTATGAGTGAATCGGATACATGGGGCAGATATTTCAAAACACCCTTGTTACTAGACAGGAAGATGCATAGGATCCGATGCTAATTTGAACAGAATCATTCCAGGAAGGTTGGAAAAGGGGAATGTCTTCAATGCCCGACTTTGTTGTTGGAAATGCCACCGTTCAAAGGTATAGATTGATTTTCCTACTCAAGGGGGTAGACATCGATTAGCAACAGAGAAGGAGTGGACTTTTGTGATTAATAAGAGGATGTCTTTTTTTTCCCCTCCCTGGAAAGAAGGAATTTTTTTTGAAGCCTATTATCTAAAAATGTACCTACAGAGCTGACAAGTTGTTCTTGTTACTTTTTCCCTAGTTAAGAAGCAAGAACTTGCTTAAATGATTAAAGGAGCACAGTCTTTTGCTTCTTAAGTATCCAATTTAAATATGTTTATCACCAAGTATGCTGCCTTGAAAAAAATGAATTAAGCAGTTTTTACAGAACAGAAGCTAACTGGATGTGAGCAGCATGGCTGGGCTGCCATTTGTCTGTGATGTGTAAGGAGCGCGGGACCAACGTTCCGTGGCTCTGACGAGTAGCTGGACGTATGCACAGCTGGGCTGCACTCACCCCACTGTCAACCGCGAGTCCAGTGGCAGGACTGAGAAAGACAAGACTTCAGGAAATTGGGGGCTGGGTGGGGCTGAGGGACCTTCAGTGCCTGACAGATAAGGAGAGAACACAGTCGTTAAAAGGGGTTGGGCTTTCCCATTTTACCTTCTCGAAGGACTTCTTAATGGCAGTCCCCAAATCTCAGCTGCCCCAGGAACCCACAGGTTGGATGTGACCTCTGGGGGCAGTCTGTTCCCTCCGGGCTTTGTCATAGGTCCTGGGATTTAAGTCCGCCTGGCTGCGGGGTACCTGGCCTCGTGGGGGGGAGTCGGACCATCCCAGCCCCGGGGAGCCTTCCTCCCCCTCTGCTTCTCTCCAAGGCTTTACTCTCTTGGAACAAACAAAGGGATTGAAGACATTCCCCTTTTCCAACCTTCCTGGAATGGTTCTGTTCAAATCAGCAGCACAACACAAAATTCATTACAGCTCAATTTCAGGGCTCATTAGTTGCTGGGCCTTGGTTTCTCACCAAGACAGAGGACAATTCTTTTTCTTATTGTTGAAGCGGGTAGCATGGAGTACTCAGTATCAAAAAATATATCCCTCCATATACACATCTAGATACACACGGGCGTGCATATATGTGTGTATCTACGTATGCGGGTGTGTCTGTAGTTACATATGTTACCGTAATTACAAGTGGTGTGCATTTTTATGCAGCAGATTTACAGCCTCCAGGAGCCGGCGTATGGAGAGTGAGCACGGGAGGCCAGGATGGAGCCAGAGCACTTCGAATGGATTGCCACGTGATGTTACCTGCGGCAGCATCGTCCTCTCCATTTCCTTGATTCCTTCCCGCGTTTTACTTTTCATTTTTATCTCCCCACATCCCTTTTACAGATGCTGTTGCTTTCCATCCCTTAATTGGCTTCTGCTTCTGCCACAGAAATGCTAACGGTGGCAGAAATGTGACAGCCCCGACAATCCCAGGGCGACAGGAAGCCGTGCACGGGGTGGGGTGGGGGGGCTTTGTCCCTCTCCCCGGCAGCCTGGGAGGGATCCCTGTGTGCAGCCTGGTGGCCCTCGGAAACCTGGTTCTTTGGTGAATTAGGGCGCTCCCTTCAGCAGGAGACGTGGCGAGGCTGGTGCCCGTGGGATGCCGCTGGGGCACCTTCAGCTAAGTGCAGTCCAACTGTTTGGAGTTTTGTGTTGTACCAGGCCCTGGGTGCAGCAGGGTGGAGCGCAGAGGTAGGGGAGAGCGTGTGAGAAGACTGGGTTGGCAAATCATTCAATTAAAAAAATGCTTTACGATTTTTCCTACAAAAATTGTACTTTCTTACTGCAAAAACTTCAAATTTTACAAAGTGAATCTTTGTTGCAGATCCTAATCAGTTTAAATGAAATGCATATGAAATTACTCAAATTCTATTACAGTCATACTTTGGAGTATTGTGGCCTTGAATAAATCCAGGGTACTGCTCAAATTTTAGCAACACTCCTAACTCTTCAGCAGCTGCATGTTTTACCGGGGCAGGTCACCCTGAGAGCCATGGGGTGGGCTCACGAAGCAGAGGGAGGTGGGTCTACAGGGGGAGAAAAGCGAAAGACACCTGAGTTCCCAGGAAGCAGTGCTGAAAGACGGAATATGTCCCCGTGTGGCCATGGTAAACGGTCTCGTCCCCATGGAAGTCTTTCCCCCTCCCTGATGGGATCAATCTCCTTATGCCCTTGTGGTGCCCTGTGGTTCTTAGCCACAGGACTTAGGCAGTTTTACATGTATTTGTGTGGTTATTTGATAAATGGTCTTCCCTTGCTTTCTGTTCACTGGGGCATCACCAGCCTACACCTCATAAATAATGGCAAATATTTTTTTAAGTATGTACATGGTTCCCAGCATCATGCACAATTTTTACAAATATTATCCCCTTTAATATGGACAGTAACCCACAGAGCTAGATTTCTTACTGTCCGCATTTAATTGCTGAGAAAATGGAGGCTTTAAGAAATTTGCCCAAGTTCCCATAGATCATAAGTGGTGGAGCTAGAATTTCCTTCCCATCCCTCTGACCTTAGAATCCTAGCCAGTGTGCAAATATTCCATCCATTGATGAGCTCTTGTTTATTTAACCGTTCCTACACTCATAGCGTTAGGTCGTTCCCATTATTGCTCAGTCATCCTGCTCTGAGCATCTTTGGAGGTGTACAAAGATACTCAACATACACACTGCGGCCGCTTAAGCCTGCCTTCTGTGCTGGGAGAGGTCACACTCACCACTACCCCAGGGCCTTTGCACTTGCTGTTCTCTTGCTGGCAACATTCTGCTCCTCCCAAATCTCCACTCACCTAACTCCTTCTTGAGACTCAGCCCTCAGCTCGAATTTTGCCCATCCAGTCGAGGCTTTCTTGAGTCCATCAGAATGACCACCACCACCCTTACCTGCTGCTGTTTATCGTCTTATAATGTCTTGATAGCACTGCAGCACTTGGACGGCTGTGCCCTGCTCGTTTCTCATCTCCCACTGTGCCTGCATCTTGGTTGTCACATCCCAGCGCCCGGCACGGTCACAGCACCCAGTAGGCTTTCCGCGTTGAAAATGTGATGCACGGAATAAGTATACCTTTTCGTTTTATTCAATTATTTCATCCGAAGGAATCCCCCAGGAATGGGATTTATTCTGCCCAAAGAAAGTTTGTATCCAAGATACCCGGGCACCCAGAAGTGGCCAATGCACAGAAGCAGCCTGTGTCTTCCTGCCGGCTTGCTCTAACAAATCCCCGACTCTTCCCAGGGACTTTCTGCCCCACAGAGATGAAAGGAGTTCTGTCCTCTCTTGCTTCCTTTGCTCCGTGGTGCAGCAATGAATCTTGTGCGCTCTGTCAGTGTCTGAGTCTCCTCCGTTCCTCAAAGATGCAGAAAGATCAGCGATGCCGGCAAAGTCCCAGCTATGCCTGGCTTAAGTGCACGGTGGCTTCCGTGCCTGTGGGTCCCTTGGACTGGGGCTCAGTCAGCCCTTGGAAATGTCAGCCACGTCGTTATGCAATCCTGGGCCCCTGCTGGCTTAAATGATCTCCTTTCAGACTCTGTTAGGACTTCCTGTTATGCTTTTAAAGACATCTAGATTCCGTTATCCCGGGAAATGAAAAAGTGGGGAGAGAAAAACTCATTGCTTATTGACGTCTGTGCGGCAGGCAAGCCGCGTTTTTGGGGGCCCGTTGCAGATGGTGTCCCTGGATTCGTGCCCCGCGGGAAGTTGAATGCAGCGGTTATGTGGGTGTGAGTCCCTTTCTGCAGGTTGTCCTCAGGATTTAGGTATCTGAGATGTGGACTGAATGTACACATTTATGTTCTTTAAAACCTCTCTGTTCCCTTCTTTGATCTGTGATTTTCCCCCCAATTAAATGGACCCAGTTACTCACTGTATATGCAGTCCACATCGTTAAGGCATTTGGAATTCCACATCCAAATCACTCCAAGTATATGGGATCCAAATCCTTCAATTAAAAAAATGCTTTACAATTTTTCCTACAAAAATTGTACTTTCTTACTGCAAAAACTTCAAATTTTACAAAGTGAATCTTTGGTGCAGATCCTAATCAGTTTATTTTATTCTTTTTTATTATTTTTTGAAGATTTTATTTATTTATTTGAGAGAGAGAGAATGAGAGACAGAGAGCACGAGAGGGAAGAGGGTCAGAGGGAGAAGCAGACGCCCCGCCGAGCAGGGAGCCCGACGCGGGACTCGATCCCGGACTCCAGGACCATGACCCGAGCCGAAGGCAGTCGCTCAACCGACTGAGCCACCCCGGCGCCCCAGATCCTAATCAGTTTAAACGAAATGCATATGAAATTACTCAAATTCTATTATAGCCATACTTTGGAGTATTGTGACCTACTTTGGAGTATTGTGACCTATTAAAAAGAAGGAGATAGGTCAATAGTTTTTATACTAGAAAAAGTCGTATGCTTCAGTAAGTGAAGAGAGGCACAATCCCGTTCCTGCGTGATCCCACTTGTGAATTACAAAAGCATAAGTTGGGTTCTCCCCAGTGCTCCTCAGGGGGAAATCTGGTATTCCACCCTCTTGGATGAGAACCAGGGGCCCATGGCTTATCCGAGCCAGGCAGTTACTTGGGGGAAAACAGAGGTGATGGTACCGGCCTCACAGATTTGTCGTGAACATTTATGAGCTAATATTTGTAGACGCCTAAGTGTTTTGTTGAACTCTTACGTGTGTGTGAAAGTGATGGATAGATTTGCCCTGATCCTGATCATCAGAGAATCCCACACTCGGTTCCATTAGGAACTAGCGAAGCACCTCGTTGTAAAGGGGATGACTTAGTGGGAAATGGCACAGTGTCTGCACCCAGAAGCCAGAGATCAAAAAAGGCACTCTTCCTGCTCCTGAGTGCTTTGGTGCGGAGGCCCTCGCTGGCCTTGGCATCGACACTGAGCATCCTTCTGGAGCACGCACAGGGCTTCCCTTGGCAGGTCGGCAAGCCCAGTTGTGCAAGATGAACAGCCGCATCTTTTCAGGCAGCGATTGAGAAATGCTGCTATGTTTTACTTCGCTCATCATCATCATCATCATCGCGCCAAGCCCTGGGGTAAGTCGTGTTCATATTTTGCCTCCCTTAATCATCTCTGAACCCCAGCGAGGCAAGGGCTGTTACTATCCATATATTACAGATGGGGAAACTGAGGCACGGAGCGGTTAAATTACTCAAAACCGTACAGCTGTGAAGCGCTGGAGGGGTTTGAACGGCCATCCCATGCTGCCTCTCGGACAGGGGTGTACAGAAGAGGCAGTCCACAGCTTTGGTCCCGGGAAGGCCAAGGGGAGTGAGAGCACCAGTAGTGAGCTTGGCCTAGGTGATTTCAGCGTGTGCTCTGGGGAGAGAGCCACCTTCGCCCTTCCTGCCCCTGGAGCCCCGGGACGCGTGAGAACAGGAAGGCGTTGTGTTCAGGGGCCTCCAGTGCGCTGGGTCTCTCAGATCTCAGGGACGTGCAAGCCCGCAATCCAGCATAAGGCAGCTTCGTTCATTGGGTTGTTGTGGACACGTTCTGGGGGGCGCATTTCTGTCCCCAGCATGGTGCGTGCATCTCTAGTGGCGCTCCATCTGTGTGTCCTGGAGGCAAAACCCTAACTCTTACCGAACTAATTATTGGTTGCTCCCGTGGCCGCCTGCGTGAGTCCTTTGTAGCCTCTACTGTTTTATTGCCCTGGATAGGTACCCCTCATAGATTCCAGAACTCCTCCTGGACAAGGACTGTGCCCTCTGTCCGTGTATGTGGTCAGCACCCTTCCCAACGGCCCTGCCAGGACGTGGCAGCTCACAGAAGGTCCTTGCAGGCCTCACCTTCTCTCCCACGTGTCAGGAGGACCGGCCCCCCTTCCCGGTCAAGGCATTTCTGGGAGGGGAGTAGAAGGCGCCTGCCACTCTGATGTGTCCAGGGCTTGGGGGCAGGGGCACCTCTCCCCCTCCCTTCCAACACGCTCTTCTCAGCTGGAGAAGTCTTTGTATCAAACCGCGAGTCTGTAAACTCCCCCCCCCCCGCCCCGACGACGGGGCAGGCTTGCTTGTACACCCACGGGCACTCTATCTTCTGTGTGTTGGGGGAGATTTTGAGGATAGCCTGAAACAAATGTGATTTTCTCCTTGCCGGGTAGCTTCGTACCACATTGGGAACACAAGATGCCATCCCGCTGTATCTGAAAAGTTTAAAGAAAAAAATCTGCCATTGATCTATTATCACCTGATAAATGTAAGAATGCTTTGGGCTGAAATAACAGTTTATTGGTGCCTGAAGTAAATGGAAGTGCATTTTCCTAGCTCCACGAGAAGCCTGGAGGGAGGCAGTTGCTAGTTGTAAGTGCAGACTGGGCCATTGGCCCCAAGCTCGGGCCCTGTTTCTGCTCCACCGTCTTTAGCACGTTGACTTCTTCCTCGTCCTTGACGCTCTGAGGTCTCGAGGTGACAGATGTCCTCTCAGGCAGAAACAGGGGAACCTGGCCGCAAGGAGATTGTCAGACACCTGTACACCTGTCAGGATGGCCACAATGGAAAAATCAGAAGACAGCAGTCCTGGCAAGAGGCAGAGAAGTGGGAGCCCTCATGCACTGCTGGTGGGAATGCAGACTGGGGCAGCTGCTGTGGACAACAGCATGGAGGTGCCTCGGGAAGCTAAACTAGAATCACGACGGGATCCCGCAGTTTCACTTCTGAGTGCACACCTCAAATAACTGAAATCGGGGGAGAGATATTGGTACACTCGTGTTCCTAGCAGCACTAGGCACAATGGCTAAACTATGGAAGCAACCCAGGTGTCCTTCAGGGGGTCCATCCACACAATGGAAAATGATTCAGCCTTAAAAAGGAAGGGGACTCTGACACCTGGCACAATGTGGATGCACCTGGGGGACGTTACACAAAGTGAAATCCGCAGCACACAAAAGGACAAATACTGTGTGATTGCACTTCCACGAACTCTCCAGGATAGTCAGATTCACAGAAGCACGGAGTCGAAGGGCGGGTGGCAAGGGTAGGGGAGGGGCGCGGGGAAGTCAGTGGTAAATGGGCACGGTTCCGTTGCGGGAAGATGCAAAAGTCCTGAGGATGGAGGGTATGATGGTTGCTTAGCACCGTGAGTGTCCTTAACGCCCCTGAACCGTGCGCTTAAAAATGATGAAGAGGGTCCATGTTATGGTGTATGTATTGTATATTTTACCACAATTGAAAATAGAAATAAATGCACAGAAATACACACACACACACGTGCACGCACACACAGTGTTTTCCTTGAGAGGTTTTGCTGTGTTTTGGGGGAAAGGGAATGGGTGCTAAGCAGTATAAGTTATTACAAACTACAGAGTTATGAAAGAGCTTCCAGATAATCAGATAATCGAGACACTTCTCCACTGATGCACAAATATTTTCTCGTAGCCAGATCCCAGTCACATACCCATGTTTAGACTGGTACAGGCAAAGGAGAATGGGTTCTCCAGGATTGGATTAGGGCAGTCTGGTGCAGGCTGGCTGCAGCCTGAGCTCAGGGGTGCTGGTTTTCAGGGAAGCGGTAGAGGTCGTCTCTTGGAGGCCAGGAGCACAGCCTGCCATGTAACCCGTCACATAAACCCAGTAGCGTCTTTCCTCAAGGGATGTGACCTGATTGTTGTCTGCAGATCGATCACCTGTTTCTGTCCAGTGGAAAGACCACCCGGGAGAGAAGCCTGTGATTTGCAAAGCTCTTTTTCAGATTATTTTCCTGTTGTGTGGAAGTAATTTTGCTTTTCCACCTTTATTGACACTAGTATTTTATTGTGGTTTGAATTTGGTGGGGAGAAGCCCGGGAGAGAGGAGACTTTAGGGCTTCATATTTTTCTCTCCTGCTTTCCGATGCTGATGGGATATCAGGGTGCGTTGGGTTCGCCTACGTTACACACTTTGGATTCTCAAGAGGCTAAAGAAAGGGAAATTAGTACGATGAGATTATCACTGTTTACATTGTGAATGCTGAGGGTTTCTGTTACTCAAAGTAAACACTCTATCCCAGTAAGTTCTAAACACTTACTGGGAAGACTCTCCTGGGAAGTCAGATGTCTGAGAATCTAAAAACAATAGCAAAAACAGGACAGCCTTTCAAAGAAGGTTTTATAAACTCAAGTGACAACGGGCCAGTCGGGTGACCCATATGTGTAAAGAGCACGAGACAGTGGGGGTGGATGGAGCTTGTGGCTCATTCCCAATACCATAGACAGCGCTGCTGAGGCTTTGATATTTCAGGGCAAAAAAATCCCAAAAAACAAAAAACAAACAAAAAACCCAACAAAAACAAAAAGAAAAAAAAAAACCCCAATCATGCAGATTCTCCCTTGGAATTTCTCCTTTGAATAGGTGAGTTCTAATTCGATTTAAAACATGCATATCACACAGATCAGGCTTAACCCTGGGAGACTGGTTTACAACCCTTGGTTTAATAACTATCAGAAGTGCTTCTTTGAAATGTAAATGTGAAAAAATGTGCTTTGGAGTTGTGAGTTAGTGGGCTGTTAATTCCATCTGCACAGAATCTATCCTTTTGTACACTTCAGGCAAAGTGTAGGAAAAACAAAACCGCGGCGTTCTGTAGACGGGCCTCCACCCACCCTCGTGCGTTTGCATGGGTGGTAGAACACATACCGATGGCTTTTTCAGCGAGTTGATGCGTGAAACGGTGAGAGTGACAATAGTTTTCCATCCATCTCCCCAAACAGGGATAAACCAGTTGATTTGCACCATAAGTGGCTCTGGACTCCAGAAGCAGACTGCCTGCCTCTGCTGCAAGGGCCAGACTTCACATCAGGGCAAGTTATGCGTGACAGGAAGCCCCTGGAGTTTGCAGCTTTGATGAGGCATCTTCATCCATTAGCACTGTGTGTTTCACCTGCTTGCTTATGGAGGCAGAATGCTGATGCTGACTTAGGATGCGGGTAACCCCCTGACACTCAGAAGGGCGGGGAGGGGACAGAGGCAGAGTACCCACCCAGAACCAGCTCCCAGGACATCCCTGGAATGACTGCACTCTGATGGAAGAGTCACTGTCATACAGCATGATTCTGGGATTTAAAAGCAAAGACCAAGAAAACCTTTATGGAGAAGCACTGGCTGCTTTTTTAAAAGAACCCATCTGCCTCTCTTAAGCAGGCAGAGGTTATCTACTGAGGTGATCAGTGGGAATAGAAAATTAGTTTTGAACTGGTTTAGGCAAACGATTCCTTACCCGTCCGTACACTTGGGATGTTTTGTTTGTAAGTAACAGAAAAGACAAACTGGCTTACACCCTAAAAAAGAATTTATTGGCACACATAATTGAAACATCTAGGGGTAGTCAGTATCAGGTACAGATCGATCCAGGGGTTTGCAGTATAGGGGACTCTACCCTCACGTCTCTCTGGTTTTCCTAGTTCTTTTTTTTTTTTTTTTAAGATTTTATTTATTTATTTGACAGAGACAGAGACAGCGAGAGCAGGAACACAAGCAGGGGGAGCCGGAGAGGGAGAAGCAGGCTTCCCGCGGAGCAGGGAGCCCGATGTGGGGCTCGATCCCGGGACCCTGGGACCATGACCTGAGCCGAAGGCAGACGCCCAACGACTGAGACCCCCAGGCGCCCTGGTTGTCCTAGCTCTGGTCTCTTCCAGAGGCTAGAGGTTCTCATGGCAGAAAGGTCACTGCATGGATTCTGGGCCTGCTGCAAAGTGAGCACTTTGGTCTGGCACTGGAATACCGTATCTTGATGTTCACTGTGGTAGGACTCCTCTGGTTAGGTGCTCACGTGTTCAGCATTCACTGTTGGCCAGTCTGACAATGTAGCCTAGGTCTGCAGCTTCATTTCTGGGGAAGGGATGTGAAGTCAGCTTCCCGGAACCTGTTGTAGCCTCACACAGAAATTGTCGGCCATTGGAAGGGAATCTGGAGGGAAAGGGATGCTCAGGAGTCATCTTAGCCCAGATTCCCCAAAAGCAGACCCTGAAGAGAAACCTGCATGCTTTCCCTTTGTGTGTGTGTGTGTGTGTGTGTGTGTGTGTGTGTGTGTGGTGGGGGGCACAGTCCCAGAGTGAGCAAAAAGCATGGGAGACAGGAGGGAAGGGTAGTGAATAGCAGCTGTGGTGAGGTGGGGCTGGTCCCTGGCGTCTCTCCCGAAAACAAGAAAACACAGCAGGTCACTGTTCCCGTGCTTGTGTCCAGAGAGGCCTGAATGCAGTGCAGAACCCTGGAGTGTTGGGCAGTCCAACAGCAGGGATGGAAATGCATTTATTGCCAATCCTTACTGATTCCAATGCAAATTCCAGGCTGTCCTTAGCCCTCTGGGCAGCTGCTTGGGAAGCCAGATCCAGCATGGTGCTCCTCTTGAGTTCAGTGGTACAGAAGGATGCCACGTCCTCCAGGCTTCTGTGGTCGGTTCAGCCCAGGGACCTATCCTGGGGTCTGAGATGGGGCGGGAGGTGGCCGAGGCTCTGAGCCAAGAGTTCAGGCTTGTGTTTCCAGTCTGAGCTCGAGGAGGAGGGTATAGGAACGCCAGCCGGGTGCTGGTCCCAGTGAGTGTCAGCTCCTTTCTGCGGACATTATGATGGCTGTGTACAGTGGATAATGCGCTATTTAGAGATTACAGTTGGGTCTTCCAACGCCTCGTCTACTGAGTTATCCTCTTTAAAAGGCATTTGTCTCATAACGGACTGAAAGTGTGAAAATCTGTGAACCACACCGCAGTGAGCATGTCCTGTATTCACTGCACCACGTGCTATAATGGAGGCTACTAAGTGCATCCACACTAATGGGCTCACGATGGGTGTATTTATTTTGTTTCTTAAATTCCTATATTTAGAACACATATTCTTCCCTGGCACGTAATTATAGCCACATACATAATTTCTCTCAATCTGTCTTCACATCATAATGATCAGGTGATTTCAGTTCGAACAGTTTAAGCCCTGGAGTGCATTTTGGCTGAGTTTGATTATATGTCTTTTTTTAAAATTATTTTTAAATGTATCTTTTAAATTAAATGTGATTTGTTTTTGAGGGCTATACATAGCATAGTAGACAGTTATTAGAATATAGAAAAAATAAGAAAGTTCACTTAGTATTTTAATGTTCAGATGCCAACTGTTGACATTTGGTGACTATCATTTTGTCTTTTTCTCTATGCACATTCATGGGTCTTTATTTATCTAGGGTCATAAACACCTCTTTACTGCTATTTCATGTGTGCATTTTGACATAACTATTAGGACAGGGCAGGCTCGGCTGTGGTAACAAGTAAGTCCCAATATTCGTGGATCTGTATGTCTTTGTCATGCCGTGTCCCCTTTCCATCCAGAGTCCCTGGCTGCCAGCTCTGGCCCAGGTGTCTAGCCACCTGCATCATGCAGGGACCCAGCTGGAGCATTCGGTGTCCCAGGTCCACATGGGCAGGGAGGATAAAGTTGGAGATTCAAAGGCGGATGGTTTTAAGGGCCAGTTTGGAAGTGACCTCCTCACTCTGTTCTCTTGGCTGCACCTTGGTCACACGGCGTCACCGACATCTCAGGACTTCCCACGTGCCCCAGACACATGGACAACCACCACTTCAAGTCCTTAAATGTCTTTTGAGAGTCGAATGAATGGTTGATCTTGCATGTTCTCTTGGAGGCAGGAGGGAGGCTGGGGGCATTAAGAAAATAGTAGTAAAATAAGGAAGAACACAGTGGCCGAACGGAGGAGGGAGGCATGTGACGGTCGGGAAGGTCCTGGGTGGACACATCTTGGATGTTTCCCAAGCTATGGCATACCGTTGGAGGCTTTTCAGCGAAGATGAGGCCTGGTTTAGGCATGCTTAAGGCATGTGTTTGCCTTAAGAAGAATCAAACGGGCACCTGGGTGGCTCAGTCGGTTAAGCAACTGCCTTCGGCTCAGGTCGTGATCTCAGGGTCTTGGGATCAAGCCCCATGTCGGGCTCCCTGCTCGGCGGGAGACCTGCTTCTCCCCTCCCACTCCCCCTGCTTGTGTTCCTGATCTCTCTCTCTCTCTGTCTCTCTGTCAAATAAATAAATAAATCTTAAAAAAGAATCAAACAACAGTCTACTCTTGCTGCATTGAGTAGTTTTGAGGACCATGGGGGTGCCCTAGGAGGTGACGCCGACTCGGGTGGTGGCCATGGGGAGGAGCGGACCCATCTAGGAGGACCTGGTAAAGGAAGTGCTAACGAAGTACCCGAGATTTCCCCCACTCTGTGGAGACAGCAGCCTGGGGAGAAGGAGTGGGTGCAGGTGGGGATGACCAGGAGGCTGGCTCAGCACTCCTTGAGTAGGAAGATGCCAGGAGGACGTCCACATGGGGGCTGCTCCGTAGGCAGCTGCTACAAGGGTCTGGAGCTCAGTGGCAGCATTCTGGCTGAGGATAGGAATTTTTGAGTCATTGGCATATAGATGGTATTTGAAACGACAAATACACAGTTGGAACAGAGTTAAATTGCCAACCTTTAAGCAATGACCCCTCTGAGAAAGCACGAGATTAAAAGGAAAAAAAAAGAGACAAACTCATAACATTATTTTTTTCCCTTTAAATTTTTTATTGTTGTGTTAATCACCATACATTATATCATTAGTTTGAGATGTAGTGTTCCATGATCCATTGCAGATTATTCTTTAATACTGAGTTCCATCATCCCACAAGCACTGTTACTATTTGGAATAATGATAGCGTCTGTGTGCTGGTAAACTGGGGCTGCATTTAAAACCTGCTTTTTATGTTGAAACTTTGAGGTGCATCTTAGAGTTATAAATGGCGAATCCCATAGCGCTGTGGGGTGGTGCTCTCCTCCCGTTTCCCGCAACCCTGACATCAGCTTGGAGTCTTTTCCCAAATTACTGCAACAGAGTCCGTTCTGTTTTGTTTGTTTTGCGTCCCCTTGTCTGTAATTCTGTGACCTGCTGTCTATTAAGGAGGAGCCGTCAGTTGGGGGAGTGGCGGAGGGGGGCTGGGGAGAGAAGCACTGGAGGCAGGGAGACAGGCCCCGCTGGGGAAGGAAATGTCAGAGCCAGACCTTTCAGCTCCGAAGGGAGGCGGAGGGTGCAGAATTCCGGGGGGAAGGAGCCCTGCGAACAGTCGAGCTGGTTGGCGAGGCGAGGGACACTGAAGCTCAATTTTAATTATTCCTGGGCTGAATAAAATTACCCCTTAAGGCACTTGCTCTTTTTTGTTTTCTTTTTAAATTTTTATTTTTAATTGTAAAATATGCATAACAGAATTTGCCATCTTAATAATTTTTAAGTGAACAGCTCAGTGGCGTTAAGTAAGCACACTCACAGTGCTATGTGTCCACCACCCCTGCGGTCCCCCTCCGGACTCTGCATCCTGCAACAGCGAGACTCTGTCCCCATGAAACACCAGCACCCCTCCCTGCCCCCAGCCCCGGCGACCACCCCTCTGCTTCCCGTGTCCGTGAACACGATTGCCCTAGGGGTGCTCGTATACGCGCGGACACCCTCTGTCTTTTTGTGACCAGCTTGTTGCACTGGGCGTGTCCCGTCCTTTGGGTTCATCCATCACATGGCAGGTGTCAGAATCCCCTTCTTTTTAATAGCAGAATAATATTCCATCATATGTGCATACCACGTTTTGTTTTTATTGTGGTTAAGAGCACTTCGCATGAGATTGACCCACTGAGCACGTTTTTATGCGCACCGTACATTATCGCTGGAGGCGCTGTGCTGTCCAGCACGTCTCTGGAACGCATTCATCTTGCATGACTGAAACTTCCTACCCGATGAACAGCATCTCCCTGGTTCCCCCCCGCCCCACTCCTGGAAACCACCGTGTACCGTCTGCTTCTGTGACAGTGGCTGTAGTCACGAGTGTCCTTCTCGTCGTGCCAAGTGAAATAAATCTGCCACGGAAACACAGATCGAGGACATTTTCTAAATTTTATCCAGATTGGTGTACCAGCCGTGTGCACCGCCGTGCGTTGGCATCTTCTGAGAGCAGCTTCTGCTGTCTGCACCATGGATGCTTGGTCCACGTCTCCTACCATGTGGTCCCTCTGTCCAGACCCCACGGTTCCTGCCGAGCATGAACTCATGAGGAAGGGAACGGCGCTCCTGGCCTTCTTTGGGGCCACAGACCCTTGATGTGTTGCCTCAGCCCCTAGAGTTGCTGACTTAACAGCCAGACCTCAGCTCCCCAGTTCTCTGTCCATGGTGGAGTGGGGACGGATGCGTTCAACACTCAAGATTCTACAAGGAAATTTAGGGCACAGATCCCTCTGCTTCACCCCCTCCCAGTGTATCTGTAGGGGAGGTGCTCCTGTCTGCCCACCCCCAGCTCCCCTCCGAGGTGGTTCTGGTAGCAGGCGGGGTAGAGTTCTCTCCCTCAGAGTCTCCTTTCAGCCTCTACTCTTGTCCGTTTCTTCATCTCTCTCTCTCTCTCTCTCCGGTCCTCAAACCAGAAAATTATCCCCTAAGGGTTTGAATAGTGCACGCATTCTTTGCCATCTCTTGACTACGACTGGGTGGACCTCAGCTTTTCAAACTCCAAGGCCCAAGAGTTTGCTTCTGTGCTTCACGGTGGTGCTGTCACATAAAGGGGAATTTGAGGCCAGGGAGCATCAGCATCTCAGGGAGGGATGGCCGGGGAGGGGCGTCTGGAGGAGGAATGAAGTAAGACATTGTAACAAAGATGATGGGACAATCACGTGATAGGTAACACCATTTTCCTACCTTAGCACCTCGTGCGCCCAGAGATTCACGCGTCCTTGCTGAGTGCACACATGGGCCTGAAGTAATAGGAAACACACAGGAAATGTGCATTTTAATTTCTTTTTGTTGAAATTGATGGATTTTAAGCATGTCATTTCCAGGACTTGCTGAATATCGTGTGATTGTGTGTGAGTAGGTCTGCCTTTTTTTTTTTTTTCAATTAACTTGTCAGCCTGCCCTTATTTTTCAGGAAAAGAAAGCATTTCAAATCACTCTGAATTGTTTAAGTAGATGTGGTTACTGATTTGTGAAGGTCCAGGATTTGGTCTGAAATGTTTTTACCGGAATCTCTTTGTGATTTGGAGAACATTTGGAAGGTCTATGAAAAAAAAAACCAATTCTTTCTTTAATCAATGGGATTAAGTTTAGGGAAGACTATTCTTCCTGATCTCTTTCAGATCTGAATAATGCAAGAGCTATTGGTTTTAAAGGGCTTTATGCATTCTATTGTATTTTGTGCATGTTTGGGTATTGCAGCCCTTTGGCACTTTCTGGACAGGGACAATGAAGAACGATGCCCAGGGGCACGTTCAGTCTGAGAGGTTCAGAGGTTAATGTGGGGGCACAGATCAAAGGGAATCTGGAAGAATTTTATCCTAAATTCTGAGGATGGTTCAAGGAAATCTGGGTGATACAGAAGGCTTCATTCAAACAACCATCTCAAGCTTTTTGGGAGATCAGTTTAAGTTGACTTGCCTTAAGCAAATCTTGATCAAACACGGGCAGCGAGGCCCTTTGGTCTGGAAAGCTTATATACCATTCTCCCCCACCTGCCGGTGGGCATCTGTGGTCTCCCTGTCCAGCGTCCACCCTCCCCTTCTAGTTCTGTCCTGTCGGAGTTGCTTTCAGCTGCCCCCCTTCTTCCTCTGGATGAGGTCTTAGTGGGAATATTAATTAAGATACCTCACTTTTCCTGGCCATGGAGTTGGGTTCCTGTGAGCCAGACTGGACCAGTCGAGTGCAATTTGCCACTGGAATGACACCCAGAGTCCACAAATGATGAGTTGATCCCACTGGGACATCTTGGAGATGATCTCTCCTGGTTCTTACGCTGGAATTCCCAACACTGCACAGGAATCTGTCTTTTCGTTCAAGTTTGGTTTTGTTTCAGTGACTACTTTTTCTAGGACATTTCCAGTGTGTGTTGGGGGGTTTCCCGCACCACCACACGGTGCTCCCACACCAGCTGTCCTCCAGTGGAGCTCAGTCCTGGCTTGGTCCACCCCGGAGAGGGCTTCGGATCCCCCAGGCGAGAGGCTGGGTCCCCAGGACTGCCCCCCCGCTCGCAGGTGACAGTGGCAGGGGCAGGTTGTCACCTGGGCTTCTGACCCACTGGCTGGAGATCGGAGGTTCCCATGCCCCCTTCTTTGGCAGCTCGCAGGACTCAGAGAAACCCTTACTGACTAGGGTAAAGGATCGAAGTCAGAAGCATCCAGATGGAGGAGTTGCACAGGGCGGGCTGTGGGGAAGGGCGTGGAGCCTTCTGTCCCCTCTGGGCACCACTCGCCCTGCATCTCCTTGAACTTCTTGTCGAAAACCAATTTCCATGCTTTGGAGCCAAAATATAAGGTGAAGACAGAGTTGGGGATAAAGTGGAAGAATAGCTTTCTTGCTTTGCGGGGCACAGGAGGCTGCAGCAGGCTGGGGCCTTCAGAACCTGTAAGGCTGCCAAGAGGAGGTGGCTGGGGGATTTTATAGGGAAATACAGGATCTAACGATTTCCTGACAGGCATGGGGGCCCTGCTACCAGCCTCCTTTGTGTTCAGGGTGGTTCCAGGTTCCTGAAGTAAAAGGCTAAATAACATGGGAGAACGGGAGGTTTGCAGAAGGGAGGGGAAGGTTACTTTACTGTCCAGCCTCCCTGAGGCATTCCTCAGCCATTCCGAGTTTTGTTCAACCTCAGGCTCTCCCATGGCTTCAAGCTTACCCATCTGCGAGCTCCCGGAACCCCGTCCTTCTGGGTTTTTTGGGAGGCTCCACTGCATAGATGGATAAATCACTGGCCATCGAGGATTAAACTCAGTTTCTAGATTCAGTCCGACCCTGGAGGTCCTGGGTGGGGCTGAAATTTCCACCCCTCAGGCCACATGGTTGGCGCCTCTGGCAACCTGCCCCCCTCTGCAGGTGCTTTCCCAAAGTCACCTCATTAACATGTCAAAAGACATCTTTATGACTCTCCTTACAGGAAATTCCAAGGGTTTTAGGAACTCTAAGTCAGAAATGGGGACAAGACCGAACTTATATTTCTTGTTATAAATCACAGTATCTGGCGCCTGGGTGACTCAGTTGGTTGGGTGTCTGCCTTTGGCTCAGGTCTTTGTCCGGGGTCTTGGGATCCAGCCAGGAGTCGGGGTCCCTGCTCAGCGGGGTCTACTTCTCCCTCTCCCTCTGCTTCCCCTGCATGATCTCTCTCTCTCTCTGTCAAATAAATAAATAAAATCTAAAAAAAAAAAAAAAAATCACCGTATCATGGTGACTGACCTGTAGTGTTCTTCTGTAAACCTGCGTGTGGTCAGGAGTCCGATCCACTAGTAGCGACCAGTGCTTATGGGTAACATTAGAGTCGTCCAGTTTCGGATAGTGTAGAGGGAGAATTTGTTCGGCTTTATCTGGGCACAGAAGGCTTAAGGCTTATTTTACCCAAAGTTGCCATGCATGGAAGACCGATTGGCCAACTCTTCCTTCTGGAATTCCTGCTACCAAGGCATTGTCAGAAGGGCGTTTTCCTTCGGGGTGTCAGAGGGGCATATAGGATTTCCAAGGGACTGTTTCACTTAAGGCTCCCTTTCTGGGAGTTTCTCACATTTGGTGCTTCGAATTACCTTCCAGGGATGGCTCACAGATATTGGGGTGAATGTATATGCCTCTGTGTGTCGGGGGGGGAGGGATAGATTGTAAATACAGGCATTGAAAATACTGCACGATTTTAGTTCCTCTTTAACATTTCTTGAGTTTTAAAATATTGAAGTCATCTGGGTTTTCTTCCACTTCTGAAAGGCTGGGGATTTAGAATCCATTAAAAAGAAAAAAGTCTTCACAATAGTGGGGATGGTAGGCCGAGTGCTTGCAAATGGATGTCTCTCACCATCATTCTCAAGCTTTGGGATTTTGTTAAGCAAATAACAGCCCAAGTTTGATTACATATTATACAGGATTAACATAGTATGAATTGAGAGTCTCTGATGAGATTAGTTTTAATTAAGATCACAAGGAAGAGAAAATATTGAGAAGGGAGCATAGTGTAGTGAAGGGAAGGAGTGAAATCATGCTAACATCAGTTTTATGTCCAATAAAGCGCTTTGAAAAGTCTCTGTGCTCTCTTAGGAAAACTCTAAAACAGAAAACAAAATCATCAAGGTGTGAGTAGTGAAGTTGCAAATCCTAGTCAGTATGTGCCTAGTCTCTATGTAACGCACAAAAGCAAACAGGTCCCTGCTGATGGGGTTTTGGAATATAGGTGAGGTTCGGTGGGGGGAGGTCCAGAGCCAAAGACGAAGAAAGAGTTCTTGAGGCGTCTTTGGTGCAAAAAGGTGGTTTTATTAAGGCCCGGGGACAGGACCCGTGGGCAGAAAGAGCTGCTGCCTGGGGGTTGGGAGCGGGGTTGTGAGCCAAGGTAGGGGGAAAGGGAGGTTTCAAAGGGGCTTTCGTATGTTAAAGGAGATTCACAGGATACTTGAGGCCTTGCCATTGTCAGGCCCAGGTTGCCTTTCCCTCTAGCAAGGCATTCACAGGAAGAGGAACTTTACACTCTGCCGGCTTCGAGTATCTGTCAGTGGGCTGCCCTGTATAAGGACGTTTAACTGTATCTACATTTTCTTCTGGAAGTTAGTTATTGATAGAAATGCTTTGTTTTTGTAGATTGCTAAGACTTTTGTAAACTGAGGGAGACTCTTGTCTTACAGGATTATGGCCTCTGTAAATTAACTATTTGTTTTTCCTTTCCTCACCTTGAGGGCAGCCAGGAGTGCCTGAGAAATGTCACATGGATCCCATGGGTGGGGGGTTTTGGGGTGTCAGCTTCTGCTTTGTCCTCAGCTAGCCTTCTGCTCCCTCATTACCTGCCATTTATCATGCAGTGGTAATGGTGCAGTCTACAACCTGGGCAACCGTCCGGTCTGGGAGCAAATGGCTTGCAAAGTTACCTTTATGTTTCAACAAGTGTTTTAAAGGCAGGTCTAGAGTCAATGCCTATAGGGAAGCTGATGGGGCCGGGGAAGCTGGGAAGGGATAGGGGAGTAAGAATTCCTCGGTGGAGGACAGCGGGGCTTGTGTCTAGATGAGCAGGAATGTGCTCCCAACAGGATTTTTAAATGCAAAACGGTTGGGCTTTTAAAACTAGAAGGCATCCCCATGGTCAACAGGTACGTGAAAAGGTGCTCTACCTCACAACTAGTCAGAGAATGCTAATCAAAACCACAGTGTGAGGAAATCAGAGAGGGAGACAAACCGTAAGATTCTCTGAACTCTAGGAAACAAACTGAGGGCTGCTGGGCGGGTGGGGGGATGGGGGCCACTGGGGGATGGGCATGAAGGAGGGCACGTGATGTGATGAGCACTGGGTGTTGTGTGCCGCTGAGGAATCACTAAATTCTACCTCTGAAACTAATGGTACACTATATGTTAATTAACTGAATTTAAATACAATAACATTTAAAAAAAATAAACCCCCAAATCACAGATTTTTCAGGGTCAGATGTCTTTTGTACCTCCGTCCCTTGTCCACGGGTGGAGAAGCCACGGCTGCTTCTTGCCGTTGTGGTTTTACAAGCCTCTGGTCTTGCTCACTGCTTTCTATAAACAGTGACCCGTTTATTCAACGAATAATTATCGGCCGTGTGGGGAGCCCTGCTCTAGATGCACAGGAAACGCACCTGGCCTTGCTGTCGTGGGGATGACGTCCCAATAAAGGGGAGCAGAGAGTACGCAGGTAGATAAGCATTTATTAATACAGAATGCCAGATGGTGCTGGGTGCCGGGCAGGGAGGGGAGTTACGGTGCCTGAGTGTCCGGAGGAGGCCCGGAGATGAGCTCTGCAGGCCTCTGAGGACCGCTCACTCCGGGTAGAGCGGGGGCAGGTGCCGAGGCCCGGGCAGGTCGGCGGCTGGCCGGTTGGTTAGTGCCAAGCGGGGAGTGCGGCCACATGCAGAGCGTGAGGAGGGTGGGCCGACAGTGCTGGGAGCCGGGTGCTGCAGACCCGGAGAGCTGTTGCGGGGCCCGTGGCACCCTCTGCACGAACTGGGAGCCTCTGGGGCTCCATCCCCGGGCTGGTGTGCAGAAAGCAGCTCACAGGGAGCGGTGGCAGGAGCCGTGGACCCATTGGGAGGCCAGACTCGAGAAGTAGCAGCCCTGGAAGTGGGAACAGGTGGCATTTGTACCATGTAGAGGAGGAGCCAACAGGACTGGGTGCCGGTCCCTGAGCGGGGAAGCACAGAGCTGCCGTCTGCGGAGCCGGGAGGATGGCAGGAGAAGCAGATCTGGGGTGGGAAGCCCGGGCGCCTGCCGTAAGATCCCCGTGCACGTGTCTCCCGCACTGCACTGCGCCTGGGGAGGGCAGAAAGCAGTTGACCCCCATCACAGACGGCCCGAGCCTCTGGAGAGCCTCCGTGCATGATGAAGTACATGATGGAATCTCTTTCGTGGCAGAGAGAAAGGCTTGACTGTGTCCATGTGTGCACCTGAGTGGGTGCGTGCGCGGGTGGGACCGTGTATATATAATAGTGTTTCTTTACTGAGAGACAGGTGGACGTCCTTCATCGGGTCACACAGCAGCCTGACCCTCCCAGCAGGAGGGACCTCCTGGCAGGAGTGGTACAGCTAATAGTCTTCATGGTGATACCAAGAGCTGACCCTTAAACCCTGCACGTGCCGGACCCTGTCTGAAGCCCCAGACACGGCATCAACTCACTTAACCATAGCATAACACAATTATGATTTCCATTTTGAAATGAAGAAAATGGGGGATGGACGGGTTGGTGGGGGGGTTTGCACCCCCAGTCTGGGACTCTTAGCTGCTCAGCAGGACGAGAGGACACTCGGGACGCAGCCGAGTGACGGCACCATCCGGGGCTCTGGTCCCGAGCAGGTAGCGGCTCCCAGACACTCCCATGCCGGTGAGCAGGTGCACTCGGGGGCTCGAGACAGTGCCCCAGGGTGCGTTTGTGGCACTGATCCTGGAAGACTCGGTATCACCAGGAACAGAGCGAGCCCTAGGAAGTAGAGCTTGGCCTGCCTGACACTTCCCGCCAGTGTCTTGGGATTGCTTTTGAAGCTGCATAGATTTACATAGATGCTCTGCCTTTGTGTCATCGCAAGTTTTCCAGGGTCTTTATGTGTGTCTAGTGTGAGGACTTTCTCCTCGTTGTGCCTGGTCGGGGCCGGGTCCTGCAGTCCAGGTCCATATGGGGAGATAGCACCTCACTGTGTCCCGAGCCCCGGGCTCCTCCCCAGCCCAGCCTCATCCTGCCCTGCAGGTGTTCCAAGCCTGGTGAGCTGCGTGCCGCCGGGGGGCTGGGACATGCGCAGCCTCCACGCTCCACACTGCTGCTTGCGATTACCTGCAGACCCTTATGTGTCCGAGGATCCATTGCAGCCCGTCTCCTGCCCACGCCAATGCAAGATCTCCCTCCCCACACACGTTTGATAATTAAATCGGAATCTTCCCGGCACGTGGGGTTCTGCGGCAGAAACTTCAAATGTAGCAATAATACTCTCCACACAGGGTTAAGGACAGACATCCCTGGAGCGGTCTCCGCTTTGTAATGTTTGCAATTTTAAGCAGTTGCAAACTGATGTGCAATAAAATAGTGGTAGCGGTTGTGGATTTCATGCTTGGTATGTGCTGGGCACCGTGTTAAGGGTTGTAATCTTCAGAAGAGCCCACGAGCTGGCAGATGCTACTATTCTGCGCCCCCCCCCCCCCATGGTACATGTGGCATCCGGCTAGGGTCAGCCTGAATGTGCGTCTGGCATGGCTCTGAGCCACAGGTACGAGGCAGCCCCGTGGATGCCTGTGTACATCTCCTACTGCAGCTGAAACAAATCTCCACAGACATAGGCGCTTAAAACAACACACATTTTTTTTTTCTCTTACAGTGCTACAGGGCAGATGTGTGAAATGGTTCTCAAGAGCTAAAATCAAGGTGTTGGCAGGGCTGTGTTCCTTCCGGAGGCTCCAGGGGAAAGTCTGTTTCCTTCAGTTTCCTGCTTCTAGTGTCTGCCCTCTGGCTCCCAGCGCTTCCTCCATCATCCGGAGGGAGCATCCCTCCGTCCCCTGCTGTCTTCATGGTGTCTCTTCCTCTTCCTCCCTCCCTTTTATTAGGATGCTTGGCATCACACTGAGCCCACCTGGACCATGCAGGACAACCTCCACGTCCTGAACTCAGTCACATCTGCAAAGTCCCCTTCGCGTGTGAGGTCACATATTCACTGGTCCCCGGGGATTCCAATGTGGCACTGTTGGGAGGGGGATGCATTATCCTGTCTGGTGCAATCCCCAGGAGCAAGTCAGGAATTGTCCAGTGCAGGAGAGAGGCTGTGTGGTTGTGTGTGTGTGTGGGGGGGGGTGGGGGGTTGTACAGCAGGTCTCCCTGAACCCCAGTGAGCAGAGCTGCTTGTGAGCAAGACTCAGGCCAAGAGCTCAGATGTTTGCCTTTGGATTGGAGGGAGCTTTCCAAAACCCTTCTTGGGGATGCTATCCCCGTGTGACTCCCCCAGCGGATCCTCAGTAATTTTAAACAAAGGTAGCATGTTCACTTTCTCAATTTTGCCGGGTCAGTGTCTTCGGTCTAGCTTCTCAGTGGGTTCCTATTCTGGAAGCCAGAAGCCAATTGAAAGTGATGAAATTCTCACATTCCAGTGCTCAAAGAACAGGACTTTCATCAATTTCAGGCTCTGGAATGGAGCCAATCAGCGAAGCAATGGAGCTGGAAGATGGGTCTGCATGAGATGCACGCAGGTGACAATTTGTTTTAAAGGATTCTCGGCGAGCAAAGATCACAGGCACCCCGGGAGAAGCAAGTCCTCTAGGACCACAGAGCTTGGACTGTTAAGAGTTTTATATATTTTCTGCAAGTGTACAGAGAGCAAAACCTTAATTGTTTAAGGACCCAGAGTGAATGCGCTCCCGATGGCTTCCTCTTCTTGTGGCTGGAGTCGAAACTTTTTAGATTTTGAATCTTAAAACTTTTTTGTTGGAAGTTATTCCACACCAAAGTCATTTTAACATTCTCTTCCTTGGTGGGAAGGTTCATTTCAGGCGTCCACCCGGCTGGGCTAAGGGACGCCTGGGCTGCTGGTAAATGGGATTTCCAGTGCGTCTGTGAGGCTGTTTCCTGAAGGGCTGGCATTTGAATCTGTAGATGGAGTGAAGAAGATGATCCTCACCCTTGTGGGTGGGCATCTGCCGGTCCTTCGAGGGCCTGGAGGGAACAGAAGGACAGACGAAGAACACTTTCACTCTCTGGTTGAGCTGAGACATCCCTCTCCACCTGCCCTCAGACCCGGGTGTTCCTGGTCCTCCAGCTCGAGGGGGCTTGGGACTTCGTGCTTCCAATGCAAGTGCCTCTCTTCTTGTTTCTTCCCTCCCTTCCCCTCCTTTCTCCTCTTCTTTCTTTTCAGCAAAGACATCTCCTCTAGGAGCATCTGCGTGGCTCATCAGTTAGGCATCCGACTCTTGATTTTGGCCCAGGTCATGATCTCAAGCCCCTCGGCGGGCTCCACGCTCATCAGGGTGTTTGCTTGGGATTCTCTCTCTCCCTCTGCCCCCCACCCCACTCTCGCATCCTCACTCACTCTCTCTCTCTCTCTCTCTCTCTCAGAAAAAGAAAAAAAGCGCATGTCCTCTGTGTTTGGTGGAGGTGTGTGCTTGGGATGCCCACGATGGTGATCTGAATGCCTTTCACTGCTTAGCGAGGACTAACATGGCCACTTAGGTTTAGCGACAAGGTCTCTAATCTCATTGATTTTTCTTGGTATTTGGTAAAATATTATAGCTGAGACAATTTAAATAAGATTTTGAGATATGAATGGAGGAGTCATTTAATCTGCTCAGCTTGTTCAGTAAAAGCTGATCGATGACGGTGCATTTTTGGCTATAGAACGCCATAGACTCTGCTGTATGATGGATGACCCTTACCAATTATCAGGGGGCAACTGATTTTTTTTTTCAAATTTCAGTTTTATTGGCTGCAGGTGAGTCTTTGTGACATTGTCACAGTAGTTGGGAACCAGAGATGAACACCAGGTGGTGATTTTCACCTTACAGATTGGATAATGGGCAGCTATCCTGAGGCTCAGCTAGAGCATCGGTTGGTCTTTAGGCAGTGCCCTTTAGTGCTATCTGGATTTTATTTGCCCCACATTATTTATTTTGTTCATCGCAGGAATGGCTAGGTCCTTTGCGTTTGGAGCAGGTATAAGAAATGCTAAATCCCATCGGGACCAGATGAAAGGTATGTGAGTGAACAGGTGGGTATGAGCAGAACAGTGTGAACCACGGGCGAAGTGGCCAAGGCCGCGGTGGTCAGGGGAACACTGGGAGCGGTGCAGACCCACGGGGCTGCCGGTTCTGTCTGCTGTTTGGAACAGCAGGGTGACCGACGTTCTGAGGCGCCTTGTCTTCTGATAACCCAAGAGAGGGAAGAAATTGAGATTTCCATGTGGATTTATCCCGAGCATTCAGTGTTGTCAGCTAATGAGAGAATATCAAAAGGATCCTGAGCAGCGTGTGGGGGTGTTTTTGATTGTCGCACCTGGAGGAGGGGCTGCTGACAGCAGGGTGGGCACCCCAGGGCCCCACGCGGAGCCGTCCGGCCGCCGCTGTCCCCGGGGCTGGGGAGCAACCACGGCTCCCGTGGCATATCACGCAGGTGCCACGGACCCACTGATGCTTCTCTGAGTATTTATGCCGGAGACTTTCTTTCCCTGTTAAGAAGTACAAATTCCTTTTTATATAAGCAAGGACATTTTTGTCTCTTTTAGCTCGTTCCCGTCTTAGGGTTTATGTGTGGCATCTCTGTGTTTTTAGTGGAGCAGTGATCCTTCGGGAAGCCTGGAATTGCAGTGTCTTTCCCCCAACTCCGGAGCCTCAGGGTCCCACTTCCTGCCACCGTCTTTGCTTTCCGTGGCATGCACTGTGTGTGTGGTAACATTAGCCAGCATTCCAGACTGTTCTGTAGACTGTTTATGGAGCTGCCTGGGGAGAGCAGTATTTCTCGTAGAAAGCGCGTCTCTCTCCACGTGACTTGCTTTTCTGCCACTATAGCCAAATAACACTTACTCCTGTTTCTGCGAAGCCTGTTCCCGGCACCATAAAAAAGAGGAATCATGCCGTTGGAGATGAGAAGTCTGCGTGGGCAGAGGGTGACTTCTGTAGGGCACATACCTCTTTAGAGAACCAGCAATAAGCACGATTTTTTTCTGAGATTGTCAATTGACCAGAAAGGAACAGTGGAGCCAAAAGAAAAACATGCTCACAGTGGAAATTCAGACAAGGACGAGATCTGCGCCCGCATTCCAAGTGCAGAGAAAGGGAGCACGAGATGTGATGTGTGTGTGTGTGTGGAATCAGGTGGCCCAGGGGTGCCTGAATCCAGGAGATGCGAGGACCTGACATCACAGATCGGGGCGGGATTCCCCTCGGTGGGACCGGTCTCCCCACACGCATCTCCAGCCTTCCCCACCTGCGTGGCACCCCAGGCGGCTTGCAGGAGGGAGGGGCAGGAGTGGGTTTGTGTATTCCTCTCTCCTGGGGTGACCCCGATCGCTCGCTGACCCAGGGTTGTCCCTGGGGGACGGCGGCGCACCTCGTGGATTTCAGGGCAGGAACTGCCCCTCTACAGCCCATTTGAGTGAGCTGCCTCCTCCCAGATACACCGAACCCTCGCGCTCTAGCAGTGGTCTGGGGTGCTCTAATGAAAGTAAAAATATTTTTTAATATTACGGAAGTATTATAACAGTAATTCTTGATTGTCGTAGAAAATAGACAACAGAAGATGAGCAAAAATCAGGAAACCAGCAAATCAATCATAAATTCTATACCCAGCGAGAACCCGTGTTAATATTTTTACATAAATGCTATTTATTGAAGCATAACATCTGTAAAGAAAAGGCAACAATAGTACAACTGAAGAGGTTGAACGTAAGGGTTTAAAAAGCAGAAGAGGGAACAGATGAATAATTACAAATGGTGAACGTATCCATGATCGGGAGAGAAATGTGGTTGCTGAGGCTGGAGGGTGCGGGAAATAGGGAGAGGGTGGTAAAACAGAGCCGACTTCCAGCTCTAAGACAAGTAAGCCCTGAGGATCTGATGTGTCACATGGGGCCTGTGGTCGAGAACGCTTGCACAGCTGAAATTTGCTAAGAGGCTAGAACTTAAATGCTCCCTATGTATCGTGATGTGTCCGGGTGGGTGTGTTAATTAATTAGATCAGGGGAGTCCCGTCACAGGGTGAATGTGTATCATATCACCACCATGTCCTCTTTATTTTTTAAAAAAGATCTTATTTATTTATTTGAAAGAGAGAGAGAGAGAGCACAAGCAGGGGGAGTGGCAGAGGGAGAGGGAGAAGCCTACTCCCCGCTGAGCAGGGAGCCTGACACGGGACTCGATCCCAAGATCCTGGGATCATGACCTGATCCGAAGGCAGACGCTTAACCAACTGAGCCACCCAGGCGCCCCATGTCCACTTTAAATATCTTACAATTTTATTTGTCATTTATTCCTTAATGAAATTGAATAAAAACAAACAAACAAACCCGGGTAGAACTTTCACGGCACCCCAAACCTACAGTCACCCTCTTCCAGGTCACAATCCCTTTATTCCCAGGGGTAACCCCAACCTGAACATACGTTGGTTTTGCCTGGTTTTGAATTTTATGTAAATGGCATCATGTATTTGGCAGCTGTGTGTGTGTGTATGGCTTCTTACATTCTGTGTCATGTTTATAATTCCATGTAGGTTGCTGGGTCCTTTCGGGTCTTCTGCTGACTTACTGTTGGGTTTTCTGTTTTGCTCCTTCAGCCTAGTTTCTATGCCTAAGTATGTAGGGCTCTGTGATGTTCCTAAGAATGTGGTAGCCTTGTGTATTTGCACATGCATCCATGATGCATAGTCCCGTGTCATCACATGGGCTTATTTTCCTGGACTCGTTTATTTACAAGATTTATTTATTCATTTTCGAGAGAGCGTGCAGGGTGGGGACGGGCAGAGCAAGAGGGAGAGAGAGGATATCAAGCAGACTCCCCGCTCAGCGTGGAACCCGACGTGGGGCTCCATCTCACGACCCTGAGATCACGACCTGAGCCGAAACCAAGAGTCCGACACTTAACTTTCTGAGCCCCGAGGCGCCCCTGTCCAGGACCCTTTATCAGTCGCCTAACGGCTGTAACCATTGTGCTTACGGCTCGGGGAGGCGTTGGACAGGGGCGTCTGGACGGCTGAATTCTGACGTTTTGAGTGTTTACCATTCCAGCCCTTCCAGCCCTTAACGTGTACTGCGTTTGTCGGGATTCCATAAAATGGGCGGTGCAGGTTTATTCTCGCGTCTCATAACCCAGCCACCGCGGACATGCCATCGCCTGTGCTTCTCCGCCGAGCCTGTCAGCCTGACTCCTTTTGTACTGCTGCTGGTCTTTGTACTCGATCCAGAAACAGGATGCTTGTTTAGATTCAGAAACTTAAGTTGGTGATGTATTCAGCATGAGGCTACTTTGCTATGAGTAAAGAGACCAGATTTTCCAACACTTCACAGTCGAACCCTTTTTAAAAAAATTTTTTAAGCCTCAAGAACATTGGAGGTGGGTGAGAAGAGAGTATCTGCTGGGAATTAGATTCTAAATTAGACGAAATCATTTCCATTTTCTGTTGATATGCAAAAGTATTTTTCTTGATAATCAGTGTGTCCAGAGAACACGGGATCTCGGTGTGGGTAAACATGATTTTGATTTGAGTTTATGGGGTTATGGATTTGGTAAAGCACTCTGTTTTTCGTAACAATTAATAATCTCAGAGCAGCTCCACGGTGATGGAGGGAGCGTCCCACAGAACTCAGAGGCTAATTACAGCATGAACTGAACAAACGTTTATTGCTGTCGAAGTTCAGAGAAAAATGGGATCAGGGATGGTGGTGGTCAGAACAAAAGCCTCCCTGAGGGGGTGGAATTGGGCCCCATTCTTACATGAAAAGGATTTTGGTTAAAGTGGCAGAAGCTCATTTCAGGAAGCTGGGACAGCAAACACAATAGGTGGAGGGTTTTGGGGGGGCATTGTTTGTGGCTTTTGCAAACATACTCTCTTTATCCATGACATCCTACGTTTCCATTTGGTTCAAATGCAAGGGCAGATGAGGGGAATGAGCAGGATAGTTAATTATGGGTAATTAAGTATCATGATTTTCTGTTCTCCAAGGAGATCTGGCGCCGGGTCCTACCTCGCTGGCCAATATTGTCCTGTTTCTGTCACAAATGACTGATGTTCACGTGGCAGGCTGTTTGAAAGCCGCCATCTCTGACATCGGGCTGCCCGCCGCATCTGAGAGCAGATGACGAAGGGCTCTGTGTTTACCTCCTAAAGCTCCTGTTGTGCTTTGCTTTGGAAGGAGGACCCACAAGGAACGTGGAGTGTGAGCTGAAATGGGGCAAGGTGGGCTTGGCTAAGAGACGGCACAGGTCGAGGTCTCTAATCCATCAGCAAACTCCTTTGAGCTCCTTTGAGCAGGGCTGTGTCCCTGGCTCCAGCTCCCAGCCTGTCTCACCTGGGTTTTTGCAGATCCCCCTACCCCGCTGCCACCCGGGTCTGGCCCTACTTCTTCACGTTTGCTCCCCACCTTGTCTCCCTAGAGCAGCCAGAGTGATGATTTTAAACATCTGGGGCTAGTGAATGATCTACAGTCTAGAGATTCAAAAACAAGCGCCCATAGCAGGTGTGCAGGATACACATGAGGCATCAGGGCTGGGTGGGGACTGTGGCAAACCGGTGAGTCCCTGCCCCACCTAAGGGGCAGCTCTCAGTTGCCTATGGTAGTCTGACCATGGACTCACAGACTTGTCCATCTCGCAGTGTTTTAAAGAGAAACCCCAAATCAGGATTTTTATGAGAAATCTTCTGTTTTATAAATATTGGCATTAAAAATGAATTAGGAATTTAAAATAACACCATGAAGAATCAAATAAAACAGTCTTTGGAGGCAGATTTGGCTCTCGGTCCTTCAGTTTACATCTGCCATGGGCAGCGGGGAAGTTTTTTAAAAAAAGAAGTAACAAAAAAACCCAGTGGGGTGACATTCTACCACCACCTACCTGGGCCTCCTCCTAATATCGCGTTAGGGGAGTGACAGTTTCCTCTTGGAATAAGGATGAGCCAGCGAGCCCCATGTCCCTCCTTATAACTATAGATGCCCCTTTGCCACGTGAAGGCAATCTTGGAATTTAATAATTAGAATTCTTTTTAAAAGGATTTGAAACTGGCTCTTTTCTCTTTTACAAGACCAGAACCTGAGCACAGGAAAACAGAATTTAGTCCAGAAATTAAAAAGGTCTTTGCTTCTCAGCCCTTGGATATTCTAACAAAGACTGAGTCTCGAGGGCTGCGGTGGTTCTGCTCAGATTTCCCAGGTCATTATGGCTCTGCTCTGCAGGTGCTGGGCGGCCTGAGTCCTCATGAGAGAAAGGGGCTGATTGCTTTAGGATGAAGAATTTCCAGGAAAACCTGAGTGGACTGCACATTAATTATAATCACTCACAGAGCAAAAATGTGTTGTGCTCACTGAGAGACCAAATTTGTTGTCAGATGAATGGAGAAACAGGCACAAATATTATAAGATGTGAATTTCTGTCTTTGAGAATGCTTTAAGGAGAACAGCTTATTTTTGTCCTTGTTTTAGAGAACCCTCTGTACTGATGGGTTTTTCTCTGGCTTCTTGTCATATTGTATTTTTTACATTCTGTGTCTGTATTCTTCTTTTATGAGGGAATGAAGTGGGAGACTCTTTGGGGACCCCTCTCCCGCTTCCCCGCCACCAGTACCCTCCGTGGACCTCCACCTGTTAACATGCTTACAAAAGCGATTTAGAAGTAGAGGAAGCCTAATGGACCCCATGGGGGAGTAAATGCTGACTGGCTGGGTGCAGCCCCTGATCAGGAGAGAGCACCATTTCCTTATTGGGAAGGGTGGTAGGGGTAGTAGAAGGTTAGTGCTAATGGGGGTGGAGGGGGGCTCTCCTGTTCTTGCTTTGTAAGCTTCGCTTTTCCCCCCATCGGTCCAAAAGATAAGTGAGGCGTTTAAGGTTGCAGTTTCAAATTTTGTTCCAGCAACACCCTGTTCATCCACCCACACTTAACATGCCACGTTTGTATCGTTAATTCGATTGTAAGTCACTTCGGAGAAGGGTTATCTCATGCTGAGTAACCAGATCTTAGTAATAGACACAGTTGGGAGCTAGTGGGGGGCGCGGAGAGACCCACTTGGTCCCGGCCGTCCCCCTGCTGTCTCTGCAGCCCCGCCCTGCGCCTTCCTTCTGTGTTGTCTTGTGCTCTGTCTCGGTCCTCAAGTCGCCAAAATGGGGACAGTGACATTGTCCTATGAGAGATCTAAAGATCTCTCGGAGGGCACCCCGTCGGGGGCTACTGGTCCCAGCTGCATTTCAGAGCCTCCTGTGCGTTTCAGTTCTGGTGTTTGGGCCCCGTCCACACGAATACATCAGTGCGGGGCAGGCAGGGGGTGGGGGGGCTTAGTATTTCTCTAAAGGAGCCCCTTGTGCAGCCAGGATGGGGGGGGTCCTGCTGCAGCTCGGTCCTCCTTGGACAGTCAGGCTACGGCTCAGAGCCGGGGGAGGGCTCCTTGGGCACATGTGCTCAGCTGCATGGGGGGGTCCCCAGAACTGTGCCCTGTGTTTGCCGTATTCGTGGACTCCCTTTATCTCTGATCCATGCTAAACCAGGATGCTTTATTACACTTGCCTGCTAACCAGCTCCCTGTTCAGCAAGGTGGCCTTTCCAACATACATCAGCCTCTTCACGGCTCCTAATTACATGTAGAATAAACTCCAAAGTCCTTGATGACCCTCCATACCTTAACTGGTCTGGCCCATGACCGTGCATCTGCCCCAGGGCCTTTGCTCTTGCTGTCCCTCCAACCTGAAAAGCATCTCCTGCCGTGTTTGCATGGCCACCACATCCTAGTTTCCTGTGGGTCTCTGCTTAAATGTTGAACACTAAGGGAGGTTGTGCCACTGGTGCTCTCTGCCTAGCCAGGGTGGGTTCTGACCACCAGCTGTGTGCTTTCTACTGCAGCCTGCTCCTCAGGGCCCCCTAGTTCCTCATTGGGAAGGAGGAATTATCGGAAAAGAGGCTCATTGATATGGGAGGGGGGATCGATCAGCCTAGTGCACAGAGCGAGGACTTGTTATGGGCAAATTAAGAAAATTACATGTACCGCGACCCAAGCTGCTGAAGGAAGTTTTGTACGTTCTGCATGAGGAGCATAGCTGATGGATGGGCAGCGGGCAGAGGGGGACCCCTCCTGATGGGGTCCGCACCCACACCGCCTCCCGCGGTGTCCACAGCCCTTTCCCCGCCGGACTCTGCTGCTCATTCACACAGAGTGCACGCATGTCGGGGTTCTGTCCATCTCGCTCCTGCCCCCTGGGGTCACCTGTCCTGAATGCGTCCCAGCTGGTGAACCTGGACCTGCATCCTGGAGGCCAACTGGGGACAGCCGAGGGGAGGTCAGGCGTGACAGAGCTGTTCACCTGCCCGCCGGGGCCCCCCCCAGTTCGAGTCTGGCAGTGAGCATCAGGGACCCGCCGGCATGGGCCATCCCTCCCTTCTCCCAGCAGCGTCCTGATTCTGTTCTTGGTTCTGTCACAGTGACCTGGCTTATTTGTGGGCCCTGAGAGAGACAATATCAGGGCCTCCCACCTGCTTTTGTAACCTGTTGAATTCCGGGCAAAGCACGATCCAGATAGAGCCCTGTTGTGCTCAGATCCTTTGGTGGGCAGGACAGCCCTGGGTGAGGATGTGTTGTTCATACGTTTGGCTCCTGGACCATGGCTGAGTCATGTCAACATTTTGTTTTAATTTCCAACGTTGTAGTAGGGCAAGACACCATTCATGTATGCGAGGCTTTTATTGAAACCGTGTCTTTGAATAATGGTGTATGGCACATCTAATGTGGCTCCCTTCCACACGCATGATGACTCCGAAATTTAGTTCTATTAGAATATTTACTGTGCTCTTGATTATGAATCTTTAATGGCCCACTTGAAACTGGTGTGTGTGTGTAGTGTGCATGTGTGGAGGGGGGATCCAGCGGCCCAGACCACTGGTTATAAAATTTGATTGATAAATTCAGCCTTTAAGTAGCTCAGAGGAAGTCAGTAAACAAGCAAGTCACCAAGTCCTATTTGAAAAAGACTCACGTATGTTCAGAACCAGATATTTCCTTTGTCAGGTGGAATATTGCCTTGTCAGTGAGAGGCTGCCCATTTCATCAAAAGTTTGACCAGTCGGAGCTTACTGTTTCAGGCAGGACTCCCCTGAAGAACCCAGGGCTCCAAATAAACACTTGCTGGTAGAAGAAATAATTTCCGGAGTCATTTTCAAATCATCTGGGCTCCCTGGTGATTACAGATGTCCAGGCTTTCCCCGTGCTTTTCCTGTGGGAGACATGGAACGTTCCTTCAGGTTCACAGAAGCGGGTCCCCTCGGTGAATAAATGAAACAATAAACAATTAAGTGTTTGCCTGCATCTGTCATTCACATGGATTCAGAACTTTATAGGCAGACAGATTGAAAAGCCAGTGATCATGTTACTGTGTTGGATGATCACATACATCTCTAGTTCTGTTATGGACTCGAGACTTTTTCTGTGCTAGGAAATGCATTTTTCAATTATCAGACTGAACTGGACCTAACAGTTTCTCATGTCTTGACTTTTTAGGCTACACCTTGAGTATGTGGGCAGGTTTTGGTGGGTTTTTCATGAGGACAGCCAGATTGCCATTTCTGAGAATAGCATTACCGATAATACGCTGGATGGTACATGTGGAGCTCTGGCATGGAGTGATTCATGTGGTCTCTCAACAACCGCGTGAGACACCTGCAGTTTGTATTGATGAAGACAATGACAGGAAGAGCGACTGAAGGATCGCCCCAAGCCACGTGGGCCGCAGGAGGGAAGGCTCGAGCAGGCTTCGCTGGGTTACAGACCAGGCGGCCAGACCTATACCCTGCTTTCTCATCCACCGCGTTCCTGCCTGAATTTCAGAGTCTCCTTTGCCCTTGTAACAACAGTGGCCAGAGTGAGTTGGTTATTGGCCGTTTATTCCATGTTTTACTGAAAGGATGTAAATGAAGAGGAAAATAAATTATGAGTTGGAGTGTGTCGGGGGCATGGCGGTTCCTGTACCTCCTGTCTCTCCTCAGAGATGCAAAGAAAGGAAATGACTTCTTCCAGTACCCAAGTTAGTACATTCATCATCCATCAGTTTCCGTTGTGCTGTGAAGCCAGGCGGTCTTGAGGTGAAGATTCTGGAATCAGGTGGCGCTTGGCCATTTTCTGTTTCAATCCTGGATTCGGATTTCACATTGTTAAGGAGGCGAAGCTCCTGTCTCCGCTGGACTCGACCGTGGAGGAAGAGACGCCAGGAGCAGCCAGGGCCACGGGCATGAGTGAGCCACCCTGAAAAGAAGCCCGTTGACTTTTGAGGGAACAGATCCTATTACATATGCCTGGATCCCCTAGATTTTGGAGTAAGAAGAATTACTTACTTGGCTTAACTTGCTCAGATCTGGGTTTTCTGATAGTTTCTTACAAAAATAGTCAAATACGCAACACTTACAATACTTGGGGAGTGGTCACTCTCCCACTTACTGAGGACTTTAAACTGAAACAAAGTATACTTGTGTAAAATACAATGGAGGCTGCAAGGCAGTCAAAAAGTGTGACATGACAGGTTTCTTACCATGCAGGAAACCAAGCGCACTCTCTTCTCTAAGTGCAGATTAAGTACAGAGAGAAAAAGCCTTCTAGGATGAAGGTGGGCATAATCCTCTCTCAGGGCCACCATGTACAGTTATTCAGGTTGTGTACAGCACAAGGGCTTCTGTGCTAGAGGACTCGTGGGGCCAGAGGCCAGTCTGTGTCCCACTCAGTGAGCTCTGCTGGCTGCCATGAGACCACACTGGCCTGGAGAGAAGGATACTTACTTCTAGTTAACATGAAGATGGCTTGTATGGTAGCCGCAGCTCTGGCAAAAGCCCGCCTCAGTGGAGCTGCCAACTCCATCCTGCCCTCCGATGCTGGTGTGGTGTCCTTGAACGATGAATGCTGTGATCACGGGAGTTGGTGCCACTGCTCATTGACAGTTGCCACCTGTGTTTGTTTTCTCTTGCTTCTGTAACAGATCCCCACACACGCGGTGCTTGGGACAACACACATTGTTTGTCCGTCCCCGTGGTTCAGCAGTCTGACGTGGGTCTCCTTGAGTGATCTGCAGGTGTCAGCAGGGTCGTGCTCCTGTCTGGAAGGTTTCAGGGAGGATCCAGCTTCTGGAAGCTCTTACTGCTTCCCTTGGCCCCTGGCCCTCTTCCTCCATCTGCAAAGCCAGCAGCCGTGAGTTGAGTCTCATATCCCATCACTGGAACCTCCACTTCTGCTTCCCTCTTTGACTTGTGAGGACCCTCGTGATTGCACGGAGTCCGTGCACACGTCCCAAGATCGTCTCCCTCTCGTGATCACCCCGGCAAAGTTCCTTGTGCCATGTGAGGTACCATAGTCACAGGTGTTGGTGTCCGGACGTGGTCATCTTTGGGGGGACGTTATTCTACCCACCATATGACTCTTAGGAAAAGCAACTACGCTAGGACTCATTTTGACATTTCTCGTCTCTGGGCTGTGAGAGATGTACCTCGCAGCTCAGCATTGGTTTCCAGGCAGGTGGGTGCTCTGACTTCAAGGCCTGTCCAGGGACGCGTGCAGCCCTGCTTGCTCACAGCACTTGGGAAGCCCTTGGCACTCCGAGCTTCATCTCACTTCCCAGGGAACTGAGTCGGAAGGTCTGCTTTGGAGAATCCCGATGGGCCTCTGCCGGGCCGCGTTGTTTTCAGTCCTTTCAGATTGCTTTCAGGCCACACTTGGTAACGCAGATCTGAAGCTCTGCTCCTACCTCCCTCCCTTCCCCCTCCCTCCTTCCCTCCCCCTTCCCTGCCTCCCCCTCCTTCTTTCCCTTCCTCCCTCCCTCCCTCCTCCGCCTCTGCCCCCCTTCCCTCCCCTCCCCTCCTGCTCCTCACTGTTTCTTTCCCTTCCTCTTATCTTCCCTCAGGAAATAGGGTATCTTGAGTAAATCACTCAAAAGTACTTTGCCCTCAGAAAGTGGGGAAGGAGAAGAAGAGTTGTTCGTGAAGGTTTTTAAAATGCTATTTAATCCCAGAACTAATTAAACATTAATGTGAACAATTTTAAAAAAATTATGGGATGTGACACTCTACTAGTTTTAATATGAAACTCCTTGATGAAGTCCCTTCCGTGCATACAGAGTGCACTTGGGCCGCAGAGGGGTGGTGGCCCGGTTTCGTCAGGCGAGAGGTTAGGGGTGATGCCAGGGCTCTGAACCCACACTGCATCTTTCCGCTGGCCTCACTCTCAGTGGGCTTTCCGGGACACTCAGCGCCTGCGACTTCTGGGGTGCAGGTCTGGGGTAATGAGCTGCTGACCCCACCACATGAGGTCAGCTCTGCACTGTTTGCCCAGCATCCCTTCATTTATCTGTTTGTTTATTCTCTCCTTCACACATTTGCTTTTTGTCCCTCCATGCCTGGGTGTCGTGTTGGGCCCTGAGTAGCATATTAGCCTCAACAGGCCAGCTCATGTCTCCACCTCCAGGGCCCCATCAAAGAAGGAGGGGTCTGCAGATTCACTCAGGAAAACAAACAGAAAAGACAGTTTAGGATAGGAAGCAACTAAGCAGGGCATGAGAGAGTGACCAGGTAGGGCTCCTTCAGGCCACTGAAGGTGCCTCTTCGGTCAAGACCCGAATTAGGAGGGTTAGCCATGCAGAAGGCCCGGGGGGAGAGCATTTTGGCCAGTTAGGAGGGTTAGCCAGTGCAAAGGCCCCGAGGCAGGACTCAGAGTGTGCAGGGCAGTGTGGATGGAGGCAGGTGGGCAAGAGGGGCTGTGGCAGTCAGAGAGAGGCCCCGGGCTCATCCTGCAGGACTTTACGTCTGTCCCGCCCCAGACCCAACGAATCAGAAGCCCTCTGAGCCATGCGAATGTGGGCCACTGTTGGGGATGCACTGAGCCCAATGAAATGAAGAGAGTTTTGCTTCTTTGTGTTTGATTCTTTGCAATCTCAGAAATTATGGTGGGAACTCGCACGCCTCCCTCTCTGCTAGTTAGCAGGTAAGACCATCCGGGTAGTTACAGCGTTTGGGTACAGTTTCACTTCAGTGAGACATGCCAGGTGAGGATGGGGCCAGACCTGCATATGGGATTGTCGCTAAGTCTGGCTGGTTACATTTTTTAAAAATACATTGGATTTACCCTCTCTCCTTCCTAACAGCACAGAGCTCTTCCACACACAGTATTTGAAGGAATCTTGCAGTTTTTAATTAGGAGAAAGAATTCTGGAATAAGAGGGATCTACATTTGAACAACCACACACACAAAAATTCTTCTGCAAATGGATTTTTATGTATGCATGTGGTCATGAGTGCATGTCTGCACATTGCTGCATACAAGAGAACCATTTTATCAAAATTCGCCAGAACAGTGGTTCTCAAACTGTAGTCTATGTTGGAATCCCTTGGGGATTGTTACAGTGACGATTGCTGAGCCCCAGCCCCAGAGCGTCTGAGTCAGAGGGTCTGTGGTGGGACCTGAGGATTTGTGTGTCTAACCAGTTCCTGGGTGATTTGATGCCGTTGGTGTGGGGACCACACACAGAGGTCACATTGCTAGAACGCAGAGCTCAGGAAAGATGATTTCTGCCATGACGCTAGGGGTAGGTCCAGCTGTGAGTAACCGAAAGCTGCAAAACGTGGACCTGAAACTAGCTGGGAATTTGTTTTCTTGCTTGTAACGTTCAAGCGAACACGGCAGCGCTTTGGTCGGCTGGGACCCAGGCCCCTTCTATCTTGTTGCTCTTCTCTCCACAACCTGTGCTTCCTTCTTGAGGTCCAGTGTGCTTGCTCCCTGCCCTGGCTTCGGCCCTCGTGTCTGCTCTGTCACTGGAGGAGGAGTGAAGGGGAGGAGGAGAGGGTGCAGTTGCTCTGTTTATCACTCTGCTTGGAAATTAGAAACCCCATCTTGCTTATGTGCCATCGACTAGCCCCATCCAGTGAAGCCACTTGCCACCTGTGGCTGTTGAATTCAATTAATTGAAATTAAAAGCAAAAGTCCATTTCACAGTAACACTAACCATATTTCAGCTGCTCAAGTGGCTTGTGGCCTCTGTCTTGAACAGTACAGATAAGATTGTGGAAAGTTCTACTGGACCGTGATGGGCTAGAGCTCAGGAAGGTGACCATTCCTGCCACTTGGAAATGTGGTTTTTTTCCCCCTCTGGCAGGTGGTCCTCATGAAAATTGGGGTCCTATTGTTATAAATAAACATGAGAACTGATTTTACAGAATAACTTTTTGTTCCTGTCACATGGCCAAGGGCACATACTAAGTAAAAGGAATCTCAGGCTGAGCCAAATGCTAGATCCTAGATGCTCTTAAGGTGTTTTAAAACTCTGACACTCAGAATCTTATGAAGTCCCAGATTTGCCTCATTTTAGACACAGCCCTATGACTCTGGGCCAAAGGATGATACCAACATTTAACTCTTAGCTTCAAACTCGTGATATCTATATATCTATATATGAATTTATATAAATGCACACTTTTATCCTAATGGAGACACAACAGTGAACAAACAATATACTCAAAATCCCTGCCTTCAGTCAGCTGCCATAGTATTGGGCCAATGAACATATAATTCATCATATATATATGAATATATATGTAAAATTTGTTATATGTTACATAATTTATATACAAATATATACTAAATGATATAAAGCCAGTATATAGAGAAAGATGTATTCATTCACTTAATATTTATTGGGCATGTCCTGTGCAAAAGGTGCTCAAACAAGATATAAGACATATATTGCACCCATCAGAGAGGAAGGTTATGTGATATGTTAGAGGGTGATGTTTGGGAAGGAAAAAAGCAGACGTGGAGCAGGATGGGAGATTAGGAGAACCAAGGAGAGGGAGTTTGCGGTTTCATACAGAGGGCAGTGAAGGCCTCTGGGGGAGGTGCCCCTGGAGACATGATCAGGAGGAAGAGAGGAAGCAAGACTTGGTTAGGAATGCTGGAATGTCAGGTCAGGGGAGCACTAGTGCAAGGGCCCTGGGGCGGATGCGTGGTTGGTGTGTCTGAGGAGCAGGGGAGGGTGGCCATGGGCAAGGTCAGAGAGGTAACAGGCTAGACCCTACAGGGTCTTTGGGATTTCATTTGGACTTCAGAATTTACTCTGAGTGAATCCCTGGAAGGTTTTCTGCAGACAAAATGCTGACTGCTTTCTATTTTCACAGAGTAACTCTGGCTGCTGTATTTCTGCACATATACCGTACACTGTATAATATGCTCTATGATGTCATATACCATATGCTGTATAATATGCCATGTAGTATTTAGTATACTATAAATGCGGAAACACTGTAGAGTATAGGATCTACGAGAAGGGGGCAAGGAAGGAAGCACACCGACCAGTTAGGAGACTGTTGCAATAACCCAAGTGAGCGATGGAGGTTGTTTGGTGCAGAGTAACTGTAATATTCACTTTTTATCTCTGTGGACTCACACTTGGCCCTTTTCCTCCCCACTCTGTCCCCTGAAATGGTAATGTTCATGAACTGCATCACCTGGCTTCCTTGCTGTCTCACGTCCATGTGGCTTTGGCTATAGGAAGATAAAGACAGGGATCCAAGGTCGAGGAAGAGGGTCTGGGCTGGTGGAGACCGTATTTCTCCACTGAGGACCACTGTTCTGTTGGGCAGCCCTCCTTCTGCTCTGGCCACAGACACCCAGCACCTGTTCTTCCGTGTGCCCTTTCCAACCTAGGAATGTGTTGTTTTAGCTCTAATTGCTGCTAGCTCAGGGTGCATCTTTATCTCTGCTCCATCTTTATATAACCCATCTTAAAACATCCTCACCTGCCGATTTTAGCAGGATGAATGTTTTCTGCAGGGACCCTGAGTGATAGAGAGTGGTGATGGAAATGGACAGAAGTGTTCAGATTCTAGATGTGTTTTTAACGCACCGCCAGGAGCTCATGTGTGTGGATTAGATATGCAATATGAGAGGAAGAGAAGAATAACCTGGGACTCCCCAAGTTGTCAAGGATAGTGGACTGATGAAGTTGCATTTTCTGAGATGTGGATACCTGCAGTAGGAGAGGTTTTAGAAGGACCAATGAAGAGTTATATTTGGGGCATGTCAGGTTTTGGATGTGCCTATGAGACCTCTAAGAGAAGGTGTTGAGAAGGAAGAGGGATGTGGTGATGTTTGAGGAAAGGTCCAGTCTGGAGATGTGAACTTAAAGCCCAGAGACTGCATGGGACCTGCAGGGGGATGCGTGAAGCTAGCAAGAGGCCATCTGAGGGCCAACCCCTGGGCACTGCCAACAGGTGGAGGTAGACAGTGAGGAGGAGCCCGCAAAGAGGAAAGATGAGAGGTGTGGGGCCCTGGGGGTGAGTAACAGATTGCAAACCCTCATTTCTCTCTCTTCCTCTTGTCTGTCTGAAATTCGTGTTTTAGAAGTGACCATCAAAAAGACATTCCAAAATGTAGTTAGTTATTTGGGATGAGCAAGATATTCTTTTGAACACGACATGTTATTCAAATTAAAAATAATAAATGATCTTTAGAGATACTGAGAAAATTTAGGGGAAGAAACTTAAGGAGAAAATTAACAATCTCTAAATCTCACCAGGTAGGTACAACTTGTATTCATATTTGATGTATTTTCTATCATTCTGTCCTTCATGTGGATATACTGTATTTTATTTTTACTGAGGCTTTCTTTTCATATATAGTATTTCTAAAATTTTGGCATCTTAAATTTCCTGGTGTTCTGAAGTCAGGCATGATAGAGTGCACATTGCTGTCCTGCTAGTATCTCCACTTTCCGGATCATACCTGTTCATATTTCATTGCTGCTATGTGTCAATAGTTTTAAATACATTTTCAGTAAGTATAAAATAAAAGAAAATTAAAATAGAAAGCTTTGTGTCATAGTGCAGTATCTTAGTGGTACATAAAATAATGGTTTATTTTTACATTAATGGGATCACGGAGTCTATGAAATATGCATTTTTGTATTGTAAACTAAATATCCTCATTTTCTTCAATCAATAACAAATTGTGCGATATTTACTTCAGGCTAGTAGACCAGACTTCCTACTGTGTAGAAAAGCTGAATAATACAGCAAAAAAAAAAATGCTTTAAGGCATCTGTGAGCTATCGAGGCAGAAGGGATATAAAGGAGTGAAGAAGCCAGGGAGAAGGGAGGCACATTGTGGTAAATCTAACATTCTGAGGTGTTTGCCCCTTGGGATATTTGCTTATGCTTAGTTGGTACAAGACAAAGAAACAGAAGCTGAGAAGAAAGTGATAGCTAAGAGACAGGAAGCCGAGTGAAGTTTTCACGGTCTCATGAATCTGGGCAGATGAAAAATATTTTATTTTATGCCAAGGAATAGGGGCAAACTGTAGGCTTTCAGAGAGATTTTCTGAAGGCTTCACCTTGTGTGTAACAAAAATACTGGAAATAACTAGTCCTCACAGACAGTAATCCAGTTTCAGGTCATGCCAACTCCTACTGTATGAAGGTGATACAAGCCTATTCTACCTGATTTCCAGAAGCAAATTAAATCATCCTTGGACAAATATAACTCCCATCTCTATACTCTAGGTATTCCTGGATAATCCTTTATTTGCAGTGCCTGGCACTGAACAGAAGTGTTCTAGGCACACCAGAAGCCAAGATGAAGTGAATGAAGTCGATTATAGAAACATACACAGACATATACAGATATTAGAGTTGAGTTACTAGACATATAATTTTGAATAAATGCGATACGTATGCTTAGGTAAGCAAATAGCAAGATAGGAAATTTTAGCAGAAAAGTAGAATCTACAAAATAAAATGCAATGGGAATTTTAGACTGAAAAAGTATATTTACTGAAATGAAAAACCCCAGACATGTATATAATGCAGATTAATCAGAGCTGGAGTGACAATCACTAGACTGAAAAATAGACCTGTAGAAAATACACAGAACTAGAGATATATTTAAAAAAATAGATAAATAAGAAATATGATAAACATACGTGACATTGTGTCAAGTTCTAACTGAGGTGTAATTGGCATCCCAGAGAGACGGGAGGGAGGTGTAAAGAGGTATAAAGGATCTGAAGAAATAACAGCTGAGAATTTTTCAAAACTAGAGAGAGATTTTATTTTATTATTATTTTTTTAAAGATTTTATTTATTTATTTGAGAGAGAGAGAGAGAATGAGAGAGAGAGAGCACGAGAGGGAAGAGGGTCAGAGGGAGAAGCAGACTCCCCGCTGAGCAGGGAGCCCGATGCGGGACTCGATCCCAGGACCCCGGGATCATGACCTGAGCCGAAGGCAGTCGCTTAACCAACTGAGCCACCCAGGCGCCCTAGAGAGAGATTTTAAGCTGGTTATTCACGAAAGAATATGAAACCCCAGTAGAATAAACACACACACCCTCCAGCCCCCCAGCCCTACCCCAACACCTACACACATACGTATACAAATCTTAGGAAATTTTCTGAAAACAAAAGACAGAAAATCTTAACAGCAGCCAGAAGCGGAAGAGAGACCAGTTATCTTTAAAGATGCACTATGAGCCTTACAGCTGACTTCCCTACATAAATCATGGATGTAAGGAGGCAATGGACTGACACCTGTAAAGTGCTCAATGAAAGTAGCTGCCCATGTACAGTTGTATATGTGGTGAAAATATTCTCAAAAAACTTAGGTGAAGTAAATGATTTACATCAACAAAGCCTGAGACAAACTATCTCCAGAGTACACACAAACAAAATACTGAAGAGTGTTATTCGTTAGATGTAAGTTGATCCCAGAGGAAGCATCACCATTCAGTTAAAGAAGAGGAGCATCAGAAAATGTAAACATGGTGGTAAATCTAAATAATATTGACTATTAGCAAGAACAGTAGTCTTTGAGTTTTAAAATCCAGATGGAGCAAGTCTGTTAACCTGTCTTTCTTGTCTTTTTTATTTTAGCCAATTCTGACAGGTGTATGATGTTATCTTGTTGTAATTTTGATTTGCATTTCCCTGATGATGAGCGATGTTGAGCATCTTTTCATGTGTCTCTTGGCCATCTGTATGTCTTCTCTGGAAAATTGTCTATTCATGTCCTCTGTCCCCCCCTTTTTTAAGTTATTTATTTATTCATTTAAGTAATCTCTGCACCCAGTGTGGAGCTTGAACTCATAACCCCATGATCGAAAGTCACATTGTCTTCCAGGCAACCCTCCTCTGCCCATTTTTAATTGGATCACTGTTATTATTACTATTATTTGGTGATGAGTTGTAGAAGTTCTTTATATATGATGGATACTAACCTTTTATTGGATGTGTCACTTGCAAATATCTTCTCCCATTCAGTAGATTGTCTTTTAGTTTTGTTGGTTGTTTCGTTTGCTGTGCAGAAGCTTTTTATTTTGATGTAGACCCAATAGTTTATTTTTCTTTTGATTCCCTTGCCTCAGGAGACGTGTCTAGAAAAATGTTGCTATGGCCAATGTTAGAGAAATAACTGTCTATGCTTTCCTCTAGAATTTTGATGGGTTCTGGTCTCACATTTAGGTCTTTAATCCATTTTGAGTTTATTTTTGTGTGTGATGTAGAAAAGTGGTCCAGTTTCATTCTTTTGCATGTGGCTGTCCAGTTTTCCCAGCACCATGTGTTGAAGAGACTGTCTTTTTCCCACTGTATATGCTTGCCTCCTTTGTTGAGGATTATTTGATTGTAAAATTGTGGATTTATTTCTGGACTCTCTACTCTGTTCCATTGATCTGTGTGTTGAGCTTTTGTGCTAGTCCCATACTGCTTTGATCACTACAGCTTTGTAGAATATCTTGAAATCTGGGATTGTGAGGCCTTCAGCTTTGTTCTTTGTTCAAAATAATAGTGGGAGAATTGAACACATGCCTCCCAGTAACTAATAAACAAAGCTAACAAAATTTCCATAAGAGTAAAGAATATCTTGGGGCGCCAGGGTGGCTCAGATGGTTAAGCGTCTGCCTCTGGCCTGGGTCATGATCCCAGGGTCCTGGGATCAAGTCCCACTTTAGGCTCTCTGCTCACTGGGGAGTCTGCTTCTCCCTCTACTTCTGCCCCTCCCCCCTGCTCATTCTCTCTCTCTCTTTCTCTCTCTCTCTCATGCTCTCTCAAATAAATAAATTTTAAAAAAGGAATATCTGGACAATACAAATTAAAAAAAATTGAAGGAACGAAACATTTTTTTCAGGTATACAAAGAACATTCATTATAACTGACCAAATCCTGGGCTTTAAAGCAAGTCTTGGCACTTTTTAAATGTTTGAGAGCATATATTTTCTCAGCTCTCTGTTGATGTAGGCTAGAGTTCAGTAACAACAACATAACTAAAAGCTAATTTAGAAAATTAATAGACTTTATTATTTTTAACAGATGGTAGGTTTACAGAAAATAGTTGAGTGAAAAATACAGTGCTCCCATAAACCCGTGCATTAGTGTGGTACATTTATTGCAATTTTTGAGTAATATTGATACATTATTATTAACTAGAGTCCGTAGTTTACATTACGATTCGCTTTTAATGGTATACGTTGTGCGGGTTTTGTCAAATGTATATTGACATGTGTTCATCTTGATAGGAGCATATGGGATATTTTTACTGCCCTAAAAACCCTTGATGCTCCCCCTATTTAAATATCCCTTCTTCCCCTCACCCTTCCCCCTGAACCTCTGGCAAGCACTGATCTTTTTCCTGGCTTCATAGTTCTGCCTTTTTCAGAATGTGATATAGTTGGAATCAGACAGTATGTAGCCTCTCCAAATTGGCATCTTTCACTTAGCCATAATCCTATAAGGTCCCTCTATGTCTTTTCATGCCTCGATAGCTCATTTCTTTTCAGCACTGGATAATTCTCCATCATCTGGATATACCACAATTTATTTATCCATTCACCTGCTGAAGGACATCTTGGTTTCTTCCAAGTTTTGGCAATTATGAATAAAGCAGTTCTAAACATTTAGGTGCAGGTTTTGTGGTGAACATAAAGTTTCATCTTCTTTCAGTAAATATCAAGGGGCACAATTGCTGGGTTGGATGGTAAGAGTATGTTTAGTTTTGCAAGAAATTGCTAAACTGGCTTTGAAAGTAGCCGCATCATTTTGCATTCCCACCAACAATGAATGAGAGCCCCTGTTGCCCCACATCTTCACCAGCATTTGCTGTTGTTGGTATTTTGGATTTTGGCTGTTTTAATGGGTTGGAAGTGGTTATATATTCTTTCATTTGATATTCAGTTTGTTGCCATATTTTTTAACTTTAAGCCTGCCACTGCACTGAACATTCTTACCATATAGACTTTCCTGGGCACTTCCTTATTTTTTCATGTCTAGGAATAGATTCCAAGGAATACAATGAATGGGGCAGAGAGAAAGGGAACTCCAAGCTTCCCTTTGATACTGCCAATCACCTCTGGGCAATATGGCCCCAGATATGCTTCCTCACAACCCCGCTTGCCAGCATAGCTGTGGCAGATCTCTAGGCAGTATCTTTCATTGTGAATTAAAAATCATTTGCCAAGTTTGAGAGGAAAAAGGTATCACGTTGAACATGACTTTTATTTCTATTTCAGAATCTGGTAATAACAGATCCTGTTCTCCTTAATTTCATCTAAGTGAGTCTTGCACACTCTATCTGGAAGGTCAGTTGCAATTGTGTGTTCACTAATCTGAATGGTCAGGGCATTTGATTGTGTCTTTTTGGCATGCAGATCCATGACTGGCATGCGTGCACACACACACACGTGGCACACATACATACAATTTTTTAAATTATAAAACTGGCGTAGTGGTTCTTAAGAATGATTTTGCTTCCTAATTAAGGTTGCCAGTTAGAGCAAATAAAAATACAGACTGCCCACTTAAATTTGATTTTCAGATAAACAACGAACATCCTATGCAATATTTGGGACACACACTAAGAAAAATATTCATTGTTATTCTGAAATTCAGATTTAAATAAGTACCCTATGTTTATCTGGGAACTATACCCCGAGGGGACATTTGGCAATATCGGGAGACACATATGGCTGTCACAACTGAACAAGGGGGTTCTACTGGCATCTAGTGGGTTGAGGTTAGGGTTGCTGATAAATATTCAACAATGCTCAAAACAACTTTCTGCAATGACAAATTATCCTCAGTAGAGTCCTGGCTTGAGAATTCTGCTTGAGACTGTCTGAGTTGCTGTTTCATTTCCAGGATTTTGCATTTAGCTCGTGAAATGTCAAGACTGACAAGGCCTGAATATGAGTGATACATATGGGGATGTATATAGTTCCTCACTTCCTCTCCCTGTCTTAGACTCCAGTCTGACTTGACTGACCATGCCACCCTCCACCCTCTAGTCCTGCTTTGTTTGCTTCGTGGCTTGCTGCTGCATTCGATCGTGTTGCACGGACTCATTACTGGTATTTTAACTGTGTCCCTCTCACCAGGACATCACCTCGTGGGGACAGAGACCTTGTTCCTCTTGTTGAAGCTCGCCTCAGCACCTTGGACAGCGTCTACCCAACTCCGTGCTGTGCACTCTGAACAGGGAGAGGCAGAAATGTATCTTGCTTTTAAGATAACTTCACAGCCTCCAAACACGTTTCCCATAACAAATTATTATTCAAGTGAGGGCGCCTGGGTGGCTCAGTTGGTTGAGCGACTGCCTTTGGCTCAGGTCATGATCCTGGAGTCCCAGGATCGAGTCCCACATCGGGCTCCCAGCTCAGCAGGGAGTCTGCTTCTCCCTCTGACCCTCTTCCCTCTCATGCTTTCTATCTCTCATTCTCTCTCTCAAATAAATAGATAAAATCTTAAAAAAACCCAAATTATTATTCAAGTAAGAATGCTTCTCACACTTAAATCTACATGGGGGGCTACTGCCTTTGCCATCGGCTACCTTCTTCCGTCATCCGGCTCCTTTGAGAAGCGGCTGCAAAATACCTGTTTCCTGACTCATTCAAGGCATGAAAATGTGCTTGAGAAATGAGGACAGATTCCCCTCTGAAATATCTGAAACAACCAATTTGGGTTTTAGAAGCAAATCGAGAACAGTGCATTGAAAGGAAATGTGTTAATCTCTGTCTGGGGACCTTCCTCCTGGATTCCCAGGGCAGTGCTTGGGGGGGTTGTGTGTGTGTGCAGATCTCTGCAAGTGTCTCTAAAAGTGTCCTTGTCTTAACAGAGATCCCAAAGAACAACTCCTGTGTTTTCTGGAGCTAACATTTCCTCAGTTGGTGAATATGTCATAAGCCCCCAAAGTGTGCAGCTCTGTGCTTGGTCTGGGGGCCTTGCATGTGTCACCTTCTCAACTTTTGAGCAGTGGCAGGTTCTTTAAGCCCTTGGCCTGTAATCCATGCAACCAGTATAGACAGATTAGCATGAAGTACCTCACATAGTGTCAGCCTAAGCCGTAGCGTCCATGATTCTTGGACCTGATGTATGAATTACATTGTTTCCCATCTTCATTAAGGGAGATAACCTGGCTAATTACAATTTTAAAATACGCTTTTCTGTGCACCAAAGGGGATTGTCAAGCATGGTGCCCCTGTCATGCCATGTTGTAGGAAAAGTGTGATTTCACATGGAAAGTGGAACAAAACAGGGCTGAGTGCTTGACTTACTCTTGGACGGTCACATTGTGTGGTGGTAAAGGAGCCAGACTGCTGGGCTTGAATAGTGTCTCTGCCACTTATCACCTGCATGACTTCAGGCAAATAGCTTAACTATTCTGTGTCTCCATTTCTTCGTTGTAAAGTGAGGACAATAAAATAACACATGGGGTCCCTAAGCATAACAGGGTCATCCATCCTTCCAGAGCCTACAGGAGAGTGTCTGGAACTAAGGAAGCATAATTATTACATAAGTGACTTGGTGGGTGAAGTAAATTCACTGAACTGCAATGCAAAGCAGTTTGCTACATAGCCAAGGAGAAAACCACAATCAAGTACTGCATAGCATGGAGACCCCATTTGAGTGGGGTGAATTGGGTGAATTTCTTAGATGTGGAAGCCCTGATAGGCAGTGTTCTAGGACAGATGGCAATCATCCTGCTAGAGATTTGCTTTGAGGGAGAGGCCATTATAACACGGAGAGGGAGAGCAACAAAGGAGGGGCCAGGGAGGTTGTGTTTGGTGAATGACCAGCAGCCGTTGAGACTGGTGGGCATGGAGGTTAAGTGTGGTGGGAGCGGGACACTGAGACTGGCCCGGGAGGAGAGCAGTAAATGCCAGGATGTCATGAATGCTGAGCTGTAGGGTGTGAATTTTACATGGGAGTCATTGGGCAGCCAAGGACACCTTTCTAAGATTAACAGCAAGAAGGACAGCAACAAAGTGATAGGATCACAGCTGGTTGGAGGCAGGGAAGGTGACACCTGATCTGGAGGGTCCGCCAATTTTTGTGGTGGACCCAGGACCTGGAGTCACCAGAGGTGGGGTGGGAAGGAGGTGTGGTGTCAGCTCCTGGTGCCTGTGCCCGTTAGCACCGCACTATTGTGCAACCTCGGCCATGGTGTGGGTCCCTTTGACTCTTGGTTTCCTTTTCTGTAGAAGAAGAAAATCGTACGAAACAACAGACATGACACTTTCAGTGATTAAAAGACAAATGCAGGAAGGCCAGAGGTCTCACCTTGGTCCCCAGGGCCGTGATCCTGCCTCTGCAGCTGCCAGCTCATGGCCCATCTGTCCCTTGGCTCATGGCCCCTTCCTTCAACTTCAGAGCCAGCAAGGAGCATCTTCTCTCTTCTCTGACCTCCTGCCTTTCTCTTATTAGGGTCCTTGTGATTACATTGGACACACCTGGATAATCCGGGGTAATCTCCCCATCTCCAAATCTTTAACTGGATCACATCTGCAAAGTCACATATTCCCAGGTTCTGGGGGTTAGGCTGTGGATATGTTTGGCCGGGGCATGATTTAATCTATCACAGTGACCATAGATGACCACGTGTATTTGTGTGGTATGTGTGTGCCTGTGTGCATAGAGCTGTCTACAGTCATTGATGTAAATCCAAACATGTCTGTGCATGTTTATAATAGCATATATGTGTGTACGTAGGAATAGGAAGAGAAGCAGAGAGATGAGATGGTAAGTGGGGGATGATTTGGAACCCAGGGTGTTTTGTTTTTGAAGTTTGAGTATACTATATTTTGAAATAGCATTATTTCAATGTGATACCTGAAATATTACAGTATTTTTAGTATTGAAGGGAGTTACCAGTTCACAAGGAGAAAAAACTAATGCAGAAGCTTGAGGGAGAAAGTTGCAGGAACTGAAGGGTTTTTTTCTTTTAATTGAAGTGTAGTTGACAAGGATGGGTTTTTGGTGAGGATTGTCAAGTTAATTGACCCATTATATATATATAGGTATATATATGTAAATAACATGCAAAATCGGTAGCAGATTTTAAGTCACAGAGTGATTTGTTGCACGGGAGATGAGAGGGTTCCTTTCTGATGGATTCTGTTTTCTTAGTGGAGTGCAGGTCCCCTGCTGCAAATGTATTAGGTGTGGGGTGGGGTGGGAGCTAGGGGTGGGCTGTTGATTATTCGTCTTTGCATAGGGTAACCATCCGAGCCCAGGAGTGGGAAGGAGCAAGGCCAGTGAGCTGAGGTGGTTAGGGACATTGATTTGGGTCTGTTGTCTTGAATACTCTCAAATCCAAATTCCTGGAGGTACCTCTCTTTGGCTTTCAGAACCTTCTGGAGTCCACGGTGTCTTGTAGGGCACAGCTCTCTGTAAAGTCATGTGTCTGTTACTGCCCCCCCCGCATCTCCTCACCCCTGATGGTCACTGACGTTGGGCAGGGTCACAGCAAACATGAGTGTCCCTGTGGTTTCCCGGCCAACCTCCCTCCTGTGGGCTGGCTGCCACATCATGGGGCTTTGTTGTTCTAAACGAGTTAGACTCTTTTGCACGGTGAAGGGATCTTCATTTGCTCTGGAGGGAAGCGATCTCCTCAAGGATAAATAATTCTATTTGTTGTTGACATTAATAAATGTTTTGTATAGTGTTACCTGGGGACAGATTGTAGCTACACTCTTGGCGAGCGCATGGCAGACAAGCTTGTTGAATCACTGTTGTTACACCTGAAACCAGTGCAACATTGTGTCAACTCTTCTTCCAGAAAAAAGTAATAAAAAATGTCTTCAGGAGAGATCTAAAAAGTGGTGCTCTCTGTTTCCTTGGAATTCGGTGAAATATTTATTTTTTACAACCAGGAATGTTTTCTTTTCTCTGTTGTCTTTCTATGATGCTGCTTTTGGGTTTTTCTGGTATCTTCCCGAGAAGCCCCACTATCTTCGTTGAACAACCAATGTGTGACTCACATCTTTGCAGCCTGGCCCCGGCCGTTTTTATTTCTTTGTGTTTAACATTTACCTTTAGGGAAAACTTCCAAAGTTCCCCATCTCATTTGATAAATTCAATTTTCTGCTTTTTCAAATCTGTTTTATTGCCTCTGGAGCCATTTTAAATCCCTTACTTTTAATACTGCCAGATCTTCTTCCCTCTTAGCCTTTATTGCTTTATAAATAACAAAGGGCCTGTGCGGTCTGCATGGTTGAGGGCTTGAAAGTTATTCTGTGTAAAATGCCCTTCCATATTCTTCGGTAAATATTCTTCAAAGCTATGTTGTTCCTCTGCCTCCGGAATGCCTTCTTAAATGTTTTTCTTTTATTTTGCAGCTGTTGTGAATAGATCCCATTCCTCTTCTGCATTTTGTTTGTTTACTTGCTTCTTCTCTGGCTATCCTTCTAGGAGGGTAGTCTCTTGCAGGGCAATTTCCCGTCACATAATGGAGTGTGTTCTCCTTGCCCCTGGTTTTCACTCGCACCTATTAGAGTTCACACCAAACATTCACCCCGAGGGGCCTGCTGATCCTGTGTTGCCGTGTTGTGCCCCCGTGGCTTGTAGTGTGAGCCCTGTGAGGGCGCATCGGGCTTGTTGATACTCCCAGCAGGGGGACCCAGGGTTCCAAAGCTCCTGTGCTCTGGCCTAGATTAGGGTTGGCCGGGACCCATCCCAGGAGCACAAGGAGGTGACATCACACCTCCTGTTCCTTGTTAGCAAGACACCCTGACTCTTCGGGGCTTTCCGTGCAGGTGGCCAGGCTTCCTCTTTGGTCTCTGAACTCAGCTCATTGCAAAAGTTGCCTGCCAACCTCAGGAGCATCACCACGTGTGGGGCGACCATGGGGTGCATGGTTTTTGCTCTTAGAAATATCAGGGGAGTTTCTGTCAGGCTGTCTGCTCTTTTCTTTTGACCTCGTGCTTAGGGTTGCCAGATTTAGCAAATAGAAATACAGGACCCCCTGGTGACATTTGACTTTCAAATCAACAACAAATTTATTTACTTTCTCTTACACACATGCCCCTGCAATGTTTCTGTTTATTGGAAATTGAGACGTAATTGGGTTCCCGTATTTTATTAACCGTGCTTTATTTTTTGCATGTGGCATTTGCATCCCATGTGACCTCTCAGGAATTCCCGTGGTTCCTGCTGGGCAGACTGAACTTCATGTGATTCTTTACCTGCTACCCCATCCCCTCAGGTACTGCTTTCCGGTCGGCCCAGGGGAAAATGTAAAGGTCGGTGCTCAAATTGCCATCTTCCTTGAAAGTGTTATTTAGGGAAAAAATTACACTTTCAAAAATGCTAAAATTAATATAAAATCTCTTCAAAGCCACTAAATTGCTTTAAGATGGAAACATAGTGCTTTCCTTCAAATTAGTGTTTAAGGCCATGGCATCAAAATCAAATGTAATTTTTTTCTTAATGGGTTATTAATTGAGATTTACTGGTTATCTGACATCTTCCTCATGTTTATGTAGAATCGGGGTTTGTAGGTTATAAGAGCTGCCCCTCTGGGGATTCAAGGGTAATGAGTTTTGCTTCTTAGTCCATTCTGTGTGTTGTGGAACAGAATTGGCATTATTTTAGCCATTTTGTTAAAAAAAAAGAATAAAGGATGTATAAGTAAATACCATGAGTTTTAGGTCAACTTGGAGCACTTTTAAGCAATAAGCATTAGGTCAGATACCAGAAAAAAGACAAACAGGCCATCTGTGCAAGAAAGCTTAGAAATTACTTCCCTTTCAAGGATGTTTGCAGTGACCCCCTATTGCTTTCCCGAATAAAGTCAGAGGACCCATGGTCACTGTCCTTGGAATATGGAATCACTTGCACAATTAAGTTTGGTGTCCTCAAGGAGTAGGGGTCCGATGATCGACGGGAGAGTACACAACGGTGTTGATGTCTAGTGGTGCACGTGCAACTTCGTGGTTTGGTTTTGGCAGTTTCTGGAATGAATGAGAAGCTGGTGTGAGACAGCTCGATGCAGTTGTTCCGAGGAGTGCCAAGGTGTATTTTTAAGAATCAGGAGACACGGTGTCATTGATGTAGGTCTTTTAAGGGATCTCATTGTGTGGAGAAGCTTCTATCTTCCTTTGCCCCAAATCGCTACAATTACGTGGAGCTCTTGATGGGATCAAGGATTCTAATTATAGAGAGATGGCAGAGAGAACACAACATCCAAAATCCTGCTGTAAAAATATAATCCGCTCTTTGTAATATTAGTGTCATAATTCCTTTGTCAATCCATCCGTTCATGCATTTATCAAATACTGATATTTTTCCAGGCGCCCTCCTAGGGACTGTGAAAACATGGAGCAAAGGACCCAGCACCAGTCGCGGGAAGCATTCCAGAGAAGTGACTTTATCATGCCTCCGGGGAGTGGCAGGGATATATCCGAGGGTGAAGAGTCACCCAGTGAAGGGATGAAGCATTTGGTGCAGAATATTAGCAGAAAACCCACCCCCTGTTCTTTGCTTTCACTAAAACTCTCACGGGAAAGTACAGGGTTATATGAAATATGACTCCTGAGTGACTTCCAGAAAGTTTAAAAAATGTAATCCTGTTAATGAATGAAGTATCTGGTTATACCTATGATGTTTTGATTTTGGGGGAAGAAATTCCTATTTATTAGGTTGAACTATATGAAATTACTGCTGGGGTCAGTCCAAATGGTTCACTTCTTGGCAGTTTCAAATGGTTCTGCACCACACAAATCTTGGTTGCTTCCTTGGGGTCAGCCTGGCACAGGTGTGGTCATGCCATTGAATTGAGGGCGGTCTTCCCCGGGGGCTTTCTGCACACTCAGGACGAATGTGCGTGTCGAACTGGTGGCTCGTCCAGAAGTGGAATGAATGCAGCCTCTGGCCCTGCGGTGTCGCAGCTGGGCGGGGCTCCGATGCCTGGTTGGGCCCTCACGCTGCACACCAGCCCCGCGGCGGCCAAGCGGTTTGGTGACCTGTCCCTGGGAGTATGTGCGGCAAAGCCATGCACAGGACCCTGTCTCTGAGTCTTCGCTTTCTCCTCCGCTCTCATTGCCACCGGGGTCCAGACTCAGGTGGGCGTTATGTGTCAGAACAGGTGTCCACAGGGACCTTTGAGGCAGGTTGGCACAATGCATGTTAGGGCCCGAGTTGCTTTCATTGCAGAATAACCAGAGAGAATCACGTGGCTACTGATGAGCAGGGCTTTGTACGACTTGTGGAACTTTGCCTAGAAAGTCAGTGTTCCCAAAGCCAATAATTTCCATTTCTAAAACCCGTTAAATTGGTTCTTGCATTGTGTAATTTCTATGTCTGTGTTTTTTTCTTACAGAAAGTAAGGCATACTGTAAAAATAGCAGTTTGGTTTTTTTTTTTTTTTCTCCCCTGATAGAGGGATATGTTCAGCAAGGAAAAAAAAAAAAAGAATGCCTTTTGTGCTCTGGGTTCCAAACAGCTTTCAGGGAGGTTGTGGCTGCTGTAATGAAAAGGATGTGTTTCCCGGGGCCACGGGGTGGGTGCCTTACATGCTGGGGTCCGACAGGACATGGTCAGGTCACCTCCTGGAGGCTCCTCTCAGCACATCCTTCTGGGTCTCTCAGCTGAACCCCGAGGGGCATGTGTGATGTCCATGGGATTGTGAGTGCCCATCTTCACGAACCTTCGCCCCGAGTCCTTTAGCGTTCCCCAGTGGCTGGATGTGTCGTAGGTGGAACGTGGACCAGAGAGGGTCAGGTGGGCTGTGGACGCAGCGTCAGCACCCGTGCTGAGAAAGTTACTTCTGTTTCTAGTCTCAGTCTGTCTGGTGGCGTCAATGGGAACAGCCCCCTCTGTCGGATGCTAGCGTGCTCTTAAGACTTCCCTAATCCCGGGTGATCACTCCTTTTTAGCAAAAAGAACAAGTTGTAGGCATAACCCCACTGTAAAAACAGCCTACTTAATATAAGGCGAGTGGATCGTGTGAGAAGTTTTGGTTGGTACAAAGATGGCAATGGGTAACAAAGGGGTACGAAGCCGTCGGAAATAGTGTTAGCACCGACCTGGGTTCCTAATGCCTGCGCTCCGATTCCCTCCCGACAGTGACTGAAAGCCGAGGGGTCCTGGAGAGCATCCAGAGGTTCTCCTTGCTGCCCACCTACCTCCCTGTGACCTACCACATCAACAACGCCGACGTGTCCTTCTTCCTGAAGGAGGCCAACCAGGACATCATGCGCAACTCCAGCCTGCAGTCCCGCGTGGAGTCCTTCCTGATTTACAAATCCAAGCGGCTGCCGGTGCTGAACGCCAGCTATGGGCCCTTCTCCATCGAGCAGGTGGTACCCCAGGACTTACTGCTGCCCTCCAGCCCCTTCAGATTCACCAACAAGTTTTCCCTCAACTGGAAACTGAAGGCGCACATCCTGCGGGACAAGGTGTACCTGAGCCGGCCCAAGGTGCAGGTGCTGTTCCACGTGCTGGGCCGGGACTGGGCGGCGCAGAGCCCCGGCGAGAGGCTGCCCTGCCTGCGCGTGTTCGCCTTCCGTGAGACCCGGGAGGTGCGGGCCGGCTGCCGGCTGCAGGGGGCCCTGGGGCTGTGCGTGGCCGAGCTGGACCTGCTGGCCGCCTGGTTCGGGCCCCCGAGCGTGGTGGCCGGGAGGAAGAAGGCGCCCGGGCCGCCCGAGGGGAGCCCCGTGGAGCTCTACTACTCCGTGCAGCCGGGGGATGTGCGCGGGGACTGTGCGGCCGGCGACGTCCGGAAGGGCAACGCCATCCGGCCGGGGAAGGACGGGCTGGACGAAGCGGTGCCCCACCTGCAGAGGATCGGGAGCGTCTTCCTCTACCAGACGGGCAGCAGACCCGCACTGAGTGAGCTGCGTTTGGACAGCAACGTGGCCATCCTGTACTCGGCCCGGACGGTGAGACAGGGTGATGTGCTCACCTTCCCCGTGGCCGTGTCCCGGAACTGCACCGCCGATCGCTTCACGCTGAGGTGAGTCCTGGGGAGCATCTGTCCCTGCTGCTCCAGGGCCGGGCGGGGCCTCCAGCCCCCTGCTCTCGGACCCCACGAGCTGCGTTCGCGCCTTCCTTCTGAGGTGGAACGCCTTCGACATTTCATAACTCCCGGCCCCCCCACCCCGGTCAGGGTAAGATGGAGAGAATAGTTTGCTCTTTCCCGGTTGGCAGTTTGGTGGTAAGGACATTCTCATGTCCAAATTCAGAAACAAACACATAGACTTCACAAACAAACACTTACAGCATAGTCCAGGCCCTCCCAGAACAGTGGTGGGGACGTGGATCTGCACCCTCGGGCTGAGCGTGGGGTCTCATCCGAAGTTTGAGGGAGGCGGGGCTGGTCCTGCCGGGCCCTTTGTGCCTCGGGGAGTCAAATAGCTCACAGTGGCGTCGAGTCACTGGGATGGCAACAGTTGTCTGAAGGAGAGAGGGTACAGTTTTGCCAACTCAGATCTATTCCAAGCCTGTGAGTTCTAAGTATGATATGGTACCAACCTCACTTAGTTTGTTTCTCTCTGGAAATAGAACTCCGTGTTCAAAATATAAAAGAGCATAACGTGTGAAGAATATACAGTAGAATTTGTCGAGTAGCTTACATAAGAATATACCAAAGACAAGACATTTAGAAGGAGTACTGTGCACTTTGGGGGAAAAAACGGGTTCGTTTTCACTTGGAATGTACTATGTGAGAGAAGCTCTTTGCCTTGGCTTGATGAGATTTTCATGAAACCATTTTCTGTTTGTTTTAAACACAAGACAACTTTGCTACACAGATGCTTGAGCGTCCGCGTGATTAAAGGCGTCCTGATATTGTTGCCCAGCGAGGGACACTGATCTCACGTGCCACGTACAACATCCCCGGTGACCCCTGAAAATAGGGGGTTTCCCTACGTGACACGTGGTTTCTGTGTGGGTCTTAAAGTTCATGCCCCGACGGTCGGTCCTCTCGTCCTCCACGTGGGCTTCAGATCTGCTTTTTCTTTGTTCTCCTTTTCCCCCTTTCTCTTTGTTTTTGTTAAGGGGTGGGGGAGTTTCAGGAAGGAATCATTCTTTCCCTTACCCCTTGCACATTTAAGCTTTGCTGATTGTGACCTTTTAATCTTAACTAAAGACACAGAAACTCATGCACAACATTAATCTAATGATTGAACGTGGCTGATTCTTGGGAGGTGTAGACCTTCGGCGCAGGCTGGTGGTGCATCAGAGGATTGATCCCTGGGGATTTAGGCCACAGAAGCACATCTGCAGGACTGAGGCCTCATTAGCTCTCCTTCTGTGCTCTGCAGTCAGCCCGGGATTCAGCTGGTCGCAGACCCTCTGCACATTCTGCTGGCTTTGTGCTCTGCTTTTCCAGGATTGATTATATAACATTCTTTGTGGCGATGGCCGCTTATGTAGGGAACTGTTTTGCTGATAGAAACAAAAGGTTTGGAATAAGAAGAGCTTTGTCCTTGCATGATTTTGGACCCTCTCCCATCCTGTAGGTTTGCCGACGGCTGGTTGTTGGTTTCCTGGACCCAGGGTGAAAACCCCGTCTCCAGGAGATGATATCTGCATGCAGCCTTTTTGGGAGGCAGTTATATGTGCCCTATTAAACTTCACAGAAGGCTTTTTAGCTGATGACCACTTATTGCACATTAAAACGCGGGTGTCAGAGTCCTGAGGGCAGCTCTGTCACTGGCCAGCTGTCACGAAGCCAGCAGAAATTTGCTTTGCTGGGCTGTGTAATCTGAGGAGTCCAGATCTTTGCAAATTCAGAAACAAACACATTTTGAAACTCCTAGATGCGGTGGCCCCACTCAGAAGTCCGAGGTTTGAGGATTTGGGATGTATAGCAAAAACGTACTTGTTTCAGAGTTCACCAGCTAGAAATTTGTAAAGAAAAGATTCAGTTTTTCAGCTCAGATGATAGTGAAATTAAGAGTTCATGAATGTGTGTTGCACGTGGTGAGGTGGGACACTTTCTGTCCCCTTACAAGCACTAAGATCGTGCTGACTGCAAACTTCAAAAGCTGTCATGGCGAGTGAGTCATAGTGGTTTGTGGCAACAGCTGGAGGTGAACCCAGGTCTGGCCATGCTGTTAGCACTGAGGTTGAATTCTCCTAATTAGAAAAAAATAAAACAGTATATCTTTTTTAATGAAGTCAATTTGACACTAATTTAACATAGCTTCCAAATATTTAGAATGAGTCTGGGTGTGCTTTGGCCATCTGCTGTAAATAACCGCAGGCTCTGGCAATGGATCCTTGGGTCCTTTTCTCTGAATTTGTGAGTTTTGTTTCTGGACACCCTGTGTTGACATGTTAACATGGTCAGGGGTGGGCTTATGTTTTATAGGTCAGGTGCCAGTTGGACATCCATGGCCACCTAAGGATGACCAGGGATGGGAAGGGGACTAAATTAAGTGCCACCAACAGGAGGGAGCCCTCCCAACCGTATGGCAGCTGACATTTGAGTTCTTTGTCGATAATGATTGACTGCCTTCTGCCATCTCCCTGTTATTTCTGTGATTTCTGTGCCTGTGACCGGAGGGTGACACCATGGCTAATACACAGGGCTTCTATTCTAGGAATCAAGGTTTGTCCTGCAAATTTTCAGTAAGGGTAGTTTGAAACAGTATCTGTGTGTGTATGCAGGTGGGAATGTGCATGTGCGTGCAGGAAGATGTGTGCAGGTGGGTGTGTGCATGGTGTGCGTGTGCAGGCAAGTGTGCATATGTGTACGTGTGCACATGTGTGGGTGTGTGCATATGTGCACACGTGTGCGTGCATATGTGTACACGCGTGCAGATGTGTGCATGTGTGTGCATATGTGTGCGTGTGTGCATATGTGTGCGTGTGTGCATGTTTGCATATGTGTATGTGTGTCTGCATGCACAGGTGTGCGTGTTAACTGTCAGAAGAAGAGAAACTGGGTGGGGCTGTTTGTCATCTTATGAATTCTGTTCCCTCCTGCAGCTCCTGTCTTCCCAAGCAGACCTCCACGAAAGAAGAAAAGCAAACGCTTTCATTCCTTAGACATCTAAGGATCCCTTTTAATTTCATAAAATGTTTTCCTTCAAGTGAACAACGGAAGCATCCCACGGCACTTGGGTCCTTTCTTCATGTTCCCACCTCCTGTTCTGTTCTGTTTCCCCCCCACAGAGAGCCAATTTCAGAAGCAACCTAGGTCTCTAAGCACCTGATTGTGTGTCTGGAGGAAGAAAAGAACGTGGGCTTTCTCTCACACCCCGCTCCCCTTCTTCTGTTACGTTTCCCCACAGAACATCAGTTCGAAAGGGGTCCTGGTCATCAGATCTGAACGTGGGGCTGGAGCCAAATATTTACGTAGCAGGAGCTTAGTTCCCGAATACTCCAGGAAGTGCAGGTGGAAAGGTCCAGAATCCGATGAATAGGGGCTTTTCTCAAAGTCAGAGACCTTCTTGAATTGGTTGAAGGAAGGAATGAGTGAATGATTGCCTTGTTGATTAGGAACAAATGCATATACATGGCTGAGGTCTTTGCCATGTTAAATGGTAAGTGCTCAGGAGTGTGTGAAGGATTGTGTGTCCGGCATGGTGGTCAGAGGCAAGGCTGTCTCTGAAGAAGATATTATGACTGAGGAGATGTTCTTGCAAAGATGAGAGTTAAGAAGGCAGCAGTAAGAGAATAGAATAAGAATATTTGATGAGGGCAGAAAGGGGCCTGGGATGGATAAGGCTCGAAAGGTCTTCATTGGTGGTTTGGGAAGCCCGCTTTGCTGGTTTCTGAGCTTGTTAGGAGTTAATGTGGTGGTTTGAGATTGACCCTGAGCTTCATTCACTTAAAGGATGCAGGCTTTGAACCTGCCCTAACCTAGAATCAGGTCCTTTTTTTACTCTGTTTCAGATAAAACATGCCCCAGTGTAGCCAGCAATATTCTTCGTTGCAGGCCATAAATCCTAGTCTGACTTATTTAAGAAAAAAATAAATAAAGGGCATGTAGGGTATATATCATGGGTCTCAAGAATTAATAAGAGACAGGGTGGGGCATTGGGCTTGGTGTCTGAGAGACAGTGGACAGAACAGCTGACCCCAAGCACCTCTTCCTACCCACCATTGTGAACCCCTTCCTCGGTCCTTGTCATGCTCACAACAGGTACAGAGACTCTGGAAAGGTTCCCACTGGTTCTCATGTCTACTTGATATCTGTGCGGGGGGTGGGAGAGGGGCCCCGTGTGGTTCCCATCATGAGACATGGTGTCCGGCCATTACCTGTCACTAAGAGCACATCCCACGGGAGGAGGTATTTGCCTCCTGAGGAACCCGGGGTGCTGTTGGGAAGGGGGTGCATGCTGGGTGTCCCCAAACCCCAGCAAGGTCTGGGACATCTGTGCCTGGGACTTGCCTCCCTTTGTCATCCAACGGACAGCAGCAGAGTTGCGACGAGTAGACAGTGGGCCAGAGGTGGACGGAGAACGGAGGGTGTTCTGTCTGTTTTAAACAAGCTTTTGGTTGTAGAGTAGATGTTGATTTACAGGGGAGTTGTGGGGCTGGTGTAGGACAGACCCAGACCCCGCCTGGCCGGTTTCCACCATTGGTCACATATTACATGAGTGTGGTCCATTTGTCACAATTAACCAACCAGACTTGATTCACATTCTGCTAGTCTCTGCCCCATGCCCACGTTTCTGCTCCAGGATCCCAGTCAGGACGTCGCGTACGTGTGGTCATTGGGTCTCCTGAGACCCCCCCCCCCGCCCCGTGACCGTTTTTAAGTTTTGAGACTTAACTGTTCAGAAATTTATTCATTCAGTCACTTATTTATTTCATTGGGGGCGTCTGGATATTTATGTTACAGTTTGGGTTATAATCCAGTAGAGCGGATGGGGTTTCTACACCTCATGCTGCTGACATTTTCAGATTGGGTAGTATTTTGTTGGGGGGGGTCAGTCTGGGCCCCGCTGCCTCCCCAGCTCCCACCCACTCGGTGCTGTAGGGCATAAACCCCAGTTGCGACACCCCAAAATGTGCCCAGATACTGCCGCACCGTCCCCTAGGGGAGAAAACACCCCTGCAAGTTAAAAACAACTGAACTAGATTATGATCATTGGGGAAAAAATGTTTACAGAGTGAACTCACCACTTGCACAGAGGAGGGTTCAAAATTTAGAATTAAGGTGACATTGTATGGCGTCAGATTGTTCTCGAAAATCCTTTAAACTGCGTGCAGTGTACATTCTTCCTTCTGGTAGAACGTCTGCTCCATGAGGCAGAAGCTGTCACTGCTTACACTGCTTGGAAGGAGCAACTTTCCCCTCCTGCCTCAAAGCACAGAACCTCAAGGGCACCGAAAGTCAGCTTCCTCTTCCCAGTTGACTTGGGAAATGGCCAGAAGGGGAAAACCAGGAAGTATCGGGAAGCATTTCACGCGCTCTTTTCTTAGCTGCGGGAAGCTGTCGTGGGTTGGCTTGTGGGGGGTCATAGGAAGGAGGGTCTCCACACTCCCCTTCGGTGTCTGTCCCTTGATGCTACACCCAGGAAATGTGGGAGAGGAGACAGAATGAGTGGACCTGAGTGGACATGGCAGTTCCCATCCTCGTCATGGTTCAGGGACGTTCTCTCTGGGACAGGTGGACAGATGTGTGGATGTGTTTTGGCAGAAGGTGCGTAATTCCTCGGGAACTACTGTTCCTTCTTTGACGAGGGGGCTGGGCCAGCGATTTTTATGAAAGGGATTTCTTATGTGGTTAGCCTTTTGGGTTTAAATGCTGTAATCAGTGCTGTTATCTTGGGGACAGACACGCAGACAGGTTGTCTTGCAGCCAGAGTTCTCTGTGGCCATCTTTGGCTCTGCAGGCTTCCCGCCACTGATGTTTGCCCTCTGTCACCTTGGGCTGACCTTCATCTCCATAGGAGGCCCTCACCATCCTGTCAGCCTGCATCGTAGGGCCACCCATGGTCTCCTTCTCAGCCAGACTGACCAGCTGGTGGGAAAGGGCCTCGGTACGTTTCTGTGTTGGCACGATGCCTGCTGGAATGCTCTGGTGTCCCTGGCGAGCTTTGGTCCACAGATCTGGGTGAGCCGGAAGACATGGTGGGTGAGGAAGCTCAGGCTGGGTCATCCTGGAGTTTTACCCCCGCCTCCCGGCACATCACTGCACTCCGGGGTGGGGAGGAGTACCCCATGCCTCGGCCGGGAGGAATCTGAGATGGGTTTTGGTCCTGAAGGTTGTCTGTTCCCGTAGGTCTCCGTGGAGACGTCCGTGTCCCGGGAGTTGTGGTCAGCCGTCCACGGAGCTGTGGGGGAGCGTCTTCATGTTCTCCTCCAGCACGTTCCGATTCTGTTTCTCTGTGTGTTGCTCTGGGTCCTGCAGGGGAGACGTGTGGGGCGGTGGGGGAGGGTGGGCGTGAGACCGCGGAGTGCGCCCCGAGTAGAGTTGATCATTCCCACAGTAGCCACACTTGTTATCTGTGTCAGGCACTGCTCGGGGCGATTCAGGTATTTTTTACATGTTTAATCCTCGAAACAGCCTCTCAGATTGGGCGTAATTATTACCTACATTTCCAGAAGGGGAAACTGAAACCCAGGTGGTCCGGCGACTTGCCAGAGTCCCTGGGGTCAGTGACATGTGCCTTACCGTCCTGAGAACGTGGCCTTGCTGACACACAGCCCCCGGGCACAAGTCTGAAAACTCGCCTGCTGGAGTGCACGGTAGGGGGGCGGCCACAGCATCTCCGAAATCCATTTTTTAAAAGCACTTAAGAGATTGAGTCACCTGACGTGTTTTCCCCAGTTAACAAGTCCTTGCTGAGGGTGGAGCTCGGTGCTGGGGATGTACAGGGACAGCACTCCGGACCTGGCCCTTGACTGAGGGACGGAGCTATGAGAACCGGCCTGTTTGTACGGGGGCTGCAGGTGCCGACGCAAGCCCGGGAGTCCTCCCGGTCCCTGCACGTTTGGTGGCTCTGAGGGACACTAGTGGATTGGAGTGACCCTGTCCGGGTGCTTCACGCGTGGTAATAACCATGAGGAGTGGCACTTTCCAATCCATGGGGCAGAGTTACCTGCGGGTAACTGGGCGGAGAGCACGCAGCGTGGGGTCGGGGGGCCCTGCCACCTGGTGTTGTGACTCACTGTGTCCCCTGGGAAGGTCACCAGAGCTCACAGAGCCTCAGTTTCTGGTGTCGTGTAAGTAAAAGGCCACAGTGAACCTTGAGCAGAATGTGTGGTCTCAGATGAGGCAGTGAGTAAATAACCAACCAACTGAGAAATGCATCAGGGATCAGCCGGAAGGCAAACGTGACTCAAGTCTGTCTCCAATAAGCACCATCAGGTCACTGTGAAAAGGGGAGTTAACACAAGGCTCAGGTCACTTGTGCCTCAACCAGGAAGAATAAGTAGAAGAAGGAACGCGCTCAAAGCTGCCTATGACGCATTTCCTTGGATAACTTAAAAAGCAGCTACTTCAGTGTATATTCTGGAATGAGATGGTAGAATGAAGCCAGAAGTCAACATCTTTTCTCCCAAATCTGAAGGTATGAAAAGCAAATTGATTAAAACAGACCAGCAAAAATAATACCAGCATCAACAAACAAAGGACTGGTGGGGGGTCAGCTAAAGAGAGAGCAGAAGTTTCTAGAAATCGGTTCTGTGCATCTCTCCACAGCTGCATGTGTCCCACTCTCTCTGCGAGGGGAGACCGTAGGGTGATGGGTTCAGCAAGGCTGTGCAGCCTCTGATGTTCTTCCTGTGGGGATGCCGCCCCCGAATGTGCCCCGGCCTCAGCTCACTGCTTTCCCAGTAGAACAGGGCAGACGTGAGGATCTGGGAGTCTTAGGCTAGACCACAGCACACTTTGACCTGGACCTTCCTCTGCAGTCTCCAGAACACTTGTCCTTGGAGTCTGGAGCTTCCATGGGAAAAGGCCAGCTGGTCTTCTGGGAGAGGCCCTGAGGCTTCATGGACAGGGAGGGACCAGGTGGACCCAGGCTTTGCGCCATCCTGTCGAGGCCCCAGGTATGTGAGTGAAGCTGTCTTGGATGCTGTAGACCAGCCGGTGACCTCAGCCGGTGACCTCAGCCGGTTCCAGAAGGGACCAGATGGATCTCACAGCACAGCCCTGCTCACATTCCTGGTGCATGAAGTTGCCATGTCTAAAAAGCTGGTGTAGCTTGCTGAGCAGCAGTGGGGTGTTGGGAGAGGGCTACCTGGGGCCGTCAGTAAGTGGTCATCATGAAACATTCACCAGAAGGCCCCCTTTGCCCAAGGACCCAGGAGAACAGGTGCACGAGGGCCACTGGCTCTGCAGCTTTTTCCCTGCTGTCTCCTGCTCTGCTGGAACCTCCAGGGCTCCCTGCTCATAACCTGCATCCCCCACGTGTCCTACCTGAATTCCATCTGGCCTCTGAGTGTGTGTGACCGATGGGACCTGCTGGCAGGAATCTCGTGTGGGAAGCGAGGTCTGTGTTGTTCTCTTCTGTCTTGCTCCGTGGTCCCTGCTCAGGCCAGAGCGCTCCGCCGTGTGTGGTCCCCACACCCACCAGACAGCGGTGCGCTAGCCCCATTTCCTACAGAGAGACCTTGCCCTTGGCCCCTTACAACGCTGACTCTGTGCTGTGTGCTCCTGACTCGGGAGAGGGGCGTCCTGCAGGTGTGGACCTCGGGGCTCCATCACTGTCGTCTGGCTGGTCTTCAAGCGAGTTCAGCTGCTCTGTAACCAGCGCCCTGTATTCAGGAGCTCTGCTCTCATCCCCGATGTAACCTGTGGGTGTAGCCATTTGAGGAGATATTTTCTGTGGAGGCAGAGTATCCTTTCTGATCACCTCTACATTGTACCTGAAGCAGGGACCGCCACTGGGCTTTCTCGTTCATGTCGGCCTCAGCTGGGGGCAGAGGCGGAAGGGGCTTAGGCAATGCAGAAATAAATTTAGCTAAACAGAAAATGCAATAGATAAGATGCAAACTTTGGAAGACCCACAGGCAACAGAAAGAGAGCTTGGCGTGGGGAGATGATATTTTTCTCTCTACTCTGTGAACTCCTTGTGCATAGGTGAAAATCAATGCTTGTATTTCTTTCCCTTTCTGGTTTTGGGCAGTTGAAGGGTAGGCAGTGATAAAAGACACCATCTGAGGATGCCCCTCTTTTGAAAAGCAAGGATCCAAGACGCAGAGATGAACGGAAGTTATCACCTGAAGCCCAAGGTTGTTCAAGCAGATGGAAGATGTACACACAGAGGGTTGAGTGAACTCAGGCATGGAATGTTTGAAAGAACTGTAAAGGGAGGATAGGGTGTAGCTCCATCCATCAGCGCCCTGGCTGAACTCTCTTCCTGTTGAAAATTCAGGTGCTGATACGCATGTTGAAAGACAAAGCATGCCAGGTGAAATTCATCCACAGTATGTCGGCACAGATGGAAGGCTGGGGTCTGGGTCAGAGTTGTCCAGGTTGGGCACGGATCAGATTAAAACAAAGGTGGCAGCCCCTTTAGTAAATATATTGCAGGCAGGCAGGAAGAAAGAAGGAAGAGGGACAAACATGTAAGAGAGGTGAAGAATTTATTTTGGAAGAACACATAAACCAAAGGCAATAAAAAGAGACATCTCTGTGAGTGCTTAAATGGGTAGGGAATTTTTTTAAAAGAACATGAATTTAACAAGTCAAGAATTCAAATATGAAAAAAAAAAACAAAAACAAAGAGACAGTAAGGTAGACTAGAGATCTAATCCATTAATGGAGGACCCAAACAGCACAAAACAGAAATTACAAGGAATACAGTAGACATGGGTGAAGAGGGGAATCGTTGACATATATGGAAATAATTGAGGTAATTTTGGTAATGCAAGGGGAAATGCAAGAATTGAAAGAATTAGAAGAAGGGTAATGAACACGAGGAGGAAAGGTGATCCAGCGTGAGGATAATGACTATCCCCAGAGTTGGCAATAACACAAAATGAACAAAACAGGTCTTTGCAAATATATCCTTTTTTTTTTAACTGAAAGAATAGCTACATCTATGAATCCATCAGGCATTCTGTGTTGCAGAACAAAATAATGTTAAAGAAATCAATACCAAAGTATAACTGAATTGTGAAATTTCAGTCATAATGAAATCATGAGCTAATCATTTAGGCAGAATACATATTAGTAAGAACTGAAGCGATGGCTCTGTCCTTTTCAGAGACAGGAAGACACGATGACATGGAAGTGTCAGTTCTCCCCAAATTAATACGTGGATCCAGTGCAGTTCCAGTAAGAATAGCACCGGGGATACCTTTCGGGGAGCTTGGCAGGTTGATGTTGGAATCTGTGTGAAGACCAAAAGGCCAAGAATGGGTAAGACTCTAAAGAGAAGAAGAATATAGATGGGTCATTGAAAATCCATGGATATTCGAACAGTGTGAGAGTGGAACGTGAGAGGTAAATACAGTAATGAACAGAGAAAGCCCCAGAACCACCGTGCAAATATGAGACTTTGTGGGACAGAACTGCAGTTATAGGTTTTGGCGAGAAGAGATACACTTTTCAAAAATTGAACTGGGGCATTATCCAAATGAGAAAAAGGGAATCCAGTCTCTATTTCATGCCATTTATAGACGTCGATTTCAGATCGTTTAGGCATCCAGAGGGAGAAAAAAGGAAATCGATGTAAAAGAAAGTAGTAAGCATATCTTTATGAGCTCTGCAGGGAAAAGATTTTTTCAACAAGATATCAGAACAATGACCACAAAGGGAACGTCGACACTTTTGATTCCATTTTAAAAATAAGTATTTTTTAAAACAAAAAAGCAAATCATAAATTTGGGGAGGGTGTTTGTAACACATAAGATCAACAAAGAATTAGGATGGAGAATATATAAAGAACCCCTGTAATGCAAAGGTTAAAAGCAAATAAACAAATAGGAAAATGGGTGAGGGTCCCTTACAGAAGAGAAAACACAAGGCAGCAATACTTTTAAGAAAAAATACTCCATCTCATCAGCAACCAGAGAAAAACAAATTAAAACCATAATGCAGTTCAGATTTATAACCACCAGGTTGCCGAGAGTCGGGCAGTCTGCTGCTCCCCAAAGTTGTGAATGCGGGAAGAAGAAAAGCCTCATTTTTTTGCTGCTGGAGGAAAACACGGTGCAGCCTCTTTAGAAAGTAATTTGGGGTTACTCTGTGATAGGGGAGATATGTGAACATGATGATCCCACATTTCAACTTCTGAGCTCTACAAACCTGTCTACCTGAGGGCACAAAGCGATATTCACAGCAGGACTGTTTGTACTAGCACAAACCTGGAAACAATCCAGGTGACCACCGCCAGGATAGTGGATAAGTGCACGTTGACATATTCCTACAATGGGATCCTACACCTTCATGAAAATTGTTCCATTACAGCTTGGATGCATCAATACGGGTAATCGCAGACCTATACTATGAAATGCGGTGGAGAGTTGCAGAAAAGTATGTTTCTGTGAAGGTAAAACATAGACATCAAATTAACAAACTGTCCATGGATGATGGATATATGTATTCATTTAGGTGCAACTGTACAAGATAACAAGGAAATGAGTACCAGATTCAGAATAGTAGGTCCCAGTGGGGATGATGAGGATTTTATTGGGGAGGAACATGCAAGAGGGTTCAAAGACACAGAACACATACTTGTTCTTCATTGGGGTGGTAAGTACATGGGGTGCTTACTGTCTTCTAAAATGCCCATGCATGATATGTACTCTTTAAACTATGTTATTTATCATTACTGTATATCATTATATATATATGTACATAATTTTTACTAATGCTTTATACATACTTGTGTGTGTGCGTGTATGTGTGATACGTGCCAGATGTTTAAAACATTTTGTCAGCAAAAAGTAAGTCACTTGTTGCTTATGAGGGGAAGAAATTCAGGCTGGCTTTAGAATTCTCCACAGTAACACAGAGTACCATTCAGTGCCAGAAGATGATAGAGCAATGTCTACAATCGTTAAGTGCTCATTAAAGATGTTGGTTATTTTACATTTGCATAATTCTGTTTCACAGAATACTGTGTAACTAGTCTGATATGAAAATTTTGCAAAACATTAGGTCAAAAAAGTGAAGTGCAGAAGATGGGATAGGATGGATGGATGGATGACAGGTGG
>NW_027397159.1:1247861-1256406 GCF_003265705.2 Callorhinus ursinus | reverse complement strand
GGGTGGTTGGATGGATGGGTGGGTAGATGATAGGTAAGTGGATGGATGGATGGTTGGATGGATAGGTGATAGATAGATGGGTGGATGGATAGATACATAGTAGTAGTGAGTATTCTTTAACTGTTGCATCTCAAGTAGAATCCCACCTTTCCTTGCAACATCCTGCTTTAATTTGTGTTTTTTTTTAAGATATTATTTTTAAGTATCTCTACACCCAGTGTGGTGACTCAACTTAAAAGACCAAGATCAAGAATTGCATGCTCTACCAACTGAGTCAGTCAGGTGCCCCTGAAATTTGTTTTATTTTTTTAAATTTTTAAAAGATTTTATTATTTGAGGTGGGGGAGGACCAGAGAGAGAGGGAGAGAATCTCAAGCAGACTCCCCGCTGAACATGGAGCCCTACATGGGGCTCAGTCTCACAACCCTGAGATCATGACCTGAGCTGAAATCGAGTCAGACGTTTAACCAACTGAGCCACCCAGGTGGCCCCAATTTGTGTTTTAAGAGAACTTACCACTTCCTGAAACTCAGCTGCTTATATAATTGTGCTTCAACCATTTGGTGTCTCTGCAAACTCTGTGAGCAGGCATTTTTCTTTCTTGTGCATCCTCAAAACCACAGTGCATAGATCTCAATAGATCTCTGCTGATTGAGTGCTTTGATTAATTTAAAGCCAAAGATCATGACAAATTCAAAGACCCTGAAAGATTCTCTGCATGTTAATAGAGCCTGGGTTTGCTGATACAGAGTTGGGACCACCCATGGCCGTGCATCTTAGACTCTATGGTTCGATTTTTCCCAACCCTGATCCTAAGGCTGGGTTTCTTAATCTTGGCACAACTGACATTTTGGACTGGATAATTCTTCGGAGTGTGTGTGTGTGTGTGTGGTATTCTATGATAGTGTTGTACTAGATGGATAGATGGATGGATAGGGTGTTGTAGGGTGTGGACAGGATCCCTGGCCTCTACCCACTAGTAGCCAGCAGCGCGTCACCTTCCTATTCTGTTGTGACATCTGGAAAGAGCTCCAGACATTGCGAAATGTCCATTATCCTAGGGAAACCTTTATTTCTTTTTTTTTTTAAGATTTTTTAAAATTTATTTATTTGAGAGAGAGAGAATGAGAGATAGAGAGCACGAGAGGGAAGAGGGTCAGAGGGAGAAGCAGACTCCCTGCTGAGCAGGGAGCCCGATGCGGGACTCGATCCTGGGACTCCAGGATCATGACCTGAGCCGAAGGCAGTCGCCCAACCAACTGAGCCACCCAGGCGCCCAGGAAACCTTTATTTTTTATCAGGGAATGAAATTTCTGTTGAATTCTAGATTTGCCTTCTAACTTACACAGTGATTTTCAATAAAGTTTGTATCCATATTCTTTGACTTGCTGTGATTTAGTCTTCTACCATGGTCTCACTGTTTTGTTTTTTTTTTTTAAAGATTTATTTATTTGTTAGAGAGAGAAAGAGAGCGTGCAAGGGGGTTGGGGGAAGAGGGAGGAGAGAGAGAGAGAATCTCATGCAGAGAGAGAATCTCATCCCCGGGAACATAGAGCCTGATGCAGAGCAAGATCATGACCTGAGCCAAAACCAAGAGTTGGACACTTAACTGACAGAGTCCCCCAGGCGCTCCTCACTGTGTTTTCTAGGCATTTCTCATTGCTTACTAATGGAAAATCTCGTTGGGTTTGAGGACAAGTGTATTATCCACTTTCTACATTCTGTTGAGAAAAACCAGAAGAAGCAGAGGGCATGTTGGAGGGTCCAAAACTCACAAGCTAAGAGCAACAGAGGATAGCCAAGCACTGTTGGTTCTGGGATAAGACACAGCTCCACACTCTCTGAGGAAAGTCCCCATAACGGATGCCATTTAGCATGAAAACATAAAATAAATGTAGACTTAGAACTCGGTCTTCAAGTGAGTTCTTTTTAAACCAGGAATCATGTAGACAAGAGACTTTATTTGCTGTGGCAGCCATGGTTCATGCCTGAACGCAGTTACTTTGGTCAAACTGGATGCACATTATTAGAAGAAAATGAACTTTCTGACATTCTCTCTATGGGTAAAAATCTAAGTGCATGAAAAGCCACCTTAATGTTATTTACGGTGAAGTTTTCTATTCCATTCTCTTTGCCAGAAGGGACATCTGTGCGGGGCTGCCTGGATTTCCAACATGCTGCTCAGAAAATGTGCCCTTTTCAGAGCTTATGTCAATTCCCCGATGCCTCCCAAATTAGCACCTGATGCCCTTTCCCATTGGTTAGAGGAAGGTTGGCTTGAATTCTGATTTTCAAACTCTTGTGTTACAGAAGAGGAGACTCGGGGGTGGGTGTATTTCAGACAGGTACGAATGCAGGAACTGGGAGTCGTAATGTACGTCTTCGTGTACCACGTGCAGTCTGGGCGCGAGTTGTGCTGTGCTGGGCTGGTGGGGAGCCTGGACCATGCCTGGAATCAGGGCTTTTCTCCCCACAGACCTGTCAACTTGGAGAAGGGGAGAGGTACATTTCTTTTTTTTTTTTACAATAGATTCCCCTCATCATCCCCTATCCATTTTGTAGATTGAACTGGCCTGTTTCTCTTGTATCGAGCCTTTGAATCAGAAACTTAAGGGATTTTCAGATTGGCGAAGGGCAAAGGTTTGATACTGGTTTTTTTTCCAGAGAAGCGGGACATTGCATCTGGGTTCATTAGGCATTGGAAGCAGTTGGATCCTAAAAATGCAGACTCAGAAGCTGTCCGTGTGGTGTTTTGATGGTATGCTCCCTGCTTCCTACAAGGGTACGAGCGTAAGTCCAGTATCAGCATGGTTCCATTTGTGTGATGTTCTGGAAAAGGCAAAGTACAGGAATGGAGCATGGATGGGTGGTTGCTATGGATGACAGAGGAGATGTTTTGACCACAAAAGGAAAGCACAAAGGGGGGTATTTGGGTGATGAAGCTCTTCTTTATCTTGATTATGGCGGTTGTTACCTGAATCTAGACAGGTCTGCAGACCTCATCCAGCTCTCCAGCAAAATTCTTATATACACATCCGCGGACATGCATACAAGATGGGATGATTACACGGGTCTATAAAATTGTCAGAGCTCAACAGACTTTTGCAATAGATGAGTGGTATGAAACAATCTAGGTTTTTAACCTGCTGTTTTATTTAATGCTGACCTTCTAGTGTCAGTGGGAACATTCTCACCTGGGTCGTCTCTGTGTGTCCGCGAGCCTCTAGGCTCTTCTGCTTACCTTGGGGTTCCTAAACCACAGACTTGTTCTTTGTGCTAGTCAGAGGAGGTACCGCCAGCAGCTGTCGCAGACCAGCCCTGACTCCCAGAAGTCTAACACAAGTGTGTGCTGCTTGCTCACACCTAGTCCACTGTGCATGGGTAGCTTCCATGGGGGATGTGGGGACCCAGGCTTGCCGGAGCCTCTGCCATCAACGTCCTTCACCTCCAGCCAGTGCATAGAGAGCCAGCAGTAAGGGTGTGGAGGATCATGGGGGAGGCTTTCAGTCCTGGAAATGGACCTCCCTTTGCCCATATGCTGTTGGCCCGATGCCCTCGCCCACGTGGCCGGAGGGAACAGGCAGTGGAGATTTGAGGCCTGGCCGTGGGCTCGGGAGAAGCCGGTTTGTTACGGAGATAGCAGTCTTACCACATTCGGCCTGATCTTATTCCTGGGCCACACAGGTAGATAAGTGAGTCGGCCTGAGGCTTTACCCTTAAGCCAGGTCTACCTCTTTGGCAGCTTTTTATCATTATCATGTTGTTACCATGGGGTGGGAATTCCGTTACTAGAACAGCACAGAGTCCCGCAGTGGGCAGTGCGTCCTGAACCTTAGCATTGCGTCCGTCTCAGCCCCAGCCCTGCACGGTCTGATTCCCACGTCTGTCCTCCGAGGCTGGGCTTGCGACCTAAAGGACCACAGAGCCTCCATTCCCCACCCCCTCCCTTGCTCTCGAGGTCAGAGGAACCACAGTTCTCCTACATGGACAGAGTAGCTATTATTTATTTAAATACTAATGTTGGTGCCTTTCCCCTTCTGTTATTTGTGGGCTGATCCAAGTGACACTCACCTTTGTGCCTTCCCCTCTTTAGGGTGTCCCCTCCCTGTGCCCTCACCTGCCGCGCCTGTGATCTGTGCTTCATCCGCTCCAGGTTGTTCTAGCGCATTCCACACGGCCTTCCCTTACCACGTTAGCTGGCTCTGTTTTCTCATCTTCTTATGCTTCCTTTGTAGTTAACCAATATTCAAGATTCTTTAATTGACCTGAATAGCCAGTATTATGATTTCTGCCCCTGGCCAGGGTCCTCGCCCTGCTTACTTCTTCCTGTCTAAAGATGCATGCACCTTAATGTAGTGGGATGCATTTTTTCACCTGGAAACTTATTGTTAACTTAACGTTGGAAGCCTGTTGGAAGTGAGCATCGTGCCAGCAACTGGAGCTCACATGCTCCATGAAGGAAGGCCCAGTGGTGCCTTCTGAAGCTGCTGCTTTTCCCCCGAGTGTAATACAAGCCCCCGAACATGGAGGGGGTCACACCTGTGGCTTCTCTCCTCTGGCTGCAGATGTTTGCTCGTCTAGTCTCTTGGCGAGCAGTGTTGAGCAACAGTAGTTTTATATATTACTTCAGGGTTTCCCTTTACTGCTTGTCTCCTCTGCTTGCCACACGGAGCTTTCAGTGTCCCCTCCCGCTCTGAAAAGGGAGCAGGAGAAACAGTTCCAAGGCTTTGAACAAAAGCTTCCAAATTCAGACTTGTTCTTTTGCTTTTGCACACGGGGAAAGACATCCCGTGCAGCCTCGTGCCAAATGTAAACCCGTGTGTCTTCCAGGGTCCTCCCCCCAACCCCTGGGTACTTGGCTCTCACTGGCTGGCACCGCCATCCAGGTCTGGTGAAGTCATCGCGGTGGATGCGTGCCTAAAACAGCAATGACTTTTAGTTCTTTATAAAGACAGTTAAACTGTCGTGGACTGTGTGTAAAAAGAGAGAGTGACTGAGCATCCCTCAGGACCTCCCAGATTCAGCCTCAGTGGTTCTCAAATCCAGAGAAAAGTCATAGGGTATTAATTTTGCAGATTTCTTTTTCAAAATGTGCGAAAACAGATGAGTGCTTTGAAGGTTTTGACTCTTAGGCAATAAATCAACATGTATTTGAATGTCTACTCTATGCCTATTACTGTGTGCAGAATACATATATATGTTGTATATTATAAAAAGTTATCTATGTGTAATATATATAATAATACATATATATATATACACATGTATATATATGTGTGTGTATATATATATATACAATATGTAGAAAACAGTAGCATAAGCAGTCTCTCTCCCGGAGATGCTCATAGCTTAGTTAGAAAGTTTAAAAACCCTCATGAAACTAGTTACAGTGACTCAGCAAATAAGGAGGAGCTCAGTTGTTCCATGTTGAACGAAATCAGTATTTTGAGTAGAATACTCAGATACCACATTTTCTCTTTTTGGCCGAAAGAGCCTGGAGCCCCCTGCTTTGTCCTTGGGAATGGCCACGAGTCCCAGGCTGTGCCGCCTCTGGCTCGAGCTCCTCCAGGGCACGCGCTGTTTTCCCGTCTTCTCCCGCGGCCCCAGCGAGTAGCCCCGCTTGCGAAGCTCTTAGGATGGCATGCTCCAGGGGCGACGTGAGCAGCTCCCGATGCTGATAGGTCTGAGCCTCCCTTGTAGTCTGGCTGGGTGGCACTTGGGTCAGCTCTTCCTAGAGCATCACAGCTGTTAGAGGAGTTCTAGCGAATCGCCCCTCCTGAGAGGCCGGCCCATCAGCCAAGCTGTGGGTGCCCCGGGTTAGTCGGAAATAGGTGACCTAGACAGGGGCTGCTTGTCTGTACAGAGGCCGCTAGAGTCGTCTTTGCAGGTGGCAGGTGCCTACGGCATGGCCGTGTGTACAGAGGTGATGTGGCGCGGTAGGCTGCCTGTGTCCTCCAAATGTCTTGATTCTTCAGCCTCAAGCAGGTGTAGTTACGGCTTCTATCTGCTATGATGGGAAATGCATACAAGTCACTTAGAACGGCGCCCTGTATCCAGTAGGTGCTCAGTTTAAGTGTCGTGGTTAAAATTGCAAAACACCAAGAGACAAACAGCAATTCAGAGGGTTCTGGTCTCACTTGAATAGGGCACACTCTTATTACCCTACCCGGCTGGTTCAAGCTGGAGCAAGCTTCTGTTCACACAGCCCTGGAGGTGGACTTCTGTAGCCGTCCCGAAGGTCCGGGTCTGCAGGCCGGAGCCCCGGACGTGGGGAGGCGGGGCAAGCCACCCCCCGCCCCCGCCACTGTCGACTTTCTCAGGATCGCTGCAGTGAGTCCCTGATGACATGTAATCACAGCCTCCATGTAAAGCCTGATGGCAAGCTTCTCCCTGGCCTTTTTTTTTCCTTTAATGGAAACTCAAAAATCAAGCCATGATTTTTAATCACAAAAAAACTCCTTGCAGGAGATGTGTAAACATTCCATTTCTCTTCTCTTCTTTTGAATGTATAGGCTACCCTTTTTGCAAAGGCCCCCCGGATCGTGATTTTTCCTAATTGGAGGATAATTGTCAAAGTCTCTTAATCTCACATGATTTTTTTCCTTGGAGAGGGAGAGACATAAAAAGCGCACTGCGTGATTACATGAAGAAGGGCTTCCCCCCAGGATATCTCCTAATGCAGAGCGAAATATTTTGGGGAGGTTGGATATATTCATTGCCTGGGATTCAGAGTCTCTCTTCTCCTTTTGCTCCTTATGTGGTTGGTCACAGACGGACCGCATAGTGCTGTGCTGTCAGCAATTCAGGATTTAGTCCTGGTCACTCTGCCGGAAGCTGCTCGTTGCCTAGCCAACGTGCCGATCCTCCTTATTCTTGGCTAATAGAATTCTATTTTATTCATGGGGGCAAAGCGTCCAGTTACGATTGTTACTTCTAGACTGGTCTGGGGCAGATGGTGGCTCTTGGATCTGGTCTGAGTGATGGTCTTTGGGAATGACTTGCCGGGACCCTATTCCTGTCTTGATTAAGAGTAGATGTAGCCAGGACGTGGCTTTAGCCTTTCAGCCTTCCTGTTTCCTGGAACGGTGCCGCACGACCAGGAGTCACAACCCGAATGTGGCCAAGCGGGACTCAAGGAGGATCTCCCGAGTGCACAGCCCTCGCCCTGCTCCTCGACGTCTGAATTTCTTCTACCTGTGACAACCAAGTCATTGTTTTGTTAAACCGCTGTGATTAAATCTGTGACCCGCAGCCTCAGTCTCTCCTGTTACTGACTCCTACGTCTTCGTGTCCTGCCCGGGGAGCTAATTTGAGCCCCGTGCCCCCGAAAGCCAAGCTTGTGTGTTCTCGTCATTGGCTTCATGGAGTCACAAGACTGACGTGCTGGAACCTGGCCCCTCCTTCCAGATAATCAGGGAGTGGAGGTAGACCAGGTAGGAGACGGCTGCAGGGATGGCGAGCCAGCAAAGCCCAATGCCTGCTGGAAACACCTGCAGACACAGGTGGCGGAGGGTTTGTGCTGTGTTCACTCTGAACAGACCTCGGAGGTTAAGGCAGCGTCGGGCACATGCTCGTCTGTGGGATGTGGGTATGGCCTGGGTGGCACAGGAGAAGTGTGATCGCAGGGCCCCCGTGTCCCACAGCCCGGCAGAGTGTCCCCATCAGAACCACATGGTAAACACCCAAAGAACAAATAATCCAATCAAGAAATGGGCAGAAGACTTGAACAGACATTTCTCCAAAGAAGACATCCAAATGGCCAACAGGCACATGAAAAAGTGCGCAACATCACTCGGCATCAGGGAAATCCAAATCAAAACCTCAATGAGATACCACCTCACACCAGTCAGAACGGTTAAAATTAACAAGTCAGGGAACGACAGATGTTGGCGGGGATGTGGAGAAAGGGGAACCCTCCTACACTGTTGGTGGGAATGCAAGCTGGTGCAACCCCTCTGGAAAACAGTAGGGAGGTTCCTCAAACAGTTGAAGATAGAGCTACCGTTCGATCCAGCAATTGCACTACTGGGTATTTACCACAAAGATACAAATGTAGGGACCCGAAGGGGTACATGTACCCCAATGTTTATAGCAGCAATGTCCACAATAGCCAAACTGTGGAAAGAGCCAAGATGCCCATCGACAGATGAATGGATAAAGAAGAAGTGGTATATATACACAATGGAATATTATGCAGCCATCAAAAGGAATGAGATCTTGCCATTTGCAACGACGTGGATGGAACTGGAGGGGGTTATGCTGAGTGAAATAAGTCAATCAGAGAAAGACATGTATCACATGACCTCACTGATATGAGGAATTCTTAATCTCAGGAAACAAACTGAGTGTTACTGGAGTGGTTGGGGGTGGGAGGGATGGGATGGCTGGGTGATAGACATTGGGGAGGGTATGTGCTATGGTGAGCGCTGTGAATTGTGCAAGACTGTTGAATCACAGATCTGTACTTCTGAAACAAATAACGCAACATATTTTAAGAAAAAAGAAAAAGAAGAAGATAGCAGGAGAGGAAGAATGAAGGGGAGTA